>NC_069502.1:243815074-244415074 GCF_027579735.1 Bombina bombina
CTTTTAGCACTTTTTACTTTTTGTTCATTATTTTGACCCCCCTTTCATTTGGGCACCTTCACATTTTGTTTGAGTATGTCAGGAGGGGGGGGGGGATAGGGGACAGATTAGCCCACAGCTATTAGAGCTCATTAGGCAGGAGGCTAGGGCTGGGTTCAGGGATTAGCTTGTAGAGGAGGTTAGGCAGGAGAGAGGAAGGGGGAGAGGAAGGGGGAGAGGAACTGGAGAGGAAGTAGGAGAAGAAGGGGTGGGTGGACCTGGCCACATTGTTGAATATGAACAAGTGGCTGGGCCCAGAGGTGTGCAGCATAGACAGGGAGCTTTACAGTCTGGGCAACAGAGGCTCACATTGCAGGGGAAGACCAGGCAGTGGGAGGTGAGATATACCATGGATGAGAAGAAGGCCCTTATAGAGGCTTATATGGAGAGGGCTAAGAGGCTGCAGGCACCGAGGGCCACCCCTTCGGAAAAGTGGAAGTGGTGGAAGGAGATCAGGGATGCCGTAAATGCAGTGGGGGTCATAACAGGGATGTGAAGTCGATTCTGCACCGTTACCGGGACTGCAGAGCTGAACTGAAAAGAAAGATCACAAGGGAGAGGAATACCTAGCCTGGGCCGGTGGCGGTATGGAAATACTTTTTGAGTATTCCCGCTAGGTGGAAATGCTGCGTCCCAACATCTCCGAGGTGGCCATTGTCGGTATCGGAGGAGTTGATACTGGGAACCTGCCCCTCTCATCTGCCGGTTAGCTCATTTAGTAATCTCTTTACAATCACCACATAATCCATTGACAGGCAAAATGTATTTAAGGATATGAATAACGCAATTACGCTTTTTTATACATTATTACGTAAACGAATTCACAATTACCTTGCGAAAGTTGCATTTCAAGAAAAGCCATCACATTAGTATCTAGTCTACAGATCAGGTGTGCATTTAAACAGATTTAAGACAAACGCAAAAAGACATTCAGTTTGACCATATAGATATCAGAAAGACGGGTTTACAAATGCTGAAATCGTATTGATTGCTTTTGCTTCCAATAGAATTACGAAGGCAGCCTCATTAATACACTTTCAAATAGAACATTTACATCTTTATTTGGAACTGTGCTAATATCTCGATTTCTTTCTTTTTCAAATATACAGAGTCTGAGCCTGGGGAGGAGGAAGCACAGCACCCACAGGCTTCTCCTTCACCCAGGCATGAGAGTGGTGAAGATAACTCAACACCTCGGGGAGACCTGAAAGATATCCCTGCACCATCATCCCCTAAAGAAGCCCCCGCTGCAGAATAGACCCCTGCAGCAGCCCCTCGTGCACCAGCAGCCCGCCGTGCACCAGCAGCCCGCCATGCATCAACTCCTCAGGAGAACATCCCCAGAGATAACAGAGGTGCAGATCTTGAATAATTTCCTCAAGGAGATGCGTGCCTCCCAGAGGGAACAGGCGGAATTCAGAGTGTACCTGACAGGAGTACTGAATGATATTCGCAAAGGACAGAGATATTTTGAATACTCTTAGAATATATATAAAATATATAGTAACAGCACCACTTCAGAATATAATGTAATGAAAAAATACTTTAATTATTTCAGTAAATTCTGACTGATCTTCTTATTGAGAGGGTGCATGAGTATAGTATCGCCACAAATACTGTCATAAATATACACAATATTACTCAGCACACCTAAATAATGAAAAAACAACTTTACAAAAATAGTGAAAAAAGTCACTGTCTAAAACCCTTCCCATTCCAAACATTCATCCATCATGCATACTAAAAGAGCGATTACACACCAGGCGTCCCAAGGGGAATCAAAAATATGCCGCTATCTAGAGAAAAGTCACTTAAGGCCCAAATTTTTCAATGCTTGATTTTGTACTTGTAATCCCAAAAGATGAGGATGTTGAATAATATAAGCCGTCTCAGAAAGGGCTAATAAGCAAAGTTAATCAGCAAAGTCAATGGCCTCTAGTTATCAAGGCGTCTAATATGATGCATTCGCGGCATCAATACGCTTGCTAAACTTCGCAATACATTGCCGTCGCGGATCTTAATACGCTCGCCATAGTTATAAAAAAACGTCAAAAACATGCGCGCCACGTACGGCGCGAAGAGGAGCGGACTGTTGTTAACTAACAGTCATCGACGTCGCAGTGATTCGGGCTTTTCCCAACTTTATTTATATCTGCAATAAAGTTCTGGAACATAGCACATATGTTGTCAGCAGATGATTGTATATAAATATCGTAATTTTTTATTTAAATTGAATATGAAAGATAGCAATTAGCGACATATTCTTCTCAAAATGGACAGGGAATTATGTTTTTTTAAACATTTTATATATTGGACATATTTTAATATGATTACGTTATATTTGCAACTTCTATGTGTGTGGATATACAGAGTATATGCATTTCATATCTATCACTATTTGAAGGGGATAGTAAAATAATTCATTTACACTAGTGGGAGCTAGCTGATAATTGAGCCTCTTCTGTATCTCTTTTGTCTGTATATTAATTATTGCTACAAGTAAAATGCCAAACTGTGCGCAAAATATGTAATCTAATTTTTAGAGACAAAATTAGAACCTAATCCATACAAAGCATTTTATTTATTTATTTCAATATCTAGTAGTGCATTTTTTTTTTTTTCATTTTTTTGTTTCAGTGTCTACATATTTAATAGTTTGTAATTGACTTGTTAGCTTATATGTTTCATTGTCTTGCCTTCTCATATATATATATATATATATATATATATATATATATATATATATATGTATACGTATATATATATATATATATATATATGTATATATATATATATATATATTTATTCCTTGATATCTCTATCTGTATGTATGTACATATTTATAATTTTTAAATATAATGAAATAATGATAGATGTATTTATGTATATGTATCCTTTTTTTTTAATAAAAAAAATCATATATTTTTTTTAGTAATTAATGGTACACCAATATCATAGAATTTCATTGAAAGCGACAATACAAACCTTGAACTTTTCCTAAAGGAACACTAAGCACATTTATGTACTTTCAGAATTATGATTGAACATTCAATTTAAAATCATTTTCAAAATTACTACTATTAACCATTTTAATTATTTCTTTGTTTATCTTTATTTTAAAAAGAAGGAATCTAGGCTTATGAGCAAGATAAATTCAATTGAACCCCCATGGAAAAGCACTATTTCATTGGTGATGTTCAATCAGCAAGGTCAACTCATGTTCTGATTAAAAATGGTCACAATTCATAAATTGAATTGTTTGATTTAAAATACAGATAAAAATAGACTGTTGACAATTTGAGAATGTGACTATCTTACAATTTTTTTTTTAAATCGTAAGCTCTATCTGAATCATGAACAATAAAATTGATGTTCATTTTCACTTTAATCCTTAGATAACCTTTAATAATTGAAATAGCAATGCAAATGTGAAAGCCAATCATATTATGGCCTTTAGTTATCAATGTCTGTCGGACCTGATCCGACAGAGCGGATCAGGTCCGACAGATATCGCTGAATAAGTCGAGCAATATGCTCGCCGTATTCAGCATTGCACCAGCAGCTCACAAGAGCTGCTGGTGCAACGCCGCACCCTGCAGACTCGCGGCCAATGGGCCACCAGCAGGGGGGTGTCAATCAACCCGATCGTACTCGATTGGGTTGATTTCCAATGATGACTGTCCGCCTGCTCAGAGCAGGCGGACAGGTTATGGAGCAGCGGTCTTTGTGACCGCTGCTTCATAACTGCTGTTTCTGGCGATTCTGAAGACTCGCCAGAAACAGGGGCCATCAAGCTCCTTACGAAGCTTGATAACTAGAGGCCATTGAGTCCTATTTAACAAATATCTGCCTGACCTGAACCGTCAGTGTGGATCAGGTCTGACAGAACTTGCTGAATGCGGAGAGCAATATGCTATCTGTATTCAGCATTGCACCATCGGCTCTTGTGTGTCACTTTTAAAAAATATTCAGGGGGCGGAGCCAAATGCCAACATGGACGGTCGCTAACTCATGGAGCTCTCCTCATCAGTAAGCTGAAGTGGCCAACTACTACCTAATAATGGATCAACAACTATCACAATAACCTTTTAATTGCTCCTAGCCTGATCTGAAATTGTGTTATAGCTCTCCAGAGCCGTTTATCCCCGCCATAACTATAAACGCAACTTCTGTGTCCCTGCATGAGTCTCGAGCATGGAGGTATCTGATGCAATGCTGCGGTCCCTATTTCAATGCTTAGAGGCCAAGTTGGACGGCTACCTTGAAGGGCTCACTGCAGCATGTAGAGGTGAGGATAGAGCCTCTCCAGCCTGGACTAAAGAAGAGATTTCAGCTTCCACTAGCAGGGGAGACCTAAGCATGGCGCCTCAAAGCGAAACGCCTACGGATTACTCTGTGCCGCAAGAAGTCATTCTATCAACCCCGGAGGTGAAGGAGTTCCATAAAATTCAGCCTGAGATAGAAGCGGAACATCTCTTCCCACTAGTGAGGTATACTAACCTTGAGATTATGAACCGCAGTCATATTTGCCCGGCTCCCCTCGGCGCTGACTTATACCTAGATGGGCCCTTAGCTCCTGTGTCCCACGGAAGCCCGAAGTCTCGTAACACTCTTTTTGCTTATGGTCATTATCACAGCGCAACCTACCTGGGCTTCTGTGTCTCCATATGCGACATGGTGTTGTTTGCTCTGCTGCCGGATGAGTTTCGGTTCATGTCTGTGCTGCTACTAAGTGTTTGGAATCACCAGGCCACCGTACACTCCGTAAGGGAGATTCGCCTGGGTGTTGGCTAGCTAAGCAGTTTTCGGCTATGTTAAGTATGTGAACGGGCCAAGGAGTGATTGCCACACTTTTACTATACCTCCTCTCTCACAAGCTGCTCCTTTACAGACAGTCTGGAGACAGTTACGTTAACAATATAAGCCTCCTACCATTACAAATTTGCTTAATTACCTGAGTTCTATACACTGGGTCTGACATTTGCTGGGCTTATCTGGAGATCTGTAGGCCCAGGGAGAGCAATCTTTCCAGCATTAATTTCCACATGTTTTAAAAGTTTACTAGTTATGCACGAGAACTGTTTAAATGCTTACATTGGGGGCAGAACACAGGAACAATGGTTTCAGGGCAGTTCTTTTGGGAATGTACCGCAGAGACTCAACTAGTCATGAAGACTGCACTGTCTGATCCATAGGGGCCTCTCTGACATGGACCTAAATTCATACAGAATTGTCTTTTATTCATTTATCCTTTTTTTTTCTTTTCTCCTTTTTATATGCTCTACATGTTAGTATTAAGGCTTGCTATTGTTTCTGTGCTGCACTAGCAATATATCTTGTTAGATGTCTCTAATTTACCAACTGATCCTCCCCATATGGACTGAAACCATAAATATAGTAGATTGAATCCCATTCCCTGACCTTGAATTAGTTAAAAGTGACTTGGCTCTTTAAGTTCTAAACAACCCTAGTAGTTAGTTGGGAGAGATAGAGTTAGGGGATTAATATGTTATGTCCATAAGTCAGCTACTACTTTACTTATTTTACAATAATCCCCAATGCAGGACCAATGCATGAATGTATTTTTCTATTCCCTTTATTTGAATTTAAAAGACTAGTTATGGGCGGCTCTGTACATACTACGAAATGGTTCCTTTACCCTAACTACACTTACTCCTAGTGACGCTCTCCTAATTAAATATCACTTCTCAATATATAATATACTTTTGAATGCAATGTGCTTAATGTTTAGCTAATCATTCATCCCAACACTCTCCAAGGCTGTCACTTTGTTCATACAATATTTTTTACTGGATCATAGCTTGTTCTGTGCGTAATATTATGTTATATTATACTTTGCCTACTGAGGCCACAGGGTTGCTTACCATTTCTTGGCAATAACCACTCCCTTTAGTATAAATATCTACATTACTGATTTAGTTAACAGTAACTAGACTCCTTAAGTTGATCCTCTAACCCAATGAGTTACTCCAGAGACAACATTACCATAGCTATAGCCCAAACATTCAAACATTTTATTTAACTTTTACATCATGCCATACAGCCTTCAACCCCTAACAGCTTGTAGTTACTTTTTACATAGAGTATGTATTCCTCTTATTTTATATTGACCGAGTCATTTTGGAACAGTCATATGTGATAGCACCATGTAAGTGCATAGTACCTTATAGTTTATTCCTATTCATACATAGATCATGTCATATTACACTCATCTTGTTAGCAAGCCTCCCTGCATACAAGTTTAGATGGCTTATCACAAATACTACCCGTATGCTATTTTTGGCTCACACTGCTATATACCAAGGATATATCTGTGAGAGTTACATTGTAAGCCTTATTATATTTATCTTTCTAGGTAATGATACTCTCTAGGGGGAATTTAGAGTTAGTACAACATATCTATTACTGCTGGGCCCCTCTTCTTCCTTTCCCGCCGGTACAGGCTGCCTGCGGGTCATACCCCTACTCCTTTTCCCAGCATCGCCGATAGCTGGCACGTCCCCAGAAGAGGAGCCCACCCAGCAGTCCGCTATATCTCATGTATACTAATATCCCTTCTTCCCCATAATACCCTTAAGGGCTGCCCTTATTCATCTTGTAAAAAATAGATCTAGGTGTATTGCGTGTTGGACTAGGACTCAGTAGCTCTCTACTTAACTATGACCCCCCATTATATAATAGCACCTCAATTTCGTGTACAAATTACCATGCCCTGACCAATTTCTGCGCCCCCTACTAATTACATACACAACATATTATCCTTTGCAGTCCATCCCTTTAGCTCTATAGTACTCCCCATATTCATCCCTCGTACTTAATTTTAAGGCTCCGCCCCCCACTTCCTTCCCCCATCCCACTCAGAGCGGCTCCTGTCCGCTGTCCTCCCTTTCCCCATCCCCGCCAACTTGGTCCTGGAAGGACCAAACAGCAGCTAATCTCCACTTGTTCCAATTTTCCTGTATATTCTCCTCCATACTCGCATGACTTGCAATGTGGAGACCAGTTATCCTATTCACACAATATAAAAATGAGGTTTCATTATCCTTTGTGGTTCTACCAGTCATTCATATATTTTATAATACTACTTATGCTGATTAGATACCTGTTGAAAATTTATTTACTCACATTTTGTACTATAAGAATTCCAGATACTGCTCCATACCACACAGCTACTGTTGTGCTATTTATCTGGAAAAGCACAGAACCTATACACAGAACTGTTATATTTTTGTATTCTTGCAATGTTTTTGAGTATACTATATCTGTTCTAATGTTAAACTTTCAATGTCAATGGATGAACCTTATCTGTAATATCTCTGATAACCTCAATAAAAAATTATTTGGAAAAAAAAAATATTTAAATGAATACAGCAACACAATAATTAATATTCAATAGATATTTATTTTTAAAAATATATATATATATTTATTTATTTTTAAACTTTTTATTTGTTTTGTTTTTAAAACTTTTATTTTTTTTAAAAAAAAAACTATAATTTTTTTGATTAATTTAAAGCAAATTAACCATGGACTCCTGTATTTCACGGACAGCCCTTACTACAATGTCCAGTCCTTGTGCCAGGTTTCTGAACATATCCGCCATGAATGGCCCAGTTTGGGTGCCCTGATCTTGATCTATAAAAAGACCAAAGAACATATGTTAGATAAAATCTTAATAAAGATACAATTTGTAAAACATTATATTCTTTTAACTTACATTCCACTCTTGCCACCACCTCCTCTTCAGCTACCCCCGGCGACAATTGTGGTTCCATATGAACCCCTGTTAATGGGTCGTCTGTCAGAGATGAATCACAATAATGAACAAATGTTAGTATGATCAATGACAACTCCTAAATTTTACAGCAAATAGTTCTTTTTAAAATTATATAAAACTTCCTCTCTAAATTTGATTTAAAAAAAAATAAAATTGACATGCAGACTACATTTGCATGTCTAATGAGACTATACATTTTTAAATCTTTTTTGGATTTTATAATTGGCTTCATTCTTCTATAATACTTTGATGAAAAGAATATCTAGATATTCTCTGTAGTTGACGAATTTAGAATGATCATAGATGCCTTGTATAAATGTCTCACCCATATACATTGTTATATCTTCAACAATGGATATATATAAAATAAATTAAATTGAATTTTCTAACTAAATTATAATCCTTTGTAATATTATAATCTCTCTCTCAATCATGAAATAAAATGTTAGTGTTTAGTGTCTATTCAACATGCAGCATGAAAGAACCTTTAAAAATATAAAAAAAATGAATGTTAAAGGGACATGAAACCACAATAATTTCTTTCATAAATCATATAGATTCAAAAATTCTATACAACTTTCAAATTAATTTATGTTATCAATTTTGCTTCATTATCTTGGTATCTTTTATTGAAGAACCAGCGATGCATTCCTTGGAGCTAGCAGAATACATTAGAAAGCCAATGAAAATGGCCCTATAATTATAGTCAACAATCAGCAGCTAGCTCCAAGTTCCTGAGCCTATCTAGATATGATTTTCAACAAAGGATAACATGAGAATGAAGCAAATTATATAATAGAATTACATTTTAAAGTTGATTTAAATTGTATGTTCTATCTGAATCATGAAAGAAACTAATTGTTTTTAATGTCCCTTTAAATAATGAAAAAATAGTATGAGAATTGTAAATTACCTTGTAAATCAGGGACTTCAACATCTGTCCCCGATTCGTCGTCGCCCCGACAACCCTCAAGGAGGGTCAATGGTAATGGGGGGACGACCGGTTGCTGCGAGGAGTCGCCATACATACCGGCCTTATATACCTTGGGATCCTATCCCTTGGACGCCTGCGATCTGTGAAAATATAAAGTTGTATGTACACATTAGATACAGGATATATATTATTGTTCAGTAATGTATCGACAGCAGCAATGTATGTAATCTGTTTCTGTTGTAAAAAAAATATATACATACATTTTTATCTCTAGAGAGATATATCAATATCAATATCTCTAATATAAAAAAATCTTTTTAGATATATATGTATATATTTACATGCATAGTAGATTTGTCAATATTTATCTCTATGATTAAAATTTCAAGCAGCATGATTAATAATTATGATGTAGAATTTTTTTCAAAAAAAAAATAAGAGAAATAATAATTTCTAGATATATGTCTCCATGAAATAAATGATGATAATTTTCAGAGGAATAACATTTGATTGACCCTCTTGAAAAATGATGGTTTTTTTAATTACATCAAATGTTTGTTTGCAAGTGCAACTAAGTAAATAATTTAGAAAAACAACCAATAAAAAATAAGATTGGCCAGTTTTAAGAGAAATGTAAATATTATAAAATATATAAAATAAATGGAATATATTTACTGAATAGAATAAAATACACATGATTAGCTTATGGAAACATTTCAAAATAACTTTTATGCAAGACATGCGTCATTTAAGTATACATTTTTTTAAAATTACAATACGCAATACTTACATGCTCGAATGAGTGCACAAAAATCGTGGTACCGCTCAGGCTCGCGTCTACGGAGGTCTGAGAATCTCCATAGACAACTGCACCTGGTACGGTGGATCCCAGACACTCTCCGCATCCTCCGCATCATTTCGTACACGATACGATCTCTATCTTCGTGCACTATGCCCCGTACACCTCCTATTCTGCGAGGGAAGTACTTGTCCATGCCATAAACTAAAATAATTAATTCGCCCTCAGTAAAGATAGGTGGACGTAGCTCCATCTTTGTCTCAAAAAATTATTTAAAATAATTTTTTGTGCGACAGAAATATACAGAAAATATACAAATTTGATTGGTGCTTGCAAGTAAACAAAAATATTAATATTTGGTTGGCTGACTACGTTTCACGTGTTCATGACGATTACTGCTTCTTGCAAGTGTAACTAAAAATATTAATATTTGGTTGGCTGAATACATTTCACGTGTTCATAACGATTACTGTGTAAATTATGCGCCATAGATGTATTTAAAAACATTCATTAATATTGCTGTACTGAGACATCAAGACAAATCATTATTCCATCATTATATTAAATGTGTGAAATGCTACACACTATAGACAAATCTTACACCATGTAAACGGACGAACCCTTGTAATCAAGTATGACACTGTAGACAAGGATGACACACTGTAGACAAGGATGACACACTGTAGACAAGGATGACACACTATAGACAAGGATGACGAATTCACCAACTAATTTATTCTGCGCCACAGATGTATTTAAATACATTCATTAATATTGCTGTTTATTAAAAATAAAATTAGAGGCGCCCTTAATTACTAGCAATGTTCCGCCAGTACTAATGTGCAAAAGTGCTGCAAAACTGTCATAGAAAAAGTTGTAAATATTGTCAATAATACAACAAGAACAGTGATAATAAAAACAACCTACAAATAGATTTAAAACTTGTTAGGTTAAGAGTATCTTAATATGATATAGTTTACTATGATGAATAAACTATCTCTTTAACAATGTGTAATATGATAGTCCACACTCTCAGAGGTATTTATAATCTCCAGGCAGCAATCTCATTCCAGAAAGGTGTTGGCAATCACAGGTTCTGTTCAAAAAGAGAAAAGAGAGAAGAGGCGCCAAATGGTGTGTATCGTTTTGAATTCAGTAGGCCTTGCCCCCAAATAAAAACTACTTACAAAATTTCCAGCACTTGAGAAGTGCCACAAATGCCTTCTGAACTGTTAGCAGCCGTCCAGCTAGCTGAAATGTATCAGAACTGCTTCTATACTGTGCTGTTTAAGACAAAAAAACACAAAAGTGCCACAATAGTGTGTATCAGTGTGATCATTTGATATAGCGCAACAAATGTAATGTACTCACAAGATGTAAGGCACTTGAGAAGTGCCACAAGAGCCTCCTGGACACTTGTCAGCTGTCCAGCTCACTGATAGCATCGATCTCCCCTAGGTTCACTTGTTCGGCTCACACATGGGCTCCAATGCAGCACACTTAGATCTCCCTGCAGCTCAATGTTCAGATGAGTGCAAGTATGGCTACCAATATTAGATGTGCAAAGGTTGCTAAAAATTGCCGTGCTACTTGTACTGGTTAGTTAAAAATATATATTTATTAAAAACAATGTTACACTACGCGTTTCCCGGTTACTCAGACCGCTTCCTCAGGTGTAATTTCAGATACAAAGTAGCAAAATTTTATAGCCCCATATCGGCGTCTATCCCGACCCAGGGCGCATGCGTGAGCAACTAAAAAAACCTTAGCCAATCAGTGCCTAAGTTCGATTCATCTCTGATGTAATTGGTTCTCACTAGGGGGCTTGGTTAATGACGTGCCCGCTGTCGGGTGTGTGATGTTTATCATCGGCACACATGTCAGTTTTAAACTGACAGATAAACAAATCGTAGGTATTATATTACCAAGATGGTACTGTCTCCCCACTGTTTATAATATTATCTATTTTTGGCACCAATTCACTAGAGTTAGTTGATCATGCATTTACATATAGTAAAAAAATATAAAAACATACTCAAAATGCAAATGTTATGACTCATTTCTAAACGTCTATATGCATTATCTGATTTTAAAACCGCTGTGATCGGACAGATAACCATATACTAGACTGATAATAGAAGTTAATAATATAACATAAAATGTATATTGATCTAAAATATAAACATAAATCAAATGATATATATCGAATAAATTATAACATGACTGTTGCTATTATTGACATATATTACAACTGTTGATATATAGGTCTTATATCTTAATTAAAAGCAGCCATGTCAATATTTTCGTTTAAGCCATGGGGTTGGAGAGTCTTAAGCTTCCAAATCCAAAATGTCTCTCTCTGTCTTAGATGGGTCAACCTATTCCTACCCCATTTGGGAGCAATCTGTTCTAATGGAAAAATATTAAATAGATCAGTTTGTCCGTCATGACAGTTTTTACTGTGTCTTGGAACACTATGATTGGCCACCCCATTCTTTATATTTCTATTGTGTTCCCCCCATCTCTTTTTTAGGGGTCTTGAGGACCTACCAATGTACTGAATTCCACATTGACATTCAAGGAGATATACCACATAACTTGAATCACAAGTGAATCTAGAATTTATTTCAAATTCTTCTTTTGTGGAAGCAGATTGAAATTTGGTCCTATTCCCTGAAGTATATTTGCAAAGACCACAGTTTGGTCGATTACATCTATAAAAACCCCTTTTACCCATTGGCCAGCTATTTTTGATGGTTTTTGTGTTGCTCCCTTTAGTATATTTCTTCATAACCACCTTGCTCGGGGCTAATTTATTTTTTAAAGTAGGAGCTCTCTTGAAAGTGCAGATAGGGAACTCTTCTAAAATGTTTTTAAGAATGCAGTCATTTCTTAAAATATACAAATGTTTACACAAAATGTGTTTAATTTTATGGTGGTTACTATTAAATTTGGTGATAAATCTTAAATTGTTAGATTTGGGCTGTGTATTTGTGGATTTATTAACACTATTGCCATTACTATTCATAATGCCTTCATTTTTCTTTTTAAAAAATTCCTCTCTATCTTTAATCCTTGCTTTTCTATAGCCTTCTTCAATTAGGACTCTTGGGTATCCCTTTTCTAGAAATCTTGATCTTAGAGTCTCTGCCTGATCATCATAACTATTTAAAGTAGTACAATTTCTGCGTATCCTGGAAAACTGGTTATATGGTATATTTTTAACCCAGGCTTTGTAATGATTGCTTTTATAGTTTAAATAGCTATTTGTGTCAACTGATTTGAAATATGTTTTGGTGGTTACTCGTCCATTTACATCCCAGCTCAATATTAAATCCAGAAATTCTATGGAGTTCTTGTTAATATTTGATGTTAATTTATGGCCCATATTGTTATTGTTTAAAGATATGATAAATTCCTTTACAGAGTCTTCAGTGCCATCCCATACCAGTAATAGGTCATCAATGAAACGGCCATAGTACACCAGGCCTGCCCCCAAAGGAGACTTGTATATATAATTCTCCTCAAATATCCCCATGAATAAATTCGCAAAACTGGGGGCAAACCTGGTGCCCATGGCCGTTCCCTTGATTTGTAAAAAAAACCTCTCCTGGTACACAAAATAATTGTGTTTTAACACAAAAGATATGGCTTCTAGTAAAAACTGTCTTTGTTTGGACGGTAGATATTGATCTCTTTTTAAAAACTTATCTATTGCTTCTAGGCCTAGATTGTGACAGATGTTTGAATATAAAGAGGATACATCACATGTGCACCAGATGAGATCTCGCCCTGCTTTTTCAATTTTGGAGATCTTCGATATAAGGTCTGGGGTATCTTTGATATAAGATTCTAGACCCATAACCGGTTTTTTAAGATAGGTGTCTACATACTCGGATAAATTGCAAGTAAGATTTCCGATACCAGAAATAATAGGTCTCCCTGGTGGACACTTTGGGTCTTTGTGTATTTTCGGAAGGTGGTAATAATAAGCCAAATTGGGTGACATGGGTATCAAATAATCTCTCTCTTTTTTATTTAGAATCCCTTCTGAAAAGCCTTTATCTATTAGTTTGGTGAGTTTAGCCAAATATGTTAATGTGGGATTAAAACTCAATTCCCTATAATAACAAGGATCTAACAGAATTTTATCGGCTTCTGCAATATAATCTGACATATCTTGTAGAACCACCCCTCCCCCCTTGTCCGCCTGCCTGATGACTATATCTTTGTTATTAGCCAAATTGACAAGAGCCTTGTATTCAAATTTATTCAAATTATAGTTATTAATTTCAAGGTTCATAGTTCCAAACTCTTCTAACACTAGATTTTGAAAAAGAGTAATGTTGGGACATGTAGTTGGGGGATTAAAATTGGATCTGGGTGCAAGATTAGAATGTATGTAATCATCGAATAGTGATTCACAAAATTCTTCAGGTTCACAGTAAACAATATCTCTAGTTGGTCTTTCAGGCATGTCATTTGTAATAATAGGCAATTGATTTGATGATTTTAATTTTTTATCACAAAAATATCTTTGTAAATTTAACTTTCTGATAAACCTATTGAGGTCAACAAACAGCTCAAACATATTATGTTTGTTGGAAGGACAAAATGAAAGTCCTCTGCTTAAAATACAGATTTCCTCATTGGTTAAAGTGTGACTAGATAGGTTAAAGATACCTTCTTTCATTTTCGCAAGTTTTTGTTTTTTGGTTGATTTTGCTCTACCTCTGCAGCCACGCTTGCGTAGCTTCTTTTTCTTGGGGTTGACACTGGGATATATTCCTCTCTTATAGGTGTTCTGTCTAATTGTTTCAGGTGCATGGGTAACCTTCTCTGATTCGACTGAAAAGGATTTTGTTGTTTGTGCATCTGAAAAACCTGAGTATTTCCAGGTTCAAAAAAATCTTCTCTATTGTCTAATCTATGATTATATGTATGATGAGATCTATTCTGTTCCTCATAATTTCTAGGTTCCTTCATTGAATTGCCACTCTGTGGCTCTCTATATTCATAGTAAACATTAGGGGATTCAGTTCTCTTTCTATAGTTATTGGAGTAAAAATTCCCCATATGATTTTCTGATCCCTTTCTTTTATCCACGTGATCACTTCTATGGTTATTCCCTGATTGGTAGTTTTTTGGCCAATTATTTTCATTTTTGAAATTGTAGTTCCCTTTGTAGTTTATATTTTTCTTCTTATCTTTAGGTTTTTTGTAATAGTTTACCCTATTCCAGTTGGGGGAACTGACCGCTAACTGGTCTCTCTGATTTGTCAGTGTGGGATTGCTCTCAATATTGGGCTCTGTTGTTACATCTATATTATCTGTTTGTTGAGTTCTATATATACATCCCTCCAGGTAATCTTTTTCATCTCTTGCTAATTTTTTAATTTTTATTTTAATTAGTTTTTTCTGGAATGCATCAGATTTTTCTGTGACCTCCTTAATTTTAGCAGTATACTCTGGATGTTGTTCGTATTTGTTTAATAATGATTGTAATTTTTCTATCTCAATTTCTATATTATTTAGAAGAGTACTCCTAAATTCTATTAAAAGATCTATCAATTTTAGTGAACAGTTTGTAAGTTGTTCTTGCCATTTAATCGTTAGTTCATTATCTTGTGTGAATGAGCACACTTTGGATAACCTTAATCCTCTCGGTATATGACCTTTTGCTTTATATTTTTTCAAAGTATCAATGTCCCACCAGTGTCTGTGTTCACATTTTAAAGCTTCTTCGAGTTTATGTAGAAGCTGTGAAAAAGTGAGTTCCTCGTCATCCCTAGATAATTCCTCAAGTGGAGTGTCTAAATTACTAAGTGTGTGGCGAAAATTTATTCTTTGTTCCTTGCTTTGCATTGTAATGCAAGTTTCTAAACAAGGAAGATAAAAATGTATTTGTGCTATATAAAAAACAATGTGTTAGCTGTGATACATAAAGTAATCTATAAATATGCCTTGTAATATCCAATAAAACTATTAGATATATTCTGTTCAAAGTGAAATACAACTATGAAGTGTATGGTGATTCTGTGTATAACATATATATTAATCTCTATGGTCGCTCTCTAACAAAAGCCAGAAATCATCAAATGAAAATTATTAAAAATAAAATTAGAGGCGCCCTTAATTACTAGCAATGTTCCGCCAGTACTAATGTGCAAAAGTGCTGCAAAACTGTCATAGAAAAAGTTGTAAATATTGTCAATAATACAACAAGAACAGTGATAATAAAAACAACCTACAAATAGATTTAAAACTTGTTAGGTTAAGAGTATCTTAATATGATATAGTTTACTATGATGAATAAACTATCTCTTTAACAATGTGTAATATGATAGTCCACACTCTCAGAGGTATTTATAATCTCCAGGCAGCAATCTCATTCCAGAAAGGTGTTGGCAATCACAGGTTCTGTTCAAAAAGAGAAAAGAGAGAAGAGGCGCCAAATGGTGTGTATCGTTTTGAATTCAGTAGGCCTTGCCCCCAAATAAAAACTACTTACAAAATTTCCAGCACTTGAAAAGTGCCACAAATGCCTTCTGAACTGTTAGCAGCCGTCCAGCTAGCTGAAATGTATCAGAACTGCTTCTATACTGTGCTGTTTAAGACAAAAAAACACAAAAGTGCCACAATAGTGTGTATCAGTGTGATCATTTGATATAGCGCAACAAATGTAATGTACTCACAAGATGTAAGGCACTTGAGAAGTGCCACAAGAGCCTCCTGGACACTTGTCAGCTGTCCAGCTCACTGATAGCATCGATCTCCCCTAGGTTCACTTGTTCGGCTCACACACAAATATAAAGCAAAAGGTCATATACCGAGAGGATTAAGGTTATCCAAAGTGTGCTCATTCACACAAGATAATGAACTAACGATTAAATGGCAAGAACAACTTACAAACTGTTCACTAAAATTGATAGATCTTTTAATAGAATTTAGGAGTACTCTTCTAAATAATATAGAAATTGAGATAGAAAAATTACAATCATTATTAAACAAATACGAACAACATCCAGAGTATACTGCTAAAATTAAGGAGGTCACAGAAAAATCTGATGCATTCCAGAAAAAACTAATTAAAATAAAAATTAAAAAATTAGCAAGAGATGAAAAAGATTACCTGGAGGGATGTATATATAGAACTCAACAAACAGATAATATAGATGTAACAACAGAGCCCAATATTGAGAGCAATCCCACACTGACAAATCAGAGAGACCAGTTAGCGGTCAGTTCCCCCAACTGGAATAGGGTAAACTATTACAAAAAACCTAAAGATAAGAAGAAAAATATAAACTACAAAGGGAACTACAATTTCAAAAATGAAAATAATTGGCCAAAAAACTACCAATCAGGGAATAACCATAGAAGTGATCACGTGGATAAAAGAAAGGGATCAGAAAATCATATGGGGAATTTTTACTCCAATAACTATAGAAAGAGAACTGAATCCCCTAATGTTTACTATGAATATAGAGAGCCACAGGGTGGCAATTCAATGAAGGAACCTAGAAATTATGAGGAACAGAATAGATCTCATCATACATATAATCATAGATTAGACAATAGAGAAGATTTTTTTGAACCTGGAAATACTCAGGTTTTTCAGATGCACAAACAACAAAATCCTTTTCAGTCGAATCAGAGAAGGTTACCCATGCACCTGAAACAATTAGACAGAACACCTATAAGAGAGGAATATATCCCAGTGTCAACCCCAAGAAAAAGAAGCTACGCAAGCGTGGCTGCAGAGGTAGAGCAAAATCAACCAAAAAACAAAAACTTGCGAAAATGAAAGAAGGTATCTTTAACCTATCTAGTCACACTTTAACCAATGAGGAAATCTGTATTTTAAGCAGAGGACTTTCATCATCAAGATAGATCATTATTCCATCATTATATTAAATGTGTGAAATGCTACACACTATAGACAAATCTTAGGCCATGTAAACGGATGAACCCTTGTAATCAAGTATGACACTGTAGACAAGGAGGACACACTGTAGACAAGGATGACGCACTGTAGACAAGGATGACACACTATAGACAAGGATGACGAATTCACCAACTAATTTATACTGCGCCATAGATGTATTTAAATATAGATATATATAGATATATTATGAGGAACAGAATAGATCTCATCATACATATAATCATAGATTAGACAATAGAGAAGATTTTTTTGAACCTGGAAATACTCAGGTTTTTCAGATGCACAAACAACAAAATCCTTTTCAGTCGAATCAGAGAAGGTTACCCATGCACCTGAAACAATTAGACAGAACACCTATAAGAGAGGAATATATCCCAGTGTCAACCCCAAGAAAAAGAAGCTACGCAAGCGTGGCTGCAGAGGTAGAGCAAAATCAACCAAAAAACAAAAACTTGCGAAAATGAAAGAAGGTATCTTTAACCTATCTAGTCACACTTTAACCAATGAGGAAATCTGTATTTTAAGCAGAGGACTTTCATCATCAAGATAGATCATTATTCCATCATTATATTAAATGTGTGAAATGCTACACACTATAGACAAATCTTAGGCCATGTAAACGGATGAACCCTTGTAATCAAGTATGACACTGTAGACAAGGAGGACACACTGTAGACAAGGATGACGCACTGTAGACAAGGATGACACACTATAGACAAGGATGACGAATTCACCAACTAATTTATACTGCGCCATAGATGTATTTAAATATAGATATATATATATATATATATATATATATATATATATATATATATATATATATATATATATATGTAATATATATAATTGGAACACCAATATCATAGAATATAATTTCAAGCGACAATACCAACCTTGAACTCTTACTAAAGGAACACAAAGCACATTTATGTACTTTCAAAATTATCATTTAACATTCAAGTTCAAATTATTTTAAAAATTACTGTTAACCTTTTTAATTAGTTCTTTGGTTATCTTTATTTTAAAAAGAAGGAATCTAGGCTGAGGATCAAGAGAAATTCAATTGAACCACCCTTTAAAAAACACTATTTCATTGGTGATGTTCAATCAGCAAGGTCAACTCATGAATGATTGCCAATGGGTAATAATGGAAATATTGCCCATACAGTCAGTTAACCGTTATCTTTTATGTCTCTAGGAGGATGAGAGTATACATTTACTAAGCCTTATAAAGCTGTTTATTTAATTAAATTTATAGTGCTTGCCTTATCCTCACAAGTTTGCCCACCATATATACAATTTATATCAAAAATATCTTTGACCCGTGGTATTGAAGTATTTGGAAGTGGTCAATAAGGGTGTAGCTCCATACTCAAAACTTACTATCTGAAGCATGAACAATAAAATTTGATGTTTAGTTTCACTTTACTCCTCAGATAACCTTTTCGACTTGAAATAGCAATGTGAAATTCAATCATATAACGATTCCAATTTTACAAATATCTGCTGGACCTGATACGACAGTGTGGATCAGGTCCGCCAGACCTTGCTGAATATCCTTTCTTTATTTAGTATTGCACCAGCAGCTCTTGTGAGCTCCTGCCGCAACGCCGCACCCTGCAGACTTGAGGATAATTGTCGACCAGCAGGGAGTGTCAATCAACCCGATCGTACTATATCATTTGTAATTGTTGAGATTCCTGTCCGCCTCATAAGATCAGGTGGACAGGGTTATTGAGCAGCAGTCTTACTAGCAGTCTTACCCTAACTTGTGTTTCTGTTGATTCATAATAATTGCCAGAATCACTTCCCCTTAATAAATGTGCGTCAATGCATCTATGTGCTTTCATCAATCAGCAGCTATATAGTTTTAAAAATTGTAGCATATTTATACTGATTTATCTTGGTTTTTTTCATGTCAATAGAAATTAATCTTTTAATGAATACAGTGAGACGTTAATAACTATAAAATAAACTATTTTAATTACAATGTTTTTTTTTTTTTTAAAGAAAATCAAATATATCACACATCATTGAGGGCCTCCTGCATATGACGCACAGCCCTAGCAACAGCTCTTAGGGCCTGTGCTAGTTCATCAAATATTGGTTGGAGGAATGGCGCAGTTTGTGTCCCCTGATCTTGATCTAGAAACAGAACAAAAGAATGTATGTTAGATAAATTATTTATCAATATCGAATTTGGCAAACATTATATTCTTTTCACTTACATTCCACTCTAGGCACCTCCTCCTCTTCCTCCCTAGGCACCTCATCCTCTTCCTCCCTAGGCACCTCCTCTTCCTCCAAAGGCACCTCCTCCTCCCTAGCCACCTCCACCGCTGGTGACAAGGGGTTTGGAAATTCGATCCCCGGTACTTGGTCGTCTGTAAGAGATGAAGCATAATAATTAATAAGTATTAGTATGATCAATGACAACTGCAAAATTTTACAATTCTTTCATTAAAAACTATTTGAAATCCTGCCAAATATTTTTTTAAAAAATAAATGCATAAAGTGTAAATGAAAAACAACATTTTTCCTTTCATCTTTTATAAAGAGATTATAAATGTTTTCAATCATGATAATTTACTTCATTCTTCTATTATATTTCTAAGAAAAGCATATCTAGATATTCTCCGTAGTTGCAGAATTTTTAATGATCAGAGATGCCTTGATTAAATGATAAATCCATATGCAATGTGATAACTTCATCAAATAATAGATATAGAATGAAGTAAATGTATTATAACTATATTGTCAACTTTTTAAAATATTCAAATCTTTATCTAAATTCGGAAAGAAAATGTTTGTTTTTAGTGTCCTTTCAACATGCAGCCAAAATAACATTTAAAATATAACAAATTGTAAAGTTAAATAATTCAAACATAGTATGATAATTGGCAAATTACCTTGGATATCAGGGACTTCATCTTCTGTCCCTGAATCCTCATGAGGAGCAGTTAGAAACCGCAGAGGCAACGGTGGCGAGGAGCGGTTGCTCCTTGGCGTTTGCATTGATACTGGCCTCATATATCTGGGTACTTGTGCACGCCTGCGATCTGTGAAAATATAAAGTTGTATGTACACATTAGATACAGGTTATATATTATTGTTGAGTTATGTATCTTCAGCATCAATGCATGTAATGTCCAAAAAAAAAAAAAATTGTTGAGAGAGAGAGAGCAATATCTATCTCTCTCTCTCTCTCTCTCTCTCTCTCTATCTCTCTCTCTATCTCTCTCTATGTCTCTCTCTCTGTCTCTCTCTCTGTCTATAGATATAGATATAGATATAGTTATATAGATATATAGATATATAAATATACATATACATACCCATATCTATATCTATATGAATATATATCTATATCTATATCTATATAGATATAGATATAAAAATATATATTCAATATATGATTAAACTTTAATGTATCATTGTTAATAACCATGATGGAGCATGAATTTTTTATTTAAAAAAATAAAAATAAATTATTTTCTCTCTTTAAATAAGTCTCTATAAAATAAATTATGTTGATAATCTAAGGGTGAAATAAATTGTATTGCATTGATCCTCTACAGTAATTATGGGTTGTTGAATGATTTTTTTGAATTTGAGTAAATGAAATACATAGAAATAACAAAAAGAAATGGCCTGCTAAAAATAAATTATATTCTATAAGAAATGTAATGTTTTCATGAAACACAGTCAAATAAAAATGATTAATTTCTAAATTAATGAACAATTTATTTAATTGTTAATTTATTGCGTCATTTAAGTATTCATCTATTCATTATTAAATTCTAAGTACAATACACAATATACTTACATATACGAACCAGCGCTCTTAACGCTGCATAGCACTCCTGCTCCCGCCGCCTAAGGTCCAAAAACCTTCGCAGGCAGCTGCAACGTGTCCTGGTGATCCCGGACACCCTCCTCATTCTCCGCATCATCTCATAGATGATGCGGTCTCTATCCTCGTGCTGGATCCCCCGGACACCTCCTATGCGACGGGGAAAGTAACCAGTATCAACAATTCACCCTGGGTGAAAGGCGCAGACATTTTCAACTCTCTCTTAATAAACCAAAAAATTTTCTGAAATTTTTTGAAAGTGTGACATAAATATAGCAATTATAGAGAAATATGATTGGTTGTTGCAAGTGTACATAAAAATATTAATATTCGGTTGGCAGATTATATGTAGCACGTGTTCCTGATGATTAATATGCAATTTGCATTTTCAAATGATATAATACATGAGCCACTAATTACTTGCATGTCAATAACATTAAATTAAAATGTAAAATACATAAAATTCAAAAATTTAACATAGGATTGTCTGGAATCATACGTCCTTAAAGTATTATCAAATATTAAAACATACTATCCCTTTGTTTACTGTCAATAGCACCATCGTAATCTTTGTGAAAAGTTATTTTTGTATATTGCTGTCGCACTAAAAAAAAAAAAAGATATTTGTATTTAAAAATGTCATCACCATTCACTCAGGCCTAATTGTTAATTTTTGTGTTTGCAATGAATATATATTTCCCCAACTTTTAAAAAACCATCTATGGCGCTGTATAAATTAGTTTGCGAAGGTGAATCCGTCAGGCTTGTCTATAGGATGTCATGCTTGTCTACTAGTATAAAAACAGTTTGACACCCTGTAGAGGATGAATATTCATCCCAAACACAAACATTAACAATTCGGCCTGAGTAAATGGTGAAAAAATATATATTTTATTAGTGTGACAGCGATGTAAAAACAAAGACAAATTTGATTGGTTCTGGAGTGTAACTAAACATAATATTCGGTTGGCGGATTGCATGTCTCACATGTGACTAAAAATATTCGGTTGGCTGTTTAGATGTTTCACGGGTTCATAACTATTACTGTGTAATTCCTTAACATAAAAAACATGCGACAGTATTGAATCAACGTAAAACCAATTAATTTACTTACGGTTTATTCAAATATAAAATTGTGATCATAGGATTGCCTGTATTCATGCGGCTTCAAAGTATCTGCAAATATTTAAAGAAGAGATCCCTCTCCTTTTGGACAATAGGCCTCAAGTAATGTAAAATAAGCTGACCCCTTTTATAGACAACTATGACACACTGTAGACACGTATGACACACTTTAGACAATTATGACGGATTCACCGTCATCAATTAATTTATACTACGCCATTGATATAATTTTAAACATTCTCTAATATTGCTTTAATGAGACATCAAGAGATTGTTATTATTCGATCATTATATTAAACGGGCGTCATAAATGACGAAATTATATTAAAAATATTAATATTGTAAAAATTACAATAAAAAATTATAATTGTTAACTGCTGATTATCTCATTTATTACCAGTCTATAAAAGGGAATTTAAAATGGAGTCTAATCACCTATGCTTTACAAGAGCTGTAGGTCCAAGAGAGAGTTGCTATATTTATTGAGATTTATTAATATTTATTTATTCACTTGCTGCTCAGTTATTTTTATCTTGTTATGTCTGTGCCTGGTAAAACTAAGTCAGGGTGCAGCGTACAATTTAATTTTGAGCAAAACAAAGTTTTAGTGACCCTTGTTTTAGAGCATTATGATTTTATTATTGGTTCTAAAGCCCATAAGACCTCGCTCTCCAGGAAATCAGAGATCTGGAGAGCAATAGCTGACAGTGTGTCCGCCGAAGAGAATCATCCCAAATTGGTGACACACTGTAAGAAAAGATTTTCAGACATCAAAAGACAATTAAAGGCCAAGCTGTCCAGAGAGTTACAGTCTTCACGTCGGACCGGTGGTGGCGAGCCATATGTGGCTGAACTATGCAAATATGAGGTTCAGCTGCGGGAGAAGCTGGGAGCAAACCTGACGCTCGGTCTGGATTTAGTGGGGCATGATACTGACGAGTTGGCCGGTAAGATGATATTACTTGAGATATAGATGTCGCACATTTTTTGATTGTTCCATCAAATGTTTACTAAAGGGACATAACACCAACATTTTTTATTTTATGATTTTGAAAGAAAATACAATGTTAAACATCTTTTTAAGTTACTTATATTATCTAATTTGTTTGATTCTCTTGAGATTATTTGATGAAAAGCATATCTATATATGCTCAATAGCTGCTGATTGGATGCTGCACATAGAAGCATCATGTGATTGGCTCACCCATGTGCATTGCTTTTTCTTCAAATAAGGATATTTTACAAATAGAGCAAAAGAAAATATGGAAGTCAATAGGAATGTGTTTTACATTTATATTCTCAATCTGAATCATGAAAGAAAGATTTTCGGTTTAGTGCCCCTTTTAAGATCATTATGTGCACTATTAGTGATAATAATATTTTAATTCATGTATTTTGTTGAAGCATCTACCAGTGCAGCAGCTGCTGTTGCTGCTGCTGCAGCCGATAGTGATGATGCAACGGATGGAGATGAGACACTCCTATTGCCCGTCAGTATCCACACTGAATCCAGCCACAGCTTCTCCTCGGCCCGCCATGCACCCGGACATTATGTGCAGCACCCCTGATGTAGCAAGCATTGGCCGATCTACAGGTATGTTTGCTATTATTACTTTGCTTTTAATTTAATTGTTTTCACTTGTATGATTGATCTAATTTCTAAATATGTATATTCAATTTTCATTATCTAGTTGATGTCCGAAGGGCTTTAGGACCACCTCCAAGATCTACGATCTCCTCCTCAGGTAACAAAAAAACACATGAAAATAGAATTTTATCTGTGCTCAGAGTATCCGATTTGTCAATAGCTCAATGTGAATGTATTTTTTTTTTTTTAAATTTTAAAAGAAGAATCTCAATTTCATACGCATTAATGGGAAATAACATACATTTTTTATATCATCTCTCATTTCATAGTATTTCAAAGAATAGGACAGTCAAATGATGTTAGTTTAGCCATATATTTACAGGCACATGAAACAAAAACACATATTCATTGGATTAGGATAGTGAATACTAGATTAAACATATGTAAAAATTTGAGATATTTTTAATTTGCATCATTATATTTTTAGACTTTAGATTAAAACGTTTAATTTGAAAGCACTGTAGTATCATAGAACCAAGCTTATAGATGATGATTGCTACATGCATACATGTATAGATAGGTATACTTATATACGTATTGTGATTGTTTCTACTTCCAAAAAAGATAGAGTAAATAAATACAATGTAATAGATATAGATATGTTATTGCAAGTTTAATTTTGTATTATATATCTTAAAGGGATAGTATAGTTAACATTAACATTTAATGGTTCAGATAGAACATACAATGAATGGGACATGAAACACACATTTTTTCTTTTCATTAGTAAAAAAAAAGACATTTGTTCACATCTTTCAATTTTAATTCTATCATCTACTTTGTTTTATTCTCTTTATATCTTTTTTAAAAAAAAACATATCTAGATATGCTCACTATCTGCTGATTGGTTACTGCACATAGAAGCAGTGTGTGATTGGCTCACCCATGTGCATTGCTTTTTCTTTAAACAAGGATATCTTATAACAAATAAAAATAAAAAATTAAAGTAAATTAGAATGGTGTTTAAATTT
Organism: Bombina bombina; assembly: GCF_027579735.1. Taxonomy (NCBI): domain Eukaryota; kingdom Metazoa; phylum Chordata; class Amphibia; order Anura; family Bombinatoridae; genus Bombina; species Bombina bombina. Next base: position 243,840,193 of record NC_069502.1, read on the forward strand.
GTATGTTCTATCTGAATAATGAAAGAACGATTTAGTGTTTAATGAACATTTAAGCGTAGCATTTGCTCCTATCATCCATTTTATATTATTATCTTATTATCTTTATTTGCAAATCCTGAATGTAAGCTTAAAAGACGGGCCATTTGGGATTCAGCACCTGGGTACCGCTTTTTGATTGTTGTCTATATGTAAACATCCAATCAACAAACGGTCTACATTTTATGGAAAAAGAATGTGCCTGCTTGTAATATTACTTTATATTGATTTTCAAGGAAACATAAAAAGAAAAATAATCAGAATTGATAATAGGATTAACTAATAATCTTGCTTAATATGTCATGATCTCTCTGAATCATGTAAGTTTAGTTCTTACTAGACTATCACTTTAATGATGATTAAATATATTTTAATTTACAGTTCTTTGCAAATTAAAATGAATGAAAGGTTTGGAAAGGTACTGACAGCTGCCAGTACCCAAGATGGCGCCCATTAAGGCAGAAGGGGAGGGTTAGAGATCTGTTTGGTGGGGGATCAGTGAGGTTGGGGGCTAAGGGGGGATCCTACACAGTAGCATATGTAAATATGCTAAGAAACCCCCCCCCAAAAAAAACAAATATAGCTTTTATTTTAGTACTGGCAGAGTGTCTGCCAGTACTTAAGATGGCGGGGACAATTGTGGGGTGGGGGAGGGAAGAGAGCTGTTTGGGAGGGATCAGGGGGTCTGATGTTTCAGGTGGGAGGCTGAGCTCTACACTAAAGCTAAAATTAACCCTACAAGCTACATAATTAACCCCATCACTGCTAGCCATAATACACGTGTGATGCGCTGCGGCATTTGGCGGCCTTCTAATTACCAAAAAGCAATGCCAAAGCCATATATGTCTGCTATTTCTGAACAAAGGGGATCCCAGAGAAGCATTTACAACCATTTGTGCCATAATTGCACAAGCTGTTTGTAAATGATTTCAGTGAAAAACCTAAAATTGTGAAAAATGTAACGTTTTTTTAATTTGATCGCATTTGGCGGTGAAATGGTGGCATGAAATATACCAAAATTGGCCTAGATCAATACTTGGGGTTGTGTACTACACTACACTAAAGCTAAAATTACCTCTAAAAGTTCCCTACATGCTCCCTAATTAACCCCTTCACTACTGGACATAATACACGTGTAGTGTGCAGTGGCATTTAGCAGCCTTCTAATTGCTAAAAAGCAACGCCAAAGCCATATAAGTCTGCTATTTCTGAACAAAGGGAATCCCAGAGAAGAATTTACAACCATTTAAGCCATAATTGCACAAGCTGTTTGTAAATATTTTCAGTGAGAAACCAAAAGTTTGTGAAAAAATTTGTGAAAAAGTGAACTATTTTTTGTATTTAATCGCATTTGGCGGCGAAATGATGGCATGAAATATACCAAAATGGGCCTAGATCAATATTTTGGGATGTCTACTAAAAAAAAATATATACATGTCAATGGATATTCAGAGATTCCTGAAAGATATTAGTGTTCTAATGTAACTAGCGCTAATTTTGAAAAATAATGGTTTGGAAATAGCAAAGTGCTACTTGTATTTATGGCCCTATAACTTACAAAAAAAGCAAAGAAGATGTAAACATTGGGTATTTCTAAACTCAGGACAAAATTTAGAAACTATTTAGCATGGTTGTTTTTTGGTGGTTGTACATGTGTAACAGATTTTGGGGGTCAAAGTTAGAAAAAGTGTGTTTTTTTCCATTTTTTCCTCATATTTTATAAATCTTTTTATAGTAAATTATAAGATATGATGAAAATAATGGTATCTTTAGAAATTCCATTTAATGGCAAGAAAAACGGTATATAATATATGTGGGTACAGTAAATGAGTAAGAGGAAAATTACAGCTAAACACAAACACAGCAGAAATGTAAAAATAGCCTTGGTCCCAAACGGACAGAAAATGGAAAAGTGCTGTGGTCATTAAGGGGTTAAACATGTGTCTCATCAACTTTACATTAAACAATTGCAACATTTGCCCAAATGAACCATTTTCAATCAATGGCTTTACAATGATATACAATTTAATTCATTGAAACGACAATATTTGCTCAACAGTAATCCAAAATATAGCAGCTTTTGGATTACAAATAATAATGTAAAGTAAAGAAAAACACAAATAAAAACTGTATGTTGCACAATCAAGCTTCTTGCCCAAAAACTGCCTGGATATAGACTGATCGAGCTTGGACACCCAGAGCATCGTGCTCCAGGTCTGGGTCGATGAATTGACCATACTCATTGTCCAAGCCCTCCATATCTATATCCGGGATTGTTAGGGCAATATTGTGCAACATACAGCACACCATAAAAATTAAGGAGACTTTGGAGGGGGCGTACTGAAGAACACCACCAGAGATGTCCAAGCAGGAGAAACGGCTCTTCAGCATGCCAAAGGTGCGCTCAATAACAGATCTTGTTGCAGTGTGTGCACGGTTGTAGCGCACCTCTTCCACTCCGTTGGGGTTTTGGGCGGGTGTGAACAGCCACGGAAGACACGGATACCCAGAATCACCTGCACAAACAAAATAGATTATTGACATTAGCAATAAGAATGAATAAAATATTTCATATACATATGGTTAGAGCAGTGTTTTTCAACCAATGTGCCGTGGCACACTAGTGTGCTGTGTGAGAGATCCTCAGGTGTGCCGTGGCTGACAACAGTGCGGGGGTGTCCCTCTTTCAAATTTCTAAATATTGGGAGGTATGTGACAGGCTCATCAGGCATCATTTACAACCATGACATTGACATTCATTCACAGACAATCATTATGATTGTTTGTGAATGAGTGTCAATATGTCATGTATAGTTTGTAGGAGGCATGGCATGACAGCACAGTACAGTGTGTGTATGTGTATATATATATATATATATATATATATGTATATATATATATATATATATATATATATATATATATATACATATATATATATATATATCCTGTATTAGGCTACAATGTGTGATTTTGTAACATTTTGGGATGGTGGTGTGCCACAGGATTTTTTAATGTAATAAAGTGTGCCACGGCAAAAAAAATGTTGCAAATCATTGGGTTAGAGAATGTAAGAGATATTTACCTATCAGGATTCCCTCTGGCATTTGGCCCTCCTGGAACCGATAGTAGATGGTAGAATTCCGGAGGACGAAGGAATCGTGATTGCAACCAGGGAGTCCAGATCGAACACTCATCACCCTCAACCTGGCGTCACAGATGACCTGGATATTCAGCGAGTGATTGAATTTCCTATCCCGGTAGGGCTCCTCTTGATCACTGGGAGGCTGCACTAACATGTGTGTGCAGTTGATGGCCCCCAATACCCTTGGCAATCCAGCTCGATGGTAGAACTGGAGCTTGACAGCATGCCACTCCTCCGGTGTGTTTGGGAAGTGGACATGATGGACTAGGCGTTGGTGCAAAGCATCCAGGACAACCTTCAGATGACGTGAGAAGGTTGTCTGGCTCATACCAACACCTAGACCTGTCACAGCCTGGAATGACCCAGTTGCCAAGAAATAGAGGACCGCAAGCAGCTTTACCATCCCAGGGATTGCCCTCGTTCTTCTAGTGAGTGGCTCGAGAGAGTCTGCGATCTCGACATAGAGCCTCTCAATAGAGGCCCTATCCAGTCGAAATCGACGGATCACCTCTTGGTCACTGAGGGCATGGAGCCCAATCCTTGGGTAGAAAACCCTTGGCACTCACCGACGTCTTCCGTGTTGTATTGCAGCCATCAACACCTTGCCCTTTGTCTCCTTAATTAAAGAACAAAATTAACAACATTGAGGATGTCCATCCTCAAAGAAAGAACCAAACAATTATAATGAAAAGCAGTGATTGAACAGCCCCTTTTATAACGCCTAGTTTCACAGATGTGAACGTTTTCAGTAATTGACTAAATTGGTGCAGCAATCATTACCTAAGACATGACTTGCACATTTTGATAACTATCGCGTCATATTACGCTCAATTAAAGTGACTAAGTGATCAAATACTAAATGCTCTTGACGTATATGTATTTTTTATCGCGTCATTTGAGGAGCACAATACGATGTTCATAAACATATCTTGTTAAGCCATTCAGGTGTGTACCACCTGTAAGAAATGCAGGTGTCTGTGCAATTATCAAAATTAATTATTCAAAACACATGAGTATGTTGCTCTAGTTTCAATGTTATTTCATATTTTTCTGTTTGGATGGCAGCATTATGAAGGTGAAAAAGGTCAGTGATTACTGTGTTTTTAATATTAAATATTAGTGTATTAAGATTTGCAATCCTAAGTAACAAAAAGAATGCAGTGTCGAACATTATGATGTGAAATATTTTGATATTCTTGATGTGATTCCTAATAACATTTACAAATCAATTAAATGTATTTTGAAAGTGCAAAGGTAAACAGTGACATAAAGACAAGTTAAATTTATAATTGCATTTTAGATACAAAAAGGGATCCTAGCAAATGATTGAAATGAGTTCAATATATTTTTAAAGTGCAAAGTTACACAGTGACATAAAGCCAGCAAATTTATAAGGGCATTTTAGCTACAAAAAGGGATCCTAGCAACTGACTATTATACGTTATCCTAGTGATTTACCTTTTAAGCCTCCACGATGCTGCCATCCAAACAAAATCAGAATTCATATCATGCCTATGTAAATATGCATGTGTTTTTGATAATTAATTGATAGCCTAATTAGTATTGTGCATAATTAAATAATAGCAAAATTTGTATTGTGTATAATTAATTGATAGCATAATTGCTGTGCATTGTTTTCATTCTTTTCCTATCCTTTGTGTGAATGTGTTTTTCTTTTTCAAAAGTGTAACATTTGCTGTGCATTGTTTTCATTCTTTTCCTATCCTTTGTGTGAGTGTGTTTTTATTTTTCAAAATTATAACATTTTCTGTGCAGTGTTTTCATTCTTTTCCTATCCTTTGTGTGAATGTGTTTTTCTTTTTCAAAATTATAACATTTTCTGTGCAGTGTTTTCATTCTTTTCCTATCCTTTGTGTGAATGTGTTTTTCTTTTTCAAAATTGTAACATTTGCTGTGCATTGTTTTCATTCTTTTCCTATCCTTTGTGTGAATGTGTTTTTATTTTTCAAAATTGTAACAATTGCTGTGCAGTGTTTTCATTCTTTTCCTATCCTTTGTGTAAATGTGTTTTTCATTTTCCAAAACTGTAACAATTGCTGTGCAGTGTTTTCATTCTTTTCCTATCCTTTGTGTAAATGTGTTTTTCATTTTCCAAAACTGTAACAATTGCTGTGCAGTGTTTTCATTCTTTTCCTATCCTTTGTGTAAATGTGTTTTTCATTTTCCAAAACTGTAACAATTGCTGTGCAGTGTTTTCATTCTTTTCCTATCCTTTGTGTAAATGTGTTTTTCATTTTCCAAAACTGTAAGAATTGCTGTGCAGTGTTTTCATTCTTTTCCTATCCTTTGTGTAAATGTGTTTTTCATTTTCCAAAACTGTAACAATTGCTGTGCAGTGTTTTCATTCTTTTCCTATCCTTAGTGTAAATGTGTTTTTCATTTTCCAAAACCGTAACAATTGCTGTGCAGTGTTTTCATTCTTTTCCTATCCTTTGTGTAAATGTGTTTTTCATTTTCCAAAACTGTAACAATTGCTGTGCAGTGTTTTCATTCTTTTCCTATCCTTTGTGTAAATGTGTTTTTCATTTTCCAAAACTGTAACAATTGCTGTGCAGTGTTTTCATTCTTTTCCTATCCTTTGTGTAAATGTGTTTTTCATTTTCCAAAACTGTAACAATTGCTACATAAATACATATTTGTTTTCCATTGAGTTTTATTAGGTGACATGATCGACTTGAGCAGCACCGAATATAGTAGTTACCCGATATCCATTGACTACTATAGGATCCGCGATCTCTGAGGCGGCGGATTGAAAATGAGGTACACTGCGTCGGATAAGACGCGAGCGTAAGTGGTCATTTTTTGATAACTATCAGAAAGCTTCTAATTGTGTCGAAGAGCAGGGCGAAAGCACTGAATTTCACAAGTTTTCCAGAGGTTTTCGACTCGCACCGATCGGCGTCGAATTGAGAGCGCCGATTCGTATGTTACGTCACAAAATTCAAATTCTTCCGATTTAGACACTTTGATAACTGAGGCGAAGCAATCTCGTGACGTGTACGACGCGGATTTCCGGCGGATTCTAAGTAGACGCTTTGATAACTAGAGGCCTGTGTGTTATATGAGAGTGTGTGTGTGTTGTATGAGAGTGTGTGGTGTGTTGTATGTGAGTGTGTGTTGTATGAAAGTGTTTGGTGTGTGTGTGTTGTATGAGAGTGTTTGGTGTGTGTGTGTGTGTTGTATGAAAGTGTGTGGTGTGTTGTATGTGAGTGTGTGTTGTATGAAAGTGTTTGGTGTGTGTGTGTTGTATGAAAGTGTGTGGTGTGTGTGTGTTGTATGTGAGTGTGTGTTGTATGAGAGTGTGTGTGAAGTGTGTTGTATTAATGTGTGTGCACTGTGTGTTGTATGAGTGTGTGTGGTATTATCTTTTAAAACACTTTTAAGTTTGACTACATACAGGAATAAAGAACGCTTACATTTTAGCCCTTTGCCAAAAATTGCAACTAATTTCACAAAGCATACAAATAGGGTTGCAAATGTATGTGGAATCATGGCACTGGGTCTTGGGGGAAAAAACCTTGAAGAACCCGAAAATAGAGCATACAAAGAACTTTCTAATTTGCTTATATTATCAATTTTGTTTGTTATTCTGGTATCTTTTGTTGAAAAAGCGGGGATGTAAGTTAAGGAGCGTGCATGTGTCTGGATCACTATATGACAGTAGTTTTGCAAGAATGCTTTCTATTGGCAAGAGGACTAGATGGCCGCACTATTTCCTGCCTTATAGTGCTCCAGACAACTACCTAGGTATCTCTTCAGCCATGGGAAAGAAGCAAATCTCATACTAGCAGTAAATTGGAGTTTTATTTTTTAAATTGTATGCTCTGAATCATAGAAGAACATTTTTGGGTTTCATATCCCTTTAAGCAACAATTTCCTTAAAACCCATTTTAGTGACTTGCGTAAGTATCAAGTGGAAGTAAATGAACTGAGTATATTTTGCATCTTGCTGTTTAAAGTTTTAAAAGCTGACTTCATCAAAATAAACATTTCAGATAGCAAAGTATTAGTGAAAATAACCTCAGCTCACATCAAAGGAGTTGAGCGAGTCCCTTTATGTACATTTTTCTTTCTTGCTGCTAGACAATGAAAAAAGAATAAATGACATATTCCAATACAGGCAACATTTCCCGTTATCTCAAAACTCATTAGTGACTGACTTTTTAAAGATCAGCAGTTTCCTGTTATTGTGGCGCTTTAAAGTTAGATCAGGAGTCTGATGTTTAAATAGATTGATTGCTTTTAGTTCTTTCAGGTGAGATACCTTTTAGTGGAAACAACAGTCAGTCACTGTATTTATTAGCATATCATTTTTAAAAACTGTAAATATTTCCTCCATAAATTATTCTCTAATAGTCAAAACTATAAGCAAATGCGGGTAACTCAGTGTGTTATCATAGGTGTTTTTGATCTTTATCTAATCTTGTTTTTTTTAACTGTTTTTGGATTTGTGGTTATTGCTATTTAGATACCGAATTGTATACCTTATTACAATTAGTCTGAACTCACAAATGCAGACAATGTCCTAGATTCAATACAACTTGTGAAACTGATATCTTGCTGAAAATTCTGTCACTTGAAAATTCCAGAATTCAAGATTAGCACCATTGAAGTCAATGGAGCAATTCCTATCTCTTAATCTACTAATTAATAATTGCATTCATTTATAGAACAATTGTTACAAATGTGTTTTCAAATTGTTATCACATTTAGTTTTGGTATAGGGATACTAAACCCAATTTTTTTCTTTCATGATTCAGATAGAGCATGCAATTTTAGGCGACTTTGTAATGTACACGTATTATCAAAGTTTCTTTCTTCTCTTACTATCTTTATTTTATTTCATCTCTGATGAAGCGCATGTGCTCATGTGCGAAACGCGTTAGATAGGAGCTTACCTTATGTCTTTCATGGAAGCCTGCTCCTAATAAACTTTGTATATTCACTGAAAAGACTCAGCGCTTCTCTTTCCTCCTTTCATATCTTTATTTTAAAAAGCAGGAATGTAAGGTTAGGAGCCGGTTTAGCACCTTGTTAGCGCTTGATGATTGGTGGCTACATTTTAGCCACCAATCAGCGAACGTGCTACCCAGGTGCTGAACATAAAATGGGCCGGCTCTTAAGCTTTACATTCCTGCTTTTTCAAATTAAGATAGCAAGAGAATGAAGACAATTAGATAATAGGAGTGAAATAGAAAGTTGCTTAAAATTGCATGCTCTATCTTAATCTTGAAATAAAACAATTGGGTTTAGTATCCTTTAATGAAAAGCAAGTAGGGAGGCTTAGGAGGATGCTGCCCTACTGTGACAGTGGCTCACCAGGAAAAGTTCCGGTATCCCGTTGGGCCAACCCAGCACTGGACCAGTGTTTGGTTATGTTAGTGTGTCTAAGTATGGAAATCTCAGTATTCTGTATAAACTAAGAGGAAATCATATCAAAGTATCACATTATTAAAAGTATCTTTGTCATCAATAATTGAAAAAATAACTGCTGTGTTAGTAGTTTTGCTCAGTAGAATTAAATAAGAATTCCAGATTTGTATGACAGCAAATCTTAACTTTTGTTTTTTGGTAAAGGAATTTTATTGGTATTCTGAGATATTGACTTTTTGTTGAGTAGTGAATTCAGCTTGCCTGGCTTTAGCAACATTACTGTATTAACCTATACTAAGTACATTTGGTTATCCTGTTGAGTTCTTTAACCCCTTAATGACCGGACCATTTTTCAATTTTCTTACCCTTAATGACAATGGCTATTTTTACATTTCTGCTGTGTTTGTGTTTAGCTGTAATTTTCCTCTTACTCATTTACTGTACCCACACATATTATATACCATTTTTCTCGCCATTAAATGGACTTTCTAAAGATACCATTATTTTCATCATGTCTTATAATTTACTACAAAAAAAATAATAAAATATGAGGAAAAAATTGAAAAAAACACACTTTTTCTAACTTTGACCCCCAAAATCTGTTACACATCTACAATCACCAAAAAACACCCATGCTAAATAGTTTCTAAATTTTGTCCTGAGTTTAGAAATACCCAATGTTTACATCTTCTTTGCTTTTTTTGCAAGTTATAGGGCAATAAATACAAGTAGCACTTCGCTATTTCCAAACCACTTTTTTTCAAAATTAGCGCTAGTTACATTGGAACCCTGATATCTGTCAGGAATACCTGAATAATCCCTTGACATGTATATATTTTTTGTTAGAAGACAACCCAAAGTATTGATGTAGGCACATTTTGGTATATTTTATGCCACTATTTCACCACCAAATGCGAGCAAATAAAAAAAAAACTTTACATTTTTCACAATTTTAGGTTTCTCACTGAAATTATTTACAAACAGCTTGTGCTATTATGGCACAAATTGTTGTAAAAGCTTCTTTGGGATCCCCTTTGTTCAGAAATAGCAGACTTATATGGCTTTGGCACTGATTTTTGGTAATTAGAAGGCCGCTAAATGCTGCTGCGCACCACACGTAAATTATGCCCAGCAGTGAAGGGGTTAATTAGGTAGGTTGTAGGGAGCTTGCAGGGTTAATTTTAGCTTTAGGGTAGAGATCTAAATAAAAGGAGTTTTTTTTTTTTTTATAAAAAAAATAAAATATTTTAGCTGTGATGGACTCCTGCCTTAGCCCCAACCTCCATGATCCCCCCCCCAGCTCTCTAACCCTCTCCCCTATCTAATTGCGGCCATCTTGGGTACTGGCAGCTGTCTGCCAGTACCCAATTTGCCCCAAAAACAAAAGTGTTTTTTGTTCTTTTGCTTTTTTGTATGTTTTCTGTAGTGTAGCAGCCCCCCACAATACCCCTATCCCCCTCCCCCTCCCAGATCCTTTTATATTATTTTTAATATATCCCCCATCTTCCCTCCTCATTGGTGTCAGTGTCTTTGCCAGCTAATGCGCGGTCGCGCACGCGCGCACGCGCGCACATGCACGCGCACGCGCGCCCCCCGCACGCTCCCGGCACCCGGCGTGCACATTGCACTTCTAGGGACCGGATGCCGGGTAGCGATGGGCCGCCCACCCGCCTCCCTGTTACGCTCCCACCCACCAACGAACCGGCACCATCGCTACCGGTGCAGAGAGGGCCACAGAGTGGCTCTCTCTGCATCGGAGTCTTCTAAATGGTATTGCAGGATGCCTCCATATGGAGGCATCACTGCAATACCCTGAGAGCTGCTGGAAGCGATTGCGATCGCTTCCAGCACTCTCTTAGACAACTGACGTACCAGGTACGTCCATTGTCATTAACTGTTAGTTAATGCATGACGTACCTGGTACGTCAGTTGTCATTAAGGGGTTAAAGGGACAGTCAAGTCCAAAAAAAACTTTCATGTTTCAAATAGGGCATGTAATTTTTTTTTTTTAAATATTTATTTTTCACATTTTCAGTCAATACATACAGAAAAGAAAGTAATTAGCAAAATAGACATAAATTATAGAGACGCAGCTCCAGATTGTTCTGTCATTGTCTTGGAGACACAGCTCCGAATTTGAAAATAAACAATTTCTGAACATTGTATGATATCAATTCATAAACCGTTAAACATTATATATCTAGTTTTTGTTACTTATCAGTTTAAAAGATCGATCAGAAAATAAAAAAAGGATTGATTCTTCCTCGACTGATACTTTCTCTCTTTATTTTCCTATTGAGCCCTAGAAGAAAAATTTTCCTCTTTCTCCTCCTCTTGCCTCTTCCCGTCTTCGTCCCTCCTCCTTCTACACTCCCCTCCTCTCCCTCTCACTCTCTCTCATCCTCTCTCTCTCTCCTCATGGTGTTCCCACTTCCCTTTTTTAAACTAAACAATTTGTAAACAAGTATGAAGAAGTACGACAACAACAGATGGGGGAACAAAAAAAAAAAAAAGGGGAATTAATTCATCCCCTCTCTTCCCTCTTCCCCTCCCTCCTCTCTCTCTCCGTCGGATTACCATATCCCTAGTAGCACTAACTCTGTGTTTCTGAACGGATAGATTAGGTATTCAATTTCACTTAAAGAGAAGGATTTAATAAAGATTGACCATTTTCTGAAAAATCTTGTTACGCTATTTTCATTATTTAAATCCGTATCTATCTGCTCAAGTATGCACTGCTTTTTAAGACAATTTTTAACCTCTTGGATACTGGGGGGTGTCCTACTTTTCCATTTTTTAAGAATTAAGTATCTTGCTGCCAAGATAGCTAAGTTTACAATCTTGGTATTCATGAGCCTCTCCTGCGGGACTTTCCAAAGAAATATTATGTGTAATGGTGATAGTGTTGGAGGGGAGGCTCCTATTGCCCCAAGCCAGTATTGTATTTTTAGCCAAAAAAGTTATCTTTAATTCTGTTCAAAACTGGTAATATGTTAAGATTATACCATTCATTAGGATTTGAGGAAACTGAGATACCCAAGTATTTGAATGAATTAGTCACTATTTTAAATGGAATATTCACCAATGAATCTTTAATTTTTTTGATCCATAGTAATTCAGTTTTAGAAGTGTTTACCCTATATCCCGAGAAGGAGCCAAATTTTTTAATAATAGAGACTAGTTTAGGTATATTTATAGAAGTATTTGAAATGTATATTAGAATGTCATCAGCGTATAGTGCAATTCTCATTTCTTTCTTACCCACTTTAATACCATTAAGATGTTGCCTAATAAATATAGCTAATGGTTCGATAGAAATATTAAAGAGCAGAGGGGAGAGAGGACACCCCTGACGAGTTCCTCTTTTGAGAAAGATGTTTGAGGAAATTAGTCCATTGACTAAGAGTTTAGTAGAAGCATTTTTATATAAATTATGGATGATGTTAAGAAAATTTCCATGAAAACCAAATTGCTGAAGAGAGTTTAACAAGTGGTCAAAATGGACTGAATCGAAAGCTTTCTCTGCATCGATTGATATAATTGCAGAGTCAGGAGTGTCTCCCTCTCTATCCCTCTCGACCTCTTCTTTGGCCCAGTGATAATCTATGGTTAGAAAGAGTTCTCTTATCTTTGCTGATGAATTTCGTTTAGACATAAACCCTGCCTGATCTTTATGAATAATTTTAGGAAGTAGTATTTGTAACCTAGAAGCTAAGATTGATGACATAATTTTATAGTCTACATTTAACAATGCGATTGGCCTATAAGATTCTTTCTTATCTGGTTCCTTCCCGGGTTTGAGTATTAGAGTAGTATATGAGGCCGTAAAACTTGATGGTGGGGTATTGTTCTTTATGTAAATATCATTATATAATAAGGATAGGTATGGTAGCAGATTTGGTGAAAGTATTTTATAAAATTCATTCGGTAGCCCATCCAGACCTGGAGATTTATTAAGGGAAAGATTTTGTATTGCCTTAGATATTTCAGTTTCCATTATGGGAGAGTTGAGAGAATCAATTAGCTCTGGGGACATGACTTCAGTTGTAATTTTACTCCAAAAATGTTCCTGTTCCTTGGAATTTGAACTTTTTAAGGAATATAAATCTTGATAGTAATCGGAAAAATATTGTAAAAGTTCATCTGGTGCTGTTATAATTCTATCGTCTTTCTTTAATGAGTCAATATTTGGGGATTGTTTCTCCCTTTTTACTAAGTTGGCAAGAAGTTTTCCCGTTTTACTCCCATATCTATAGAGTCGGGATTGGAATTTTAAATCTCTCTGAGTGGTCTTATATAGCAAAGAGGAGTCTCTTACTTTTAGTGCTTGTACGTATCGTGACCAGTTTCTTGCTGTTTTTTCTAGGAGATACGAATTATATGTGTTAGATATGGATTTCAACATTTCCCTTTCCTGAGTCTTAAATTTCTTTGTTCTATTTATTGTATAGGCTAGGATTTCTCCTCTAAATACTGCTTTTGCAGTTTCCCATAGGATAATGGGTCGGTTTATATATTCTTTATTAAAAGAAATAAATTCTTGGAATTTATTATTAAGCCAATTCTTAAATTTGAGGTCTGCCGCTAAATAATTGGGAAAAAAAAATCTTGAATATTTTGGAATATTATTAATAGCATTAAATTCTAACAAAATTGGAGCATGATCCGAGATACAAATAGAAAGGATTTCTGCAGTAGGTCTAAATTTACAAAGTCTTTCATCTATAAGAAATAGGTCAATCCTTGAGAGTGACTTATGAGCTTTGGACAAGCACGTAAAGTTTCTGGCGTCTGGATTTTGTGATCTCCAGATATCCCTGACCCTAAGATTTCGAAAGAGTTTTAAGAACATTTTAGTTTCTAAGTTATCCCTTTTAGTTCTAAGGGAGGGGCTTTTATGTCTTAACCTGTCTAAAGGGTATTGAGGCGACATGTTAAAGTCCCCTCCTAATATTAAAAATCCTTCTGTATAGGTCATTATATTGGCTTGAAGAGTGTCCCAGAAGGAAGAACTAAAGACATTAGGAGCATATATATTGCATAACGTATATAATGTTGTATCTATTTTAATTTTTGCCATTAGAAACCTCCCCTCCGGGTCTGAATTTATATGGTTAATTTGATATTTTAATTTTTTCCCTAGTAATATTGCCACTCCCCCCTTGAGTTGAATGCTGGGTGAGGCCAAAACTTCTTTAACCCAGGAACTTTTTAATTTAGAGACTTCTTCTACTTTTAAATGAGTTTCCTGTATGAAAGCAATGTCTATATTTTTCTTTTTTAAGTAAGTGATTATAGTTTTACGTTTAATAGGTGATGTTAAGCCCCCAATATTCCAAGAAGCCATCCTAAAGCCATGTGCCATGTTAGTCATCATCTATAATAGGAAGGGAGCAAGAAGAAGAAAAAAAAAAAAAAAAAACCCCTTTTAACTTCCCCCTCTTTTATGGGATTATTAATATACTTCAAAGTTTTTATCCCAGCTAGGGCCATTAAATTTTTTGTGATTCTAGCCATAATCTAAATCATATTCCATTGTTATGTATTGGAATAGGCATTGAGTTTAAGTCCTGTCCTGTTCTGTTGTTAACTGCTGGGTGACATATTTCTCCGCTTCTCTCGCAGAGTCAAAAAATTGTGTCTCATTATTCATTGTTATTCTCAGTCTTGCTGGGTATACAATAGTGGCGCGATGCCCCTGATTTATCAATTTAGTGCATAAAGGGGCCAATTCCCTTCTTTTAGCAGAGGTCTCTGCAGAAAAATCCTGAAAAATCATAATTTTTGTCTCCCCCAGCATTATAGGCTGATTTTTTTTAAAGTGTTGTAATATTAGCAATTTGTCTTGATAATTTAATACTTTAGCTATTATTGGCCTGGGTCTGGCCTCTTCTCTGTCTGGTTTTTGCCATCCTATTCTATGAGCTCTCTCGAGTACTATCCTTGGGTGTGTTTGTGGGATTTGTAGCAATTGTGGCAATGTTATAGTTAACAGTTTATCTTGATCTTCGTATTGCTTCAGTTCGGGCACTCCTATTACTCTGAAATTGCTACGTCTAGCACGATTCTCTAAATCTTCTAACTTTGTCTGTATTTTTATAAGTTTATCATTCATTGTGTCTATTTTGGTATTATGGATTGATGTATTATCTTCTAAGTCTGAAATCCTTTGTTCTGCTTCTGTTAATCTGTTAGAGAACTGACGGATTTCTGCTGTGAGTGTGTTTATGTCCTGTTTGATTTCACTTCTTAAAAGATCAAATTTTGGAGTCAGGGCCTCCGATATACTTGTGACTAATGCTTGTAAATTTAATGGTTCATTGATCTGTGGAGCATTTGGGCTAACAGTGGGGGTGTCTACTGTGGTCTCTGCTGTGGTTTTATTTCTTTTGTCTCTCTGCCTCCCAGCCATATTGGTGGGGGGAGTTTTGGTGTTTGTGGAAAAACATTTATCCATATGTTAATAATTGTGCATAAATTATAAAAGGGGAAAGAGGGAAGTGCGTGTTGTGTGGGAAAAAGGTGTGCCAAAAATAATAAATAATAATGTGAAAAAGTGAAAGGGCATGTAATTTTAAACAACTTTCCAATTTAATTATATCACCAATTTTGCTTTGTTCTCTTGGTATTGTTTGTTGAAAGATAGGGATTACCTATCTTTAAAAAAAAAAAAAAATCTGGTGTTGACTGTCCCTTTAAGTATACAAATGTGCCTTATCAACAAAAAAACCCTAATGGCCAGATTAAAATGGAATGCAAAAATGTGAACTGTATGAAACTTTAATATCGCTAAAAAACAATCCATACCACTTGCCTTGTTTTCATTGGTAATATAAGTTCATGGTTAATATGTTCTGTATGGGGAAGGATAATGCATTCTACAATATACATGTCAGGACGCAAAGGTGCATTCCTTTTCTCAGATAAAACTTTTCTAAGAGGACTTGAACTAAAATACAAATAAAATGTTGGATAAAACTTGAGCACTTAGCTGACAGAGCACAAAAATTCAGCTCTAGTAGTGGAGATTTTCAGTTTTTTGCTACACACTTTCCATGTTTTTTTATGCACAATAGGAAGCAATAACAGTTAATACCTGGTTTTCGAAAGCCCCAAATGCAAAAGCTGTATTTCTTAAGTGAAATGTAACACTTAACCAACTACTTGCAATATGAGCCAGCAAGCTCACTACTACCGCTTCCCATTACAAGTACAGGATATGCTATTTATGTATCGGGTGTGTTAAAAAAGCTTTTGTTAACCATTTCACTTTTATTAATAATTGATCAAGAGCAAAATAACACAGCACATAATGGCCTATATTACAAGTGGAGCAATATTTTTTTATCGCTCATGAGCACTAACTGTGCTCAAGGTAAAAAGTTGGGGGACGGTCGCAATTTCAGGAACTCCAGAAGAGGCTGAGTTGATCCGCCGATTACTTAAACCTAATTACAGCCTCTAAAGAAGAAAAGCTATATCTTAGGTCTGCAAGGCTTTGTAGATCTTGCATATAACAAATTTGTACTCATGACTGCAGAGCAGCTGAACAGAATACCGATGCCTAAAGCGGCGGTTACCTACTGGGCCGAGCACACCCTCCCCCCGGTAACACAGGTCATCTGCCTCTTCAAATCCAAGGAATATTGTTTTAAAAGCCTCCACTATTATAATCGAATTTGTGACAGTATCTAAAAAAGACTATACGAGGGGCGGAGCCAGCTGCTAACATGGCCGGACGTGTTTTTATGAAGCTCCTGGCTTTCAATTATAAATACAAAGTCTAACTTATGCATGATGAGCCTAAGCTTCTAATATTCTAATAATCTTACATCTCATACAACTGCCAGCTATCCCAAGCCAGGGGAGAAGAAGAGAACACTGCAATGAGGATATTATATTGATTATACCTCTTCAGATACGCCACGTGAAGCCTGGCCTAAAACAGGGGCATAGAAAACATGGCTGCGCTTCTCCTAAGCCAGATAATGGACTTGCTAGAGCATCATAATCAAACTCTACTAGATGCAGTTGAAGAGGCTTACAACTCTACTACTACGCATACCGCCTTCTTATCTACCCTAACTATCTCTGAGGAGGAGTGTGGCGACATAGTGAAAGCAGCGAATCCCCGGCAGCCGCCATACTTATCATCAAGACCTGCACAGAATGCATTATGCTGCGATATGGTGGTGGCTTGGGAGATCACTATCCCTGAGGAGGAATGGGAATCGGAAGCTGTGCTATGTGGCTTGCGAATGGATAAACCTAGTGATAGGCTTGGAGTAATGCCACAGGCAGACACACTTCAGTGCATTAACGCTTGGCTGTGGGTGCAGGGACCGCGCCCGATTTCTGCCTATCAGTTACCTTTCCGGCACTCCCTCAAACTTCATAGATTGCCCGGAGCGGACTCTATACGGCTGGCAGAACTCAGTGCTTCTGATTCTCATCTATGCCGCGACTACCGCAACTTGGCTATTGAGGAGAGCTGGCCACCGTCATTAGAGCATGTACTTCAGATGGGGAAAATAGACTTTGTGGCTGTGCACTGGGACCCCGGGGGACACATTAATCACTGCAGAGATTTCTATTGCCAGATCTGCAGCACAGCTTTCTCCCTAGCTTTGCGTTCTGGAGTTGGGTAAAATGTTCTCTCTTATAACATACCGGTCCATTGCTTTGTTTTGCACACAGGCTGCAAGCCAACTAGAGGGACCATGAACACATACAGAGAACTTTCCCAGTGTATTTCACTAACTTTCGGGGGTTGGCCAGTTTTGGGGTTCAAATGTTATCCTCTGCTATCATAACCCAGTTGATTGTTTCATACTGTTTGCTGTTGATGTGTGGCATGTTTTTACCATCACATGTATTGCCTTTCATAACACTATTCTGAGTATGTTTACTTTTCTTTTCTATACTCATATAAGTTTAAATTGTTCTGACATGTTGCGAAATTGGTAGCTGCCCATCTATTGTACATATGGGAAGGAGATAATTAAATTTGACACAATAGCTTATTGTTGGATATAGGGCCCATATCCAACTAACATGGTTGCTAAGACATACTATTGCCATAAAAGCAGATTTATACCCCTATCCCGTACTCCAATAGAAGCAATGTTGCTACAACCGTACTTTTATACTAAACAGGTATATTATATGTATGTAACTATATCTCCCCAATATCAAGCAGTATCTTAGAATGATCTACATACCCTTCCTCTTCCTCACTAAGTTTAACTTATCATTTTGCACCCTATCAGACTAACTCCCAGAACAAAAAAAAAAGGAAAAATAAATAAATAAAAAATAAATAAAAAGAATTTCAGCATGTTTTAATCTCGCTTCACAGTGGCAACAACTCTGAACTCTCCAAAGTTTAAAGTTTAATGATGTCTATATTTAGTGTACATAGGCTAACCAATTGTCTATTGTGCAGCATCCCTAGTAGTACTTTTTTCACCCTAGATGCAAAAGATTTACCATAAACTACTTAATCTCTTAGTATTTACTCTTAATTCCAAGCTACTGACTTTACCTACTTTATTTAGATCAGCAGGACTGATCAAAAACACTAGCTAGTTGAGTCTATAATCTCTATGCACACCCTGTCTTCCTTACAGTTTCACTTGTCCTCCTCCTCAACATACTAATACTATATAATTGATGCCCTACCCCTTGAAAGTCTCCTTTGGCATATACTCCATTCATTGTATTTATCTTACCACCTCCCCCCCCACTACTCCATAATATGTCTCCTAGTTCTAGGAGAATTAAAAAAGCGGTTTCTCTTGCCTATACCGCACCTTCCATCACCCCCTTAGTATCCCTTCTACTCCTTATTGCACCATAATACGGAACCCACCTATTTTGATCAGACTAGTAAGTCTGCTTGAATTGTACCTGCTGAGTTTCTTAGCCCTTCAACATATTTCAGGGACCTTTTTAAGACCAGATATATAGCAGTTAATACCTTGATGTGTGGGTCAGAAGGCTCTCATATGGTTCCTACTTATTATTATTAGGGGGGTTTTGGTTTTGATTTTGTTATAGCACATTTAATATATTCCATTCTACATTTTAAATGTTATAAAACCGAGGTATAATGATGAGATCCAAAGATGGCCTTTTCGGCCTATATTCGCCTTCCTCTACCTTAATGCTTTTAGAAGGTCTCTTAGTGCTGGGCATCCTCTATATACAATGTCTACATGATATGTAACCTGTTGTTCTTTTTTTTCTAATTCCTTATGTGTTTATTTTGCTACTCCAGGAACATTGAAGCCTTTATCGTATGTAACATGTAGTGCAAAAATTTATTTACATAATTGATGTATGCCTTTCAAAATACCTCAATAAAAATTATTTAAAAAAAAAAAAAATAAAAATAAAAAAGACTATACAATAAGTTTATTACCAATAACCATATGGGACCAGAAACTAACACTACACCTAGATGAGCTTCTCTTGCAGTTTGAGCTAAAGATATAATCTATACTAGAGAGAGATCACTTTGAACATCCACAACAGATAAAAACTCGAGAACATGCAGCTGACCTGTCCTCTGCTATCATGGACACCAATTCTAACAAACGTTTTCAGTACAGGCTCTATATGTTGTGTTCCATATACAGAGTCCACACAGGATCAACTTTGTCTCCCAATGGAGTATAGTGGTCCAACGCTTTCGAACAATCTACCAGGCGACTGCGAAGATGATGGATGTGGAGATGGACTCTGCAACTATTTTACGATCCTGGTGCTGAGACACCTCAGGCTCACTGAAAGGGCCATGGATATGTCCTGTTGTGGCTGGCATTCAGAGGGAAGACACATCAGATAGTCGTAGCAGATCCCCAAGCCTGAGAAAATAACTACCATAAACAACACTATACACTGCTATCCACAAAAAGGGTTCACTCTGGAGCAGAATTACAGGATCATTACCAGCTAAATTTTCATGCCTTTCTTTGAGATCCAATACAGACACAGTTACCTACAGTCACAATTACTCTGGAACGATTTCTATACTTCCTATGTTCCACACAATTCATTTTCTCATCTCCATTTAATTTTAATAATCAAAGTATTACTTACTGAAATACAGTATGTTAAGTACATTATGGTATAGTAGTCTAATGTTTACAGTGTCCCATTACTTATTTCACAATATGTTTATACGTATTATATCTGATTATCCTATTGCCACAATGGGAATATAATTGAATTTCATATCTTATTACTATGACAGTGATATATATCTAGAAGAAGTCAAGTTAATATGCTGTTTTTGACCAGAGGGATCCTTTAATATTAAAGTTAACTTGATGCACTTATAAGTCACAAATGTTGAGAGAGGATCATTGTCAAAAACTTGAGCTCCCCCAATTTTTTAATTAGTCAGGGCTAAAGGCTAATACATAAAAACTAAATCTATCGCCATTTGAAAACATTCTCTTTATTAGATTTATTCCCAGAACTGCGGCTTACGGCCGGGCTGCAGGTATGAGATGGTATCATGTTTTTTAATATTACAACTTATTAGCTCTGTAATTTATTTTGCGTAAAAGTTGATTTAGTCCTTAAGCCCCTTTGTTCTTTATGTAGCAGGCAGACTAAAAAACCTAGTAGAGATGATTTATCATTTACAATATAGCCTTGGAGTCCATATTCATTTTTGTATACTTTACCTAACAAAGTATTCAAATACTAGTTTCTGGTCTTGCTAGTGGTGCTATTTACATATCTTACAATAGTTATAGGTTTAAGGGAGGCATTTAAATCTTTTAATTTGTTTTGTTATTAAATTTGTTTTTTCCTAACTGTTGTTAACTCCCCTAAAGCTTTCTTTTTAACAGTTTTAAGACCGGTCAAAGAGTGGCCATCATATTTACAAAAGGGGATTCTCTCATTTATAAAAATTAGTGGCTAGATTTAGAGTTTGGCATTAGCCGTCAAAAGCAGTGTTAAGGGGTCCTAACGCTGCTTTTGGCCGCCAGCTGGTATTTAGAGTCAGGCAGGAAAGGGTCTAACGCTCACTTCCCTACCGTGATTCCAGGCTACCGCAGATCCCCTTACACCAATTGTGTATCCTATCTTTTCAATGGGATATGCCTAACGCTGGTATTTGGAGTCAGGGGAGAAGTGAGCGGTACAGCCTCTATCGACAAGACTCCTAACGCCAAAAAAAGTCAGTAGTTAAGAGCTTTAAGGGCTAACGTCGGAATATAAAGCTCTTAACTACTGTGCTCTAAAGTACACTAACACCCATAAACTACCTATGTACCCCTAAACCGAGGCCCCCCCACATCGCCGCCACTCTAATAATTTTTTTTAACCCCTAATCTGCCGACCGGACATCGCTGCCACCTACGTTATACTTATGAACCCCTAATCTGCTGCTCCTAACATTGCTGACCCCTATATTATATTTATTAACCCCTAATCTGCCCCCACCAACGTCGCCGCTACCTAACTACACTTATTAACCCCTAATCTGCCGACCGGACCTCGCCGCCACTATAATAAATGTATTAACCCCTAAACCGCCGCACTCCCGCCTCGCAAACACTATAATAAATTTTATTAACCCCTAATCTGCCCTCCCTAACATCGCTGCCACCTACCTACAATTATTAACCCCTAATCCCGCACCGTCGCCGCTACTATAATAAATTTATTAACCCCTAAACCGAAGTCTAACCCTAACCCTAACATACCCCTAACCCTAACACCCCCTAACATAAATATAATTTATATTAAACGAAATAATATTCCGAAAATTAACTAAATTATTCCTATTTAAAACTAAATACTTACCTATAAAATAAACCCTAATATAGCTACAATACAATTAATAATTACATTGTAGCTATTTTAGGATTTATTTTTATTTTACAGGCAACTTTGTATTTATTTTAACTAGGTACAAAAGCTATTAAATAGTTAATAACTATTTAATAGCTACCTAGTTAAAATAAATACAAAATTACATGTAAAATAAATCCTAACCTAAGTTACAATTAAACCTAACACTATACTATCATTAAATTAATTCAATAAATTACCTACAATTACCTACAATTAAATACAATTAAATAAACTATTCTATAATACAAAAAAAACCCCACTAAGTTACAAAAAATAAAAAAGAATTACAAGCAGTTTAAACTAATTACACCTAATCTAAGCCCCCTAATAAAATAAAAAAGCCCCCCAAAATAAAAAATTCCCTATCCTATTCTAAAATACAAAAGTAATCAGCTCTTTTACCAGCCCTTAAAAGGGCTTTTTGTGGGGCCTTGCCCCAAAGTAATCAGCTCTTTTGCCTGAAAATAAAAATACAATACCCCCCCAACATTACAACCCACATACCCCTACTCTAACCCACCCAAACCCCGCTTAAAAACACCTATCACTAACCCCCTGAAGATCTCCCTACCTTGAGTCGTTTTCAACCAGCCGACCCTAATTCTTCATCCAAGCGGAGCAAGAAGATGTCCTCTATCCGGTAGAAGTCTTGATCCAAGCGGCAAAGAAGAAGTCTTCCATCCTGGCGATGTCTTCTTCCAAGCGGCATCTTCTATCTTCTTTCTTCCGGATCCATCTTCATCCCGCCGACGCGGAACATCCTTCTTCCCCGACGGACTAACGACGAATGAAGGTTCCTTTAAGGGACGTCATCCAAGATGGCGTCCCTTCAATTCCGATTGGCTGATAGAATTCTATCAGCCAATCGGAATTAAGGTAGAACAAATCTGATTGGCTGATGCAATCAGCCAATCAGATTGAAGTTCAATCCGATTGACTGATCCAATCAGCCAATCGTATTGAACTTGCATTCTATTGGCTGATCGGAACAGCCAATAGAATGCAAGTTCAATACGATTGGCTGATTGGATCAGCCAATCGGATTGAACTTCAATCTGGAAAAGAGCTGATTACTTTTGTATTTTGAAATAGGGAATTTTTTTATTTTGGGGGCTTTTTTAATTTATTAGGGGGCTTAGATTAGGTGTAATTAGTTTAAACTGCTTGTAATTCTTTTTTATTTTTTGTAATTTAGTGTTTGTTTTTTGTTTTGTATTATAGAATAGTTTATTTAATTGTATTTAATTGTAGCTAATTTATTGAATTAATTTAATGATAGTGTAGTGTTAGGTTTAATTGTAAATTAGGTTAGGATTTATTTTACATGTAATTTTGTATTTATTTTAACTAGGTAGCTATTAAATAGTTATTAACTATTTAATCACTTTTGTACCTAGTTAAAATAAATACAAAGTTACATGTAAAATAAATATAAATCCTAAAATAGCTAGAATGTAATTATTAGTTATATTGTAGCTATATTAGGGTTTATTTTATAGGTAAGTATTTAGTTTTAAATAGGAATAATTTAGTTAATTTTAGGAATATTATTTTGTTTAATATAAATTATATTTATGTTAGGGGGTGTTAGGGTTAGGGTTAGAGTTATGTTTAGTGGTGAATAACTTTATTATAGTAGCACGGATGGTGCGGGTGGGAGATTAGGGGTTAATAATTGTAGGTAAGTGGCGGCAATGTTAGGGAGGGCAGATTAGGGGTTAATACAATTTATTATAGTGTTTGCGAGGCGACAGTGTGGCGGTTTAGGGGTTAATACATTTATTATAGTGGCGGCGAGGTCCAGTCGGCAGATTAGGGGTTAATAAGTGTAGGTAAGGTAGCGGCAATGTTGGGGGGGAAGATTAGGGGTTAATAAATATAATATAGGGGGCGGCGGTGTTAGGGGCAGCAGATTAGGGGTTCATAGTGATAATGTAGGTTGCGGCGGTGTCCGGAGCGGAAGATTAGGGGTTATTAATAATATGCAGGGGTCAGCGATAGCTGGGCGGCAGATTGGGGTTTAATAAGTGTAAGATTAGTGGTGTTTAGACTCGGGGTTCATGTTAGGGTGTTAGGTGCAGACTTAGAAAGTGTTTCCCCATCGGAAACAATGGGGCTGCGTTAGGAGCTGAACGCTGCTTTTTTGCAGGTGTTAGGTTTTTTTTCAGACAGCTCAGCACCATTGTTTCCTATGGGGATATCGTGCACGAGCACGTTTTTCCAGCTTACCGCTACCGTAAGCAACGCTGGTATTGAGGGTTGATGTGGAGCTACATTAGGCTCAACGCACCCTTTTTTGAGCCTAACGCAGCCCCTCAGACAACTCTAAATACCAGCGTTGTTGGAAGGGTGCGTTGGGAATAAAAGCAGCGTTAGCTACGCGGGTCTTTACCGACAAAACTCTAAATCTAGCCGTAGATTTGTTAAGGTTATGTTAAATATTTTATTTAGTTTATATATTACATATATATTTCATATATTCTGCTCTACCATTACTATTTGTACCCAAAGTGCAATGGCATCTATGTAATGCAACTATCTATGAGAACATACTTGTTATTAATGATGTTACATTTGTCTTGATGTTTAAACATCAATAAAATCAAATAAATAAACATACATATCTCTTGTCTCAAAAAGAAAAAAAGGTAAAAAAGTTAGCATGAGAGCAAAAGACTCAGGCGCACTAACTTCTGGACTTCAGATATTTTGACCATGCTAACTTCCTTCTCCCCACAGGTTCTATGGTGCGTGCTAAAGAAAGCCTTTTAATTTCCGTGCTTACGCACTAACCAAAGTTGCAATAGACTGTGGCCCGGATTAAAAGTTGCGCGGTAAATCCTTTGCGAACACACCGCATGCAATGTAGCTGTAATTGTGCCACCATTACAAGTGTCAATCAACTTTCTTTTTGCGTGCGTTATGCTGTGGTAACTCCCATACCGCACACAAACCAAGTTCTGTCTTGGCGTGCTCGTGCACGTATTCCCCCATAGAGATCAATGGAGAAAAAATGTTGGAAAAAAAACACCTACGAATGCGAAATCGTCATTGCATTTTCACATTTCCCGTTGAAGTGTATGGAGAAAAGAAAGTTATCAAAAAACCTAACACCCTAATATAAACCCCTAGTCTAATAACCCCTAAACTGTCATCCCCCCACATCGCCAACACTAAATAAACCTATTAAGCCCTAAACCGTCGTCCCTTACATCGCCAACACTAAATAAACCTATTAACCCCTAAACCGCCATCCCCCCAAATCGCCAACACTAATTAAACATATTAACTCCTAAACCGACATCCCCCACATCACAAAAAAACCTAACATTTTTTTCACAAAAATAAATTAAAAAAATAGAAAAGCTACATTACCACAAAAAAACATTAATAAAAAAATTAAAATCTAACATTATTAAAAAAAGTTTTTTTTACAAAATAATAAAAAATATTCCTTTTCTAATACCCCCCAAAAAAACAAAATATAAATAAAACCCCCTAATCTAAAGGGCCTTTTGCAGGGCATTGCCCCAATGCTAACAGCTCTTTTATGACCAAAATACAAGCTATGAGATCACTCCAAGGATGTCTCAATCTATGCTAAGCCCTTAAAGGTATACCGTCCTACAAAAACGTAACCTTAAAAGTGTAAGAAAAACAGAATAAAGGGCAGCGCTAACCAAAGCAGAAAGAGATCTCCTTTGGGGAAACTAAAACAAATATTGGGTAATGTGTGTCCGTGTTAGAATCAAATATTAGTGAATATTATATCAGAATACGAGTCTGTAAGTATATATACTGTATATCTGAAGGTACAGTATATATATATATATATATATATATATATATATAGTATATGAAAAAGAATGATTATTCATTAATGGAAAATTAAAAATAATCATTCTTTTATATATATATATATACAAATTTACAGAAAGATCAGCACTCACCACCAAAACCAGCCACTCTGTGCACGGCCATTGCATATCCAAAACATGAAACTGTTGAAGGACGGGATCCGGTGTGTATCCTTGTTTATCCACAACAGTAAAGCCAGCATGAAGAGATTCAAAATAAGACCTTTAATGTGTCAAATACATGTTTCATATTTTATATATATATATATATATATATATATATAATCCCTCTTGTAGTAAATCCAGCCTCCTGAGACATCTGCCTGGGTGCTAACATGCAACAAATATTTCTTATGAAAGAAAGCACTCACAGGACTTCTTAGTAGTGGTCGACTCTTTATTGGTTAACCCACTACTAAGAAGTCCTGTGAGTGCTTTCTTTCATAGGAAATATATATATACGAGTGGGGTCAGCACTCTCAGGCCAGACCGGGTACACATCCTATGACCCTGTAACATGCACAGCCCTAGGTGCAAAACAGCACTCTCAGGAAGCTGCACTGTCACCAGAGTCACATGCAGTTAACCCCAGACAGGCCTGGGTGCAAGGCCCAAACAGGGAAAATTACAAAAAAATAATACATTAATATAGCACACAGAGAAAGTCCAGCACTCACTCACAAGCTCACAATCAAACAACTTTGAAAAAATGGAGGGTGCACAGGCTTATGTAATCTCCCCAAACATATACAAAACACGGGTGGGGTCAGCACTCTCAGGCTGGACCGGGTAAACATCCTATGACCCTGTAACATGCACAGCCCTGGTTGCAAAACAGCACTCTCAGGAACCTGCACTGTCACCAGAGTCACATGCAGTTAACCCCAGAAAGGCCTGGGTGCAAGTACCAAACAGGGAAAATTACAAAAAAAATAATACATTAATATAGCACACAGAGAAAGTCCAGCACTCACTCACAAGCTCTCAACTAAGATAAAAAGCAGCAATGGAAGAGTTAATTACCACATCTGGCCAAATGGGAAAAGCCCAGGTACCTCGTCAAGGTCTCTTCCAAAAATCTGGGTCCCTAAACAGCCACACAATGCAGGCTCACAATCAAACAACTGTGAAAAAAATGGAGGGTGCACAGGCTTATGTAATCTCCCCAAACATATACAAAACATGGGTGGGGTCAGCACTCTCAGGCTGGACCGGGTACGCATCCTATGACCCTGTAACATGCACAGCCCTAAGTGCAAAACAGCACTCTCAGGAAGCTGCACTGTCACCAGAGTCACAGGCAGTTAACCCCAGACAGGCCTGGGTGCAAGGCCCAGACAGGGAAAATTACAAAAAAATAATACATTAATATAGCACACAGAGAAAGTCCAGCACTCACTCACAAGCTCTCAACTAAGATAAAAAGCAGCAATGGAAGAGTTAATTACCGCATCTGGCCAAATGGGAAAAGCCCAGGTACCTTGTCAAGGTCTCTTCCTAAAACCTGGGTCCCTAAACAGCCACACAATGCAGGCTCTCAATCAAACAACTGTTAAAAAATGGAGGGTGCACAGGTTTATGTAATCTCGTCAAACATATACAAAACATGGGTGGGGTCAGCACACTCAGGCCGGACCGGGCACACATCCTATGACCCTGTAACATGCACAGCCCTAAGTGCAAACCAGCACTCTCAGGAAGCTGCACTGTCACCAGAGTCACAGGCAGTTAACCCCAGTCAGACCTGGGTGCAAAGCCCAAACAGGGAAAATTACAAAAAAAAATAATACATTAATATAGCACACAGAGAAAGTCCAGCACTCACTCACAAGCTCTCAACTAAGATAAAAAGCAGCAATGGAGGAGTTAGTTACTGCATCTGGCCAAATGGGAAAAGCCCAGGTACCTCATCAAGGTCTCTTCCAGAAACCTGGGTCCCTAAACAGCCACACAATGCAGGCTCACAATCATACAACTGTGAAAAAGTGGAGGGTGCACAGGCTTATGTAATCTCCCCAAAACATATACAAAACACTGGTGGGGTCAGCACTCTCAGGCCGGACCGGGTACACATCCTATGACCCTGTAACATGCTCAGCCCTGGGTGCAAAACAGCACTCTCAGGAAGCTGCACTGTCACCAGAGTCACATGCAGTTAACCCCAGACAGGCCTGGGTGCAAGGCACAAACAGGGAAAATTACAAAAAAATTATACATTAATATAGCACACAGAGAAAGTCCAGCACTCACTCACAAGCTCTCAACTAAGATAAAAAGCAGCAATGGAAGAGTTAATTACCACATCTGGCCAAATGGGAAAAGCCCAGGTACCTCGTCAAGGTCTCTTCCAAAAACCTGGGTACCTAAACAGCCACACAATGCAGGCTCACAATCAAACAACTGTGAAAAAATGGAGGGTGCACAGGCTTATGTAATCTCCCCAAACATATACAAAACATGGGTGGGGTCAGCACTCTCAGGCCAGACCGGGTACACATCCTATGACCCTGTAACATGCACAGCCCTGGGTGCAAAATAGCACTCTCAGGAAGCTGCACTGTCACCAGAGTCACAGGCAGTTAACCCCAGACATGCCTGGGTGCAAATACCAAACAGGGAAAATTACAAAAAAATAATACATTAATATAGCACACAGAGAAAGTCCAGCACTCACTCACAAGCTCTCAACTAAGATAAAAAGCAGCAATGGAAGAGTTAGTTACCGCATCTGGCCTGTGCACCCTCCATTTTTTTCACAGTTGTTTGATTGTGAGCCTGCATTGTGTGGCTGTTTAGGGACCCAGGTTTTTGCAAGAGACCTTGACGAGGTACCTGGGCTTTTCCCATTTGGCCAGATGCGGTAACTAACTCTTCCATTGCTGCTTTTTATCTTAGTTGAGAGCTTGTGAGTGAGTGCTGGACTTTCTCTCTGTGGTATATATATATATATATATATATATATATATATATGTTAGTAGAGAAGAGAAGTCACTCACAGGGTCTTACATCAAAAACAATCCATGTCTTTATTGACGTTTCGGGTTGCCCCCGTTTTCAAAATAAGCACATAAACAAACAAGTAACTTACCCTCCTATATACCCCTGCTAATCACCATGGCACCCGTCGGTAATCACGGCCGTGACCGGAAGTAACACAGCATCATGTGACATCAACGTCACTACGATACCATGGCAACCGAACGCTGCACTGCAACAAGCCGATGTGAAATTTAAAAACAATAACACAGCTGCTACAAAAGTAATAACAGGACCACATATGCAAAATAACATCTATAGATAGAGTTGTGTAATACAGCATTGGGGCTTAATGTATATCATTTCAGTACTAATAAATTATGAGGCTGACCCATTGCACAGTGATAAGTTACCTAAGCAATGACCTGTCATATAAAGAATGAATACAAGCTCTATGCTACAATGTCTGTCCATTGATAACACAGATTCCTCTAGTAAACAATAATGCATACAATATAGAACAAGCAATGCCCCAATAATTTTGTGGGGTGCTATAGATATAGTAAGTGGAGTCAGGCTCATATATAGTATATACAGAAATAGTTACAATAGAAGGGCAAAATAGTCAACAGTATTATATATAGAGGAATGGAGAGGGAATTTACGGATTCAATAGATGGGTGGCCCTAGACATGGTGTGGAGGTTTGAAAGAAAGGAAGTAAACTACATTCCAATGTTAATATCGGGCATCTTACAGGCAACAATGCCAATCCAGGTGTACATTGAGCCCCCTGGGTGTCAAAGTTCCTAGATCAAAGATCCACCTTGACTCTCTTTGCAGGAGGATCTTAGCCCTATCACCACCCCTGGTGAGGGGGGGGACGTGATCAATAATGACATATTTAAGGAGGGGGGGATCCCACTAAGAAGTTCAAAAGTCTAGTGGATGAGCTAATCCAACAACAATATGATCACAACCTAATTGATAAAGGTACAAGCGAGTTCATGACTACAGCATTTCCTAGGATACCGGTACTTTACATGTTTCT
The DNA here is from genome assembly GCF_027579735.1 of Bombina bombina. Classification (NCBI taxonomy): domain Eukaryota; kingdom Metazoa; phylum Chordata; class Amphibia; order Anura; family Bombinatoridae; genus Bombina; species Bombina bombina. The sequence continues at coordinate 243,869,527 of NC_069502.1, forward strand.
TAAAGTATATAAAAGCCTCACGGATCCCCTAGGGAGACCAATCGTCTCTGCGATTGGATCCCTACTGCAACCAATCTCTACATATGTCGACCATATACTACAACCTATGGTCCGGAATATACCTTCTTTCCTATTGGATTCAGCTGCCATGATTCGTCTACTATTGGAATTACCCCCATTGACAGATGACATCTTGCTGGTCACATTGGATGTGACCAGCCTATACACTGTCATACCACATCAGGAGAGAATAGCAGCCACCAGGAGACAATTGGCCAGATACCGTTACATTGGCCCTCCAGCTGAAGTAGTCTGTGAGATGCTAAGACTGTGCTTAGAACTTAATTACTTTCGCTTCGAGCAAACATTCTATTTGCAAACAGCTGGAACGGCAATGGGGTCAAACATGGCCCCATCATATGCCAATTTATTCATGGTGGAATTGGAGAACGGAGGTACTGAATTATTCCATGACTCTAGAATCCAAATATTCAAGAGGTATATAGACGAACCTGTTCCTACTATGGCAGGGTACTGGCAGGCATTTCGATGGTAACGACCCTCAGGTCCCTTCTTCATCAGAGGAGTGATTCACTCCTCTGATGAAGAACGGATCTGAGGATCGCCTTTCCCTTCGAAACGCGTAAGGATTGAGAACAGAACGGCTTTCTGTGATAACTAAATGAACTTTGAATTGTATCGGAACTTTCATTACAAATTTACCAGTTGAACTGGTTTTAATAGAGCCTGTACATTACTTCATAACAGATTGGGGTTGAATATTGTAAGCAGTTTTCTTTTAGAGTGTTTGTTTGTGCTTAAAGGGACAGTACACTGTAAAATTGTTTTTCCATTAATGTATTTTAAATGACTTGTTATACCAACTGCAGAGTATAAAATATTTGAGAAATTCCATTTTCATGCTTATTTGTGTATATGAAGTAGCTGATTTTGTGCTTTGAAACCACAGCCTATTACAATGGGTTGAACTTAAAGGTGATATCAGATCTCATTATGTTCTAAGTTTGTGTAAACAGATTTGCTTCCTTATCTTTTATTTGGCTGGAACACCAAAGCTTAATACATAGAGAGAACAATGGAAAATTATCATTTTATTACTTAACTATCCTGCATCCCACTGAGAGTGTAATCTCTTCTGCTGGCTGTGTATACTTAGGCTATTCAATAGCCTATACTCCAGTATTAATTTGTTTAGTGTAGGTGGCGATACCACAGGCTAAATCAGCTATTTCAAATGCTGAAATAGGAGTAAAGGAGCTACTTGTAACCAATTTAATAAACTCTAGCAGGTTAAAAGGATCATTGGGAATAATTTAAAGGGGAGACATTTTTTGGGTGAACTGTCCCTTTAAGTGTCAATAAAATAACGGTATTGCACTATTTTTGCTTTCTTCTTATTCCCACTGCATGTGATTTGGAACATACAATTGGAAGAAGAGTCTACCATCCCCCAAAAAGCAGAACAAGGGGTTTTGAAAATCCTCAGGATTTATCCTTCTTATGGTGCGGCACTTACCTCATAAGATTGGGGTCAAGGAATGTAAGTAGGAACCCCGATGGGGACTGTCACTCTTCTCTCCTATTCGACTTTGGATTATTTCAATGAACTGCACATCATTATAACATTGCAATATCAGATTATTTTGTGTTTGCAAAATATTTGGATAATTATTTATCTATAAGGAGTCTAACCATCTCTTATAAGAGTTTTTCTAATATTAAGGGGGTGTATACATTTTTATATACACATTTCTGTATAGAAAATATTTGCCTATGAAACAGGATGTATAGAAAATAGGTATATGGGTTTTCGCTAAATCTATTTATCAAAAGACTTAGGTATTTTCTAACATAGCGCTGTATCCACGCTTGCAACATATATATATATATATATATATATATATTATAAATATTTTTTATATATATATATTTTACATTATAATTTTATAATGTATTGTTTATCACTTTAGCACTCCCTGCTACCCTTAACTAAGAGATCCTTTTTAAAGTTTAAAATAAAACATAATTATGACTATAAAGTTACTCCTGCACTAAGAGATATTGACACATAACACCCGTTAGTTCATTACATTCTACACTCACTTCACTAATTACCCACAACAATACTTCATATATACCATCACATCCCCCCTTTTTTTCTAACTTAGGTCACAAACAACCATGACATTTATAATACGGTATGAATTTCTTATAATAATTATTATACTCATTTTATGTATACTATCCATTGTTTTTCAATTTCTGTTATAGAACCATGCATTGCTAAACCATTTATAGGTGGAATGCAAATGTTCAATTAGGTGTATTCACCAACACCGCACCATGATTGGTTAAATCAAACTAAAGAGCAACCAATAGAGAAGAAGATCATGAACATTGAAACACATTTAAATCCGGATTCCACATTAAGTAAGCATCTTGATAAAAGCCTGAAAGGCTGAAATGTGTAGATCTGCTCACCATAAACTACACAGCCTGGGCTTTGATATTAGGATAGGTGCATTAGTCACTTTGCTTGCTACGAGTGTACTATACATGTGTAATCCCTGCCCCAGCATCTATCGGTAGCCTCTTTGATCTGTATGCTAATCATTCTACTAACAGGTGCATTAGTCACTTTGCTTGCTACGAGTGTACTATACATGTGTAATCCCTGCCCCAGCATCTATCGGTAGCCTCTTTGATCTGTATGCTAATCATTCTACTAACAGGTGCATTAGTCACTTTGCTTGCTACGAGTGTACTATACATGTGTAATCCCTGCCCCAGCATCTATCGGTAGCCTCTTTGATCTGTATGCTAATCATTCTACTAACAGGTGCATTAGTCACTTTGCTTGCTACGAGTGTACTATACATGTGTAATCCCTGCCCCAGCATCTATCGGTAGCCTCTTTGATCTGTATGCTAATCATTCTACTAACAGGTGCATTAGTCACTTTGAATTTAATGAGTGCACTATACATGCATAATTCCTACTCTAGAACCTTCTTCTAAACAACAGTTCTCTCAATTGCGATTAAGATAGACTCTGGAATATGAATATAATTGCTTTCTAGAGGTTTTATATTTATTTTTTCCACAAAACCCTTTACCGAAGCTACATACCACCTCTATCCAGCATGGAATAATTGCTCCTGGATTGGTTGAAATACTAGCCACGTGATCGGATATCTACAGTTACACAGCAATACTCACGGTCTGTATTTGCACTGATCGGATAAGCCTGAGCAAACACAAACAAGGTACTTTCTATCCAGTTTGTGCACAATAAAGGATCGTTCTTTTTTATAACAGAGACTCTTGGACATTCGTTTGTGCTTATTTCGTATATGTGGTTTTGTGCTAGATACACATTGAATATTTGCTACAAATTGACCATATATATGGTATATATACACTATATAGAGTAAACCTATTGGGCACAATGTTACACTGATAATGTTTAGATTGATATATTTTATATTTTTAAGATTGTTGCTATTGCTACAATAATATTGTATAGCTTGTTATTTCCTTTGATGCCAGCATCAGTTTGCTATTTTATGTTATTTTATTATTATTTTTAAGATTGAAATGGAATAAATTGCACCCACTTCTTTTGCAAACATATTTTCATTTGATTTATATATTATGTACCTTCATATACATATACTTATAGACTTGTAATTCTGATATAATATTTCACTAATATTTTAATCTAACATTGACACACATTACCCAATATTTGTTTTAGTTTCCCCAAAGGAGATCTCTCTCTGCTTTCGTTAGTGCTGCCCTTTTTCTAACAGCTCTTTTACCTTAAAAAAACCCCCCACCAATTACCCCCTAACATTACAACCCCCAACCCGAACCGCCAAAATTAAAAACCGAAGTAAAAAAACTAATCTAACTATTGCCCCAAAAAGGGCAATATGGATCAGCATTGCCTTAAAAATGGCATTCAGCTCATTTTCAGCCCAACAAAAAAATATTCCCTAATCTTAGAAAAAAAACACCCCAAAAATAAACACTAATCCCTAAATAGGTACTTACCAATGATGAAGGGCGGAGATTCATCCTCATCCCGATGGTGAAACATCTTCATCCATCGGCGGAGAATCTTCTCCAATCTTCATCCATCCCGCGGTCTATCTTCTATCTTCATCCTGGTTGCAAAGGCGTAGTCCTTGGCAAAGTCCTCAGCAACGCCCGTCTTCCTCTTCAGAGCATCAACACGGAGCTCCTCTTCATGCAGTCTCTGGTCACACACTGAAGATTAAATGCAAGGTACCCCTTTTATATGGGGGTACCCTTGCATTCCTATTGTCTGACAAATTCAAATCAGCCAAAAGGATGAAAGCATCAAGTAGGTGACCATTCCGCACGTAAAGACCATTTTGCTCATGTTAAGGACATAATGCACAATTTATAATCTGGGCCCAACTGAGCTAAAGCCAAAGGTGCATTACTTTACATTCTTATGTTGTTGACTTAGAAGAAAATATTATTTTTATTTTTAATATCTGTATATATTTTTGTAAAAAATATATCTATACCTATATATTGTGTCTATTTGAATATATACAGATATAGATATATATTAGAAATGTGCACAGGCGAAAAATTCAGTCTGGTCGAATACTTGGAAAAATTAGTTTTCCGAATATTCGCCTGCCTTGCTATTTGGCATTAGTTCAGTTTTAAATTAATCGAATACTGAATATTTGTGGAACATTTACATTAGTTTTCATTAAACAAATGCAAATGTTACTTTGCTACAGGTGAAAAAGTTCACCTCTAGTGTTACCTATAGCACCTGGAGAGCAGCGCTAATCCCAACAACTCTTCACAGAGCCCCAGGCCATGCAAATATGATGCTTAGTGGGCTTTAAACCTCCTATTAGCGTGGCCCTGGGTGCTGTGAAGAAGTGGGGGGATAAGCATGCTATAGGTACGTTTTTAAACCTTTTTAAAGGAAACAAATAGGAAACAAATTAATACTGACGAATTTCGGCCTTATATATTGGCTTTCTTTAAATGTTGTCGTGCATTCGTTTAGATATTTGTTTTTTGAAAATGAAATGAATATCCATTTTTCATTAATAAATTTGCAATTGTAACAAAATCAACAAACATGCCTAATATATATATATATATATATATATATATATATATATATATATATAGTATATATATAAATATATATATATATATATACAGTATATACTGTATATATATATATATATATATATATATATATATATTGATATATATAGAAATATATATTAAAAATAAATAGAACATTATCTTCTTAAGTGAAGAACATAGGTGTTCTATTAAAAAACATTAAAACATTTTAAAATTGTTTAAAAATTATATTGCATATTTTATTTCAAGGTATTTGATAGAGGACTCAAAAGTGTATATTTGTGTTTGCATGTATGTGTGTGCATACATATTTACAGTACATATTTATATACTTTTGATCCCTTTCCAGTCAAACACCTTAACATATACCATATCCTTTTTTAACCCTTTTAAAACATTTTTTCAATATAAAAGTTATATTCTTTTTATTAAAAAATGTATATATCTGACTGTAATTTTTTTATATTAATGTGTTATACATTTGATTTGTAAAAACTATTTTTAACCCTTACACTTTACGTTAGGTTTCAGGTCACGCTAATTCTTCTAGCGCTATTTTGGGCTTTTGCTCGAACACAACCTATAACTTTCAACTTGTAATATTAGCGATATTTAACATGGTTGCAATTTCCATTGAAAGTTTAGGGGGAGCTAGAGCTATTTGGCTGCCCTAAACATTCTCTGTTAAATCTGTTTTACCATGGACTTAATATTAACGTAATATTAACTTGCACGCTAATTTTAGAGTGGTCCAGCAATATTGCTATCGCAGCCTGTGCGAACATTAGCGTGAACTTTTTAATCTGGGCCATTATCATTTGTGCTCAACTAACAAATCAATATTTTTTATTTACAAGCTGTCACATTGGAATACACACCAAAGCAGTGCTTTTATTGTAAAGAAAAAAAAAAGTGCCAGTTCGCATTGATTATTGATTGGTATTTTGTGCTCAGTTACTTTGAGAAAAGCAAAAGGTCAAAGTTATTTATAATGTTTGATATATTTTGTAGTGCCCTCTTGTGAAACCTAGAGTATTTACATGACAATTACAAATATTACTTGTTATGAGAGGGCAGAGGTGGTGGTACTCAGTACCTTTGAGTATCCAAGGAAAAAAAAAAAACCTGCATCAAAGTAAACAGTTATCTTAGCAAGTCTGAAAAAAACATAATAAATCTTAGCAAGTCTGAAAAAACATAATAAATCTTAGCAAGTCTGAAAAAACATAATAACAAAATGGATCGCTACACACATAAATCCAAAGGAAGCCACTACATAGAAGATGCCTCCAAAAATTGAGTATTCTAAACACACTATAGAGAATGCTGTAAAGATGGCTGTTTATTGGTGGTGCTAGGGAATATCAGAGCTCCTCCTTATCTTTATAGTTTGAGCAGTCATGAATATGAATGCCCTGTGGTCAAACACAAGTAGATGTAAATGTGTAAAGGTTTTAGAAGGGAATATAGAAAGAAAAAAAAAGTTAGTGTCGCCCGCCACCACTGAAATGGAACTTTGTGGAAACAATTGTAAACGTCTCAATTTATCAGAGATACCGTGTCAGGTTTGCAGGGTGCAGTGTTTTTACTTATCTGTAAGCCTAGCCATGCTCCAAGTGGCTGGGTTTAAGTTTCTGTGCCAAGTTCAGCATTGGTGTGTGCTGTTTCTCAGTTACATTCTGTCAAACTGTGCATGTTAGTGTTAGATTGTGTGTTCAGATTCAAATGCATACAGATATGAATGCATTAGATTCTAGACCTATAACTTCCCACAGTACAATTCCTCCAGTGCTTGGACAATTTGTACCTTGGGGTTAGATTACCCAGGTTCCTGAAGCCTTGTTTGGTGCCTCTTCATGATTCCTACACACCATTGCCATCCTTATGTTATATTCATTTATCTAATAGATACTCCTGACTTCTGCTTTTAGATCTAGTCTGATTGATTTTTATCTCGAGCTTGGCCTAAATACTGCAGCCGAATCTCCCTGTGGTGCTGTCTGCAAGCTGTATTCAACCATACTTTCACAGCTGCTATGCCGAAGCACTCTCAAATGGACCTGTAACATTATTTGATTTGATTGATTTTAAAGCATATCTACCCCAGCCTTGCAAGAAAATAATGAGCTTATTTCAGCTGTTCCCCTGCTATGCATACAGCCTGATTTTAAAGCATATCTACCCCAGCCTTGCAAGAAAATAAAGACCTTATTTCAGCTGTTCCCCCTGCTATGCATACAGGTAGCTTCTGGAAGATAGTGATATCATTATATTTTACCTACCCTGTTATTTTCTGATGTGTGTATTGTTATATGTATTGGCTATTTTTTTGTTTTTGTTTTGTTTTTATAATTTTAAATGCATATTTTATCACCATTATGTCTGACCATTATGTTAAAAGTTAGTTTAACCAGCTAAGGCCCATATATCTTTTTTTGTACTTTAATGGTTTTATTCCCCTACATGAATACCTCTGTCTTATCTCTATAATTTTAACTTTCCCTGTGTTTTTGCTTGAATGACCCTTAGCTCAAATACCATAGATATACCCTCCCCATTCCTTTAAATTTTTGCAGGCCAATCTGACGCTAATATATCTCTCTGCTTCAGCCTGATTTTAAAGCATATTTACCCCAGCCTTGCAAGAAAATAAAGACCTTATTTCAGCTGTACCTCTGTTATGCATATAGGTAGCTTCTGGAAGATAGTTTTCCTCCCATCCTGCCCCTCACCCAGGCTCATTTCTTCATTTATAGATAGTCTCCCACACTACTTTCATTCTCCTTAAATGACAGCTGCAAACACGGATCAGCACATCCTTCCTTTTACTTAACCCTATACAATACATACCCTCTCTTCCTACAAATAGCTATATATCACAAATCAATAGTGTATATACTTTTTATTTTTATTTTTTTATCTACACACCTCATACCACTAACATGAATCCAAATATTACCATACTGTTATTCATGATAACCCTTTTCTCACTCCAATTTGGTTCACATAATAACCGCCATAAGCACACACCTCTAACTGGCCTGCTCTGTTGCTGTAACTTATCTTCTGAGTGCTTGTGGAGGGTTATAAAAAATAACCCTCCTACCCCCACTTCACAAAATTATAAAGTATCACATTCACTATATTGCCAAACAAAAATGATTTCCAAATTCCTATTTCTTATGTTACTTGCCCTTGAAAATGATGTAGAGTCTAACCCTGGTCCCCTAACAAATTCCATTCCTAGCCTTCCAGCTAAAAAAAGGCCTCTCCTTTGTGCACTGTAATATCAACAGCTTACTACCAAAAATTGATGCACTGCAAGCTTGGTGTTTACAATACAAGCCCAAAATCATTGTGATCTCTGAATCGTGGCTAACCGCAAAAATACCTGACTCTGCCATTGCAATACATGGGTATTCATGCCATAGAAATGATAGAGCAAAGAGAGGAGGCGGCATTGTAATTTATGTTGACAATTCCACAAAGTACAACCCTTTACAAAAATCTAGCTCTCCTGCCACCTTTGATTTCCTTTCTGGCACAATTGAGATCCCATGCAGTAAATCAATAATTGTTGCAGGGATCTACCGCCCACCTAGCTCCCCTGTACATTCCCTTTCTGACATAGCACATCTCCTTAGTGAAACCATAGCTCAAAACCCAAAAAGTGAAATTTTTGGTTTTTGGAGATTTTAATATTGATTGGCTGAATCCAAAAAATAATAGTTGTCGCTCGCTGTTTAAATCTTTGCAGCTAACGCAATTAATCTCCTCCCCAACTCGCATAAACATCAAAGGCCATAATCACACCCTGCTCGACTGGATTCTCTCCACTTCTCCCTACAGAACCCAGGAGGCTGGTGTTCTCCCTAACAATTTCAGTGACCACTGCCTAGTGTACTGCATGCGCAAAATAAAGGCAACTAAATCCTCTCCCAAGGTTAAAATCACCAGGTCCTTCAAAATATGTAATCTTCAATCATTTCTAAATGACATCAAGAACCTCCCCTGGCACAGATTAAACATAATCCCAGATCTAGATTCTGCAGTTGAATTATTTCAGTCTGAACTCCTACAAATTTGGAATTTGCATGCCCTGCTGCATAAGGTGAGAGTAAAAGGAGCACACTTAAATTGGATCACAGCTGACCTCATTCAAATGTACCAGTTTCGGGATTCATTGTGGTTAAAGTTCAAGCATACAGGCTCTATGAACAATCACTGTGTATATAGACAATGGCGAAATATATGCACTAAACAAACAAAATTGGCCAAGGCCCAATATTTCTGTGAAAATCTGAACAATAACATATCAAACCCTAGAAAGTTTTGGAAACTCATAAACAACTTACAAAATCCACAAATCCACTCCCAACCCCCCACTGTCAATGTGGACAACCAAACCCTGCAACTCCCCTTAGAAGTAGCAAATGCCTTTAATAGTTATTTTGTCGGATGCTCCACCACCCTGACTGACAAACTAATAAATGACACGCATCCTGAAACTACAAATGTGGATCAAGCTCCACTAAATCAGCAAAGACCCAATATAGAGAAGTTCAATTTTAGACCTGTACCCATCAATGTCATTAAGAAACACCTTAATAATCTAAAAATGAAAAAACAGTCTGGATCTGATCAAATCCCAGCAATGCTGTTGAAGCTCAGTGCGCCAGCAATTGCTAAACCCGTCACAACCCTAATTAATGAATCCTTGGTGTCTGGATACATACCCAAACTTTGGAAAACTGCAAGAGTAGTGCCTATCCATAAAAGTGGGGAGTTAACCTTGGTTTCTAATTATCGTCCTATATCTTTGCTCCCAGTATTGTCAAAAATCTTAGAAAAATGCATCCATACGCAACTATATGAGTATTACCAACAATCTAACTAGCTGACCTCTGATCAATCAGGTTTTCGACCAAATCACTCCACTACAACTGCCCTCCTAAAAGTTTGCAACGACATCCAAACTGACATGGAACAAGGAGACCTAACTGGAGCTATTTTCCTTGATTTTGCAAAGGCCTTTGACACAGTAGACCATGACATACTACTGCTCAAACTAAAAAACTCAGGTATTGGTGATCGTCCGCTAACCTGGTTTCGATCATATATATTGGATCAATCACAATATGTCTCCATTTCTGACAGCGACTCCCTCCCTCTCCCAGTCACGTGTGGTGTTCCCCAAGGTTCCTTTCTCGACCCCCTACTATTCACATTATTTATAAATGATCTGCCTAATGTCTGCAAATCCTCAACTGTACACATGAACGCAGACGACACAGTAATCTATGCAAACAATTCTGATCTGCCACAGCTTGAAGCAGTGCTCCAAGACCAATTCACAGAGGTAGAAAATTGGATCTCAAAAAAACAAACTCTTCCTAAACACTGACAAAACTGTCACAATGATCTTTGGAACGGGACCTAAATTACACAAATTACAAAATTCCCATCTACGCATCAAAACAAAATCCAATTGCACGCTAACCGCAGGCCACTCTTTCAAATACTTGGGTATGTTGTTAGACCCCAATCTATCTTTTGGCCTCCACATAGAAAAACTTGCATCTAAACTTTATACAAAACTAGGTGCCCTGTACAGAAACAAATCCTGCCTCAGCCCTACAGTAAAGGAAAAGATTGTACAGCAAATGCTGATGCCTATCATGGATTACTGGTAGGTAGTTTATGCACCTGCATCGCAAACTCACCTTAATAAACTTAATACATTGTATAACTCGTTCTGCCGCTTTGTGCTACAATGTAACTACAGGACCCACCATTGTGGCATGCTAAAAGAACTAAACAGGCTGTCGCTGGAATCCAGACGCTCCCTCCATCTTTCCTGTCTTGTGTTTAAGAGCCTTTCTGGGAAGCTCCCACCCTACCTGAGCAGAATGCTCTCCCCGGCTATTCCCACCTCCTATAACCTCCGATCCAATACCAGCACATTATTTAGCTTGCCTCAATACAAAAAGAAAGCAGCTCGATCCTCCTTTTCCTACAGAGCACCACAATTATGGAATGACCTCCAGCACACTTTCAAACCTTCCCCAAGCCTAATATCCTTTAAGAGATCCCTCTCTACATATCTCAAAACAGAATGCACCTGTCATGGTTGATTAAATATTTCCTACCTGTTCTATGTTAATTTTTTTGCATATATTATGTATTATTATTGTTTTTGTATTTTATTGTACCCTATTGTATCAATGCAATGTTTTGTGGACCCAGGGCATACTTGAAAACAAGAGAAATCTCAATGTATCCTTCCTGGTAAAATATTTTATAAATAAATAAAATATTTTATAAATAATTATAGGCTTCCTCTGGCATTTTATGTACAGGGATGCTACTTCCTGAATCCACATTCCAAACCTTAAAAGTAAATCATGAAAGTTTATTTTGGACTAGACTGTCCCTTTAAGTTTGCATTCCTCCCTGCAATACCAGTACTTAACGTGTTAAGCCATAACGAATGCACAATAGATTAAAAAATGATGCAGAGAGGCAACAGATACATGCTGCTTGTTTTACAAAACTGTTCAAATGTTCACTTAATTTTTTTTCTCTCAGCTTAGATTATTTTTTTGTGTTAGTACTGTTTATCTGACTGGTTATAAACTCCCTAAGGTCTATTATCTCGTTTGCCTCAGGGTCACTTCTCACAAGTCTTTGTCACTGTGGCTCTTGCAGTGACAATTTCATCATTTTTCCAACTCTCCACGTGAGTCTGAAATTAATAAGCAACAGAAGAAAGAGAATCAGAGTGAGTCTTGTGCCAAGCACATCACATCTAAACTGCTCCGTAATGAGAGACAGTCATTACCTCAACTTACTAAAATGTAGATGGCAGTCAACCCTGGATAGAAAAACCCCCTCTGCACTACAGGTCAGGGACAAATGTGAAAGAAAAGATGCAGAAAAGAGAGGGAAAGCTTTAGAAAAATAACAAAACAAAAAACTGAATATGCCTAATATATCCTAAGCAATGTGTCTGAATTGCAGTATTCCTGCATCTTATGTAAAAACTATTTCACTTTATCCGAATTATTAACAATTATATACATAAAATAATGATCCAAATAAGCTCTTGTTAAATTTAGGGGGAAAAAAGTATCTTGCATATTTCATAAATGATAAACTTCCATGGAAAGCTTAAATTCACTACATATTAAGGATGAAGTTCACTACATTTTAAGGGTCATAGAAATAAAATTACACTTTCATGAGTGAGATACAGTGTACAACTTAAAAAAAATTGACATCTTCTTAAATTTAGGGCCACAAAGCTAATAAGGGGAATGGAGAATTTAAGCTATGAGGAGAGCCTAGCCAAACTGGGTCTGTTTTCTTTAGAAAAAAAGCCACTTGAGAGTTGACATGATTACTTTATATAAATATATTCAAGGCCCATATACTGAGATGGCAGAAGCTCTGTTTATTCCAAGAAAATTGTTTGTGACAAGAGTCATAATTGTCACAATTTAAGGTTGGAGGAAAGGAGATTTAATCTCCTGCAACGGAAACACTTTTTTTCACTGTAAGAGCAATAAAATTGTGGAACTCATTACCAAAGGCGGTAGTGAATGCCAATACCCTAGATACATTTAAAAATTGTTTGGATACATTTCTGTCTAGAAACAAAATTCATGGATATGATTGCTAGTATTAAATGGGTCACCTTTTTGTAGCTACAGAATTTGGCGCCGCTATACAAATAAATGATAATAATTTGTATAGGTTAAACTCGATGGACTTCGGTCTTTTTTCAACCTCATATACTATGTTACTATGTTATGTTACTTCTATCTCTTGTTATCTTTTGTTACAAATATTAGGCTAGAATAATGGACACTCAGGTTGCCAAGGACCTCATTGTTAAGGACGATCTCCTTCAAAATTCAGAGGCTTGCTTCACCTTTTTATTCCGTTTTTATAAGCTAGTGATTCAACCATTAAGATATATATTTGTGTTAAGTGTCCCAATGCATGGTATCTCTCAGAGCAAACTTAAACCACCAATAATTTCAAGCAATAATTAGGAAATAAGCTTGCCAAATTAGTTTTGTAAATGTTCCAATTATAAAATACTCTCATACCTGTAAGTACTATAGAGCAAGATCTATCTCAGAAATCTTGTAGAAGTAAATAAGGGGCCATCTTTGGGTGTTCTTGGGTATTATCTTGTAGAAGCATCCACAATTCATGAAGACTCTGTTACACTAGTTAAGTATCTTGTTTTGTATCACTGAAAAGGTTGTCTCGTTTATATATACTATATATATATATATATTGGGGTAGATTTATGAAGCTGCATTTGCTATGCGGAGCAGGTTCGCATGAGCAAGCCTGCTGCCACATTTTTTAGAAGCAGAAACTGCTTCTTCCTCTCTATCACCTCAGAGGTGGTGAGATCATCAACCTAACAGTCACTTGTTCATGATGATTGGCATTCCTTGCTCTAATGCAATTGGTTGCACAGAAGCAGGGGGCGGTATTGACCTCTCGGGTCATAGACATTCATAAGGACCCACAGTCACCTATGTGCACACACACATATGGCTTCTGCGATATTAATAATTCACAAGATATGTCGCTGGAGATTGTACTAGCTGGAACAGTATGTGTGATTGATATATAAATATATATACATACATTCACACACACACATATATATATATATATATATATATATATATATACTTTATATATATATGTATATGTACACATATATATATGTATATATATATATATATATATATAATCTATTTACTCTTGAGATATATAGGTATAGATGACATAGCTATAGAGATATATCAAGAGTAAATAGATAATAGGGATCCCTGGTCATCTTACGTTCTATAATACCAAAGCATCACCAAGTGGGTAATTCTTATAAATGTACACCAATAGTTTCTGAAAACTACAAGCAACACAAAATTCTGAATAAAAATAGATCTAGCCATAAGGAAATACCGGTGAAATTCATTAGTAACAACTTAGTAACAAGTTGTTAGCTAATAATTAGTAACAAGTTGTTAGCTAATAAATTCATTAGTAACAACTTTTTAACACTTTAAAATGATAAAACTCACCGAGCATTGAAGCCTTGTGTCTTTCACAGGTTTAAGTTCTCCCTAGTGCCACAATGGATAGTGGTTGCTTCCCTCAGTGATGTCAGAGTGCAGAGATTTAATGGGAAATCCTGAGAAGGCAGTAAATCAATTAAGAGCTCAGCCATGGACAAATTTATGGGATCTCAGGAATTTTTTAACCTTTGCAGAGATTACATGCACAGTTAGGAGCAAATGTGCACGCCAAAGCCACCAATGAGATCTATAGCTAAGTTTGTGCTGACGGCAGCTGGGCCCACCTGAGGGGGGGACCTCCAGGGCCCGGTCTCAGTCGCGACCTCTGCATCTCCAGTAGTTATGTCCATTGAGTAAACCTGTCCACCTACTAGGATGACAAACTTTGCCCATTTTGCTAAATTTTTGCTAGGCCGGTATCATTTTCAGTGGAACTCTATGTGACAAAATATTAACAGTTGCTAAATAGATAAATCTCTAATTATAATGGAGCTGATCTCATAACTCACAGCTGTGATTTTATGAAGGTTTTTTAAGGGGGGTTTGTGTGGGTTAGAGTAGGGGTATGTGGGTGGTGGGTTGTATGTGGGGGGTATTGTATTTTTATTTTCATGCAAAAGAGCTGATTACTTTGGGGCAAGGCCCCGCAAAAAGCCCTCTTAAGGGCTGGTAAAAGAGCTGATTACTTTTGTATTTTAGAATAGGGTAGGGAATTTTTTATTTTGGGGGGCTTTTTTATTTTATTAGGGGGCTTAGATTAGGTGTAATTAGTTTAAACTGCTTGTAATTCTTTTTTATTTTTTGTAATTTAGTGTTTTTTTTTTGTATTATAGAATAGTTTATTTTATTGTATTTTATTTTATGTAATTGTAGGTAATTTATTTAATTAATGTAATGATAGTGTAGTGTTAGGTTTAATTGTAACTTAGGTTAGGATTTATTTTACATGTCATTTTGTATTTATTTTAACTAGGTAGCTATTAAATAGTTATTAACTATTCAATAGCTATTGTACCTAGTTAAAATAAATACAAAGTTGCCTGTAAAATAAATATAAATCCTAAAATAGCTACAATATAATTATTAATTATATTGTAGCTATCTTAGGGTTTATTTTATAGGTAAGTATTTAGTTTGAAATAGGAATAATTTAGTTAATTTTAGGAATATTATTTTGTTTAATATAAATTATATTTATGTTAGGGGGGTGTTAGGGTTAGGGTTAGAGTTATGTTTAGGGGTTAATAACTTTATTATAGTAGCGGCGACGGTGCGGGCGGGAGATTAGGGGTTAATAATTGTAGGTAGGTGGCGGCGATGTTAGGGAGGTGCAGATTAGGGGTTAATCCTAGTGTTTGCGAGGCTGGAGTGCGGCGGTTTAGGGGTTAATACATTTATTATAATGGCGGCGAGGTCCGGTCGGCAGATTAGGGGTTAATAAGTGTAGGTAAGGTAGCGGCGACGTTGGGGGGGCAGATTAGGGGTTAATAAATATAATATAGGGGGCGGCGATGTTAGGGGCAGCAGATTAGGGGTTCATAGGGATAATGTAGGTTGCGGCGGTGTCCGGAGCGAAAGATTAGGGGCTAATAATAATATGCAGGGGTCAGCGATAGCGGGGGCGGCAGATTAGGGGATAATAAGTGTAAGGTTAGGGGTGTTTAGACTCGGGTTCATGTTAGGGTGTTAGGTGCAGACTTAGAAAGTGTTTCCCCATAGGAAACAATGGGGCTGCGTTAGGAGCTGAACGCTGCTTTTCTGCAGGTGTTAGGTTTTTTTTTTTCCGCCAGCTCAGCCCCATTGTATCCTATGGGGATATTGTGCACAAGCACATTTTCCCAGCTTACCGCTACCGTAAGCAACGCTGGTATTGAGGGTTGAAGTGGAGCTAAGTTAGGCTCAACGCACCCTTTTTTGAGCCTGACGCAGCCCCTCAGACAACTCTAAATACCAGCGTTGTTCGAAGGGTGCGCTGGAAAAAAAAGCAGCGTTAGCTACGCGGGTCTTTACCGACAAAACTCTAAATCTAGGCGTAAGATTTTACTAATCATATGAATAAAAAGAGATGCATTTGATAACAGAACCAAACTAGAAAGTGTATTTTATACAGAATCATTCAGCCCCATAGTATTTAGTAAATAATACAAAATTATATCATTTTGAAGTGAGTCTGCTTTAATGTAAGATTTGCTCTGTTGATGCTCACTGCTCAGTGGTGCATTAGCATCTATTATGGCCTTTGCTGATTCTGAATTGCTGCATTATTGTAAATATGATGGACTCTAAACCATCAGTTTGCCACCTTGTTTCTTCTTCTGCTTTCTTCCACTTCCAAGTCTTCCAATTTGATCTGAATTTGTAAAATATGGTCAGATTGAAGACAGAAGAGTTTGAAGTAATAGAGTTAGACAAGAAGAAAAATCAATTCTAAAACAAAGCTTCAAAGGGCTCAATTTATTAAAGGTCAGGTATACATTATTCGCTACCGCAAATCATGTCCGCCAGACCTCATTGCATACGCTGTCCACTTTTAACATTGCACAAGAAATGCTTGTGCAATGCCGCCCCCTGCTCCCGCTAGCAGGGGTTGTCAATCATCCCGATTGGATAGAGACAAAATCAATATGCCACAGTTTAGGTGGTGGAATTATTAAGCAGCAACAGTCTTAAAGGGACAGTCTAGTCAAAATGAAACTTTCATGATTCAGATAGGGCATGCAATTTTAAACAACTTTCCAATTTACTTCTATTATCTAATTTGCTCAATTCTTTAGATATCCTTTGTTGAAGAAATAGCAATGCACATGTGTGAGCCAATCACACAAGGCCTCTATGTGCAGCAACCAATCAGCAGCTACTGAGCATATCTAGATATGCTTTTCAGCAAGTGATAGCAAGAGAATGAAGCAAATTAGATAATAGAAGTAAATTAGAAAGTTGTTTGAAATGACATGCTCTTTCTAAATCACGAAAGAAAAAAATTAGATTTAATGTCCCTTTAAGACAGCTGCTACTTAACTATTGTTTCAGGAGAGCATGAAATGCCAGGGCCCTGAAGCCGATATTTAAGTACCAAACTGTTTTCTTTGCTTAGATTACTTTAGTCTGATGTGCTTACCTTTTGCTTTCAGGTTCATGTTGATATATTTTTTAGACTTGAATGCTGCCATGTTTGTTGGTTACTGTTGTTTCTATGTTGGTGCATAAGTAGGCTGACCATATTGCCGCTTTAAGAAGGAACACATATGAAAAATACATATGTGAGGGTTCTTATACAAAACCATTTCTTTAAACAGCCCTGAAAACAGCCCTGACATATGTATTTTTCATATGTGTCCCTTTTTAAAGCGGCAATATGGTCAGCCTATGCATAAGGATTGATGCAACATTTTTTATCACAGGTGACACTAAATCTACTTGAGACTTTTTTGCACTTGGTAAAGGGACACTAAACCCATTTTTTTTCCTTTCATGATTCAGATAGAGAATACAATTTTAAACAACATTCCAATTTACTTCTATTATGTAATTTGCTTCATTCTTTAGATATCCTTTGTTGAAGAAATAGCAATTCACATGGGTGAGCCAATCACATGAATCTAGGCATCTATGCGCAGCCACCAATCAGCCTCTACTGAGCCTGTTAGATATGCTTTTCAGCAAAGGATATCACAAGACTGAAGCAAATTAGATAATAGAAGTAAATGAGAAAGTTGTTTAAAATTGCATGCTCTTTCTAAATCATGAAAGAAAAAATTGAGGTTTCATGTCCCTTATTTATTCTATTTGATACCTGTATATAGGTTTACTTGTTATTCATGGGTGTGTTTATCAAAAGCAAACCTGCTAAAGGCCCCTGTATTGCTAAAAACCAGGTGCTTCTACACCTTAGACCTTGAAGGGACACTGTACCCATTTTTTTAATTTTGTGATTCAGATAGAGCATGCAGTGTTAAGCAACTTTCTAATTTACTCCTATTATCACATTTTCTTCATTCTATTTGTATCTTTATTTGAAAAATAAGGCATCTAGGCTTTTTTGGTTCAGTACTCTGGACAGCTTTGTTATTGGTGGATGAATTTATCCTCTTATCAGCAAGAACAACCCAGTTTGTTCACCAAAAATGGGTCGGCATCTAAACTTAGATTCTTGCATTTCAAATAAAGATACCAAGAGAATGAAGAAAATTTGATAATAGGAGTAAATTAGAAAGTTGCTTAAAATTTCATGCGGAATCACAAAAGAAAAAAAATTGGGTTCAGTGTCCCTTTAACCTAGTAATACTATAGCTAAGGACCACTACTCAGCCTATTATTTTTCTCACCCAGCCCTAAAGGTTCAGACTTGGGCCCCTTTCTCATCTAATTTTATACAGCTTCCCTTCTGAGACATGTAAGTTCCTTTGTGTTCCAGTTCCACATCTGTACTGATTGCAAACAAATCTATTGCTCTTCTCCCAAACACTCTCAACCAAATCACAAACTGTCATTCAGCAATTTTCTATTGAATAGTTTATTCCATCTACAACTCAAAAATGCATCTTTTATTTTCTCATCCTCACTATCTATTCTTGCTGCAAGTACAATTTATTCTACAGACAAGCAACTGATACATTTTCTGTATTGTTGACCCTTAAACCTCTACATTGTATGGGTTTTTTTTTTTATATCAATTTCCATTTTAAAAAGGTTATATCTGGATTGTAGCTATATATAATGTATTGTGTGTCCCCTTGAACATATACTTAATGCTGTAGTATTTTACAAATAAAACATAAAAATCTGACAAAAGCTTATTTGTGGTAAATATTCAAAGTACAGTACTTGCAATAATAAGAAAAATAGTTATCCTTGGAAATCTTTGTTTGCTTATTTTTTTGTCATCATTGTCACTTGTATGCTGCTTTAGTGAAACAGGCATAACACTATTTTGTATGAAAACTTAAGCCTTGAATTGAAATTATCGGCACTTGAGAAACTTTTTTTTTTTTTTTAAACACTTTTTTCAAAATGATGGCATAAAATGAATGTGAGTTTTTAAATTATATAGGGCCATATTACGAGTGGAGCAAAAATTAGAACTTCCGCTTGAAAGTTAATTGCGCTAGAATTAAGATTTGTGCGCTCGTTGGGTTGCGCTCGTATTACGAGTTGAAAGAAAGCTGTTTTCGCTCTCACACTAACCCGACGATTGCATAAATCCGAAATTAAAATATTGCATATGCGTTCACGTATTACCCCATAGAAGTCAATAAAGAGAAAAAAAATTGGAAAAAAACCACCTCACTCTCGAGCAAACACATATTTTCATTTACACTAACTGAACATGAAAATATGAATATTTCATATTTCAATGTTCTTTACATATTAGAATATGTTCTATTTATTCATAAATACATATATATATATATATATATATATATACAGTATATGATGGTATTTTTATACAATATATAGCTATACCTATATATATATATATATATATATATATATATATATATATATATATATATATAGGTATAGATATACAGATTTATATAGAAATATCTATTTATAAATACATAGAACATATTTTGCTATTTGCAGAACATTGGAATGTGAAATATTTACAGTAAATACATAGTTAAAGACTTTATTAAAAATGATTACTGCATTTGCTCCAATGCACTTAAATATATATACATACACTCTGCTAATCCGCATCTCCGGATTTGAAGCTCCTAGTTTAGCTCTGTTGATGAGTTTAGGTGATGAAACCCATTGAAAGGTAGTCTTTTATATATATATATATATGTGTGTGGTCATATGTATTTATGTGTTTATATGTGTATATATGTCTGTAAATACATATATACACTCATAACTACATAAATACATATGTACACAACTTTTGTGAAATATTTTTTTAATACTTTGTAATATATAGTGTAATTATGAGTGTAACTTTACTTTGTAATGTATTTTTTATGTGTTTTGTGCAATTTTTATGTTTCACGAAACAGTTAACCAGAGCGAATTAATCATTCTAGCGTAAATTGCGACTGCGCTCATGCGACCGCATTTACTTTCAACTCGGTAAGCCCGATGATCTCAAACCCTAGCAATATACCCTTTATCGCTTGAGCGCAAATGTTTACGCACCACTCGTAATCTGGCTCATAACATTTCAAATTACTGACAATGAAAATGAGTCACCATAAATGAATAGATTTTGTGGTGGGCTGGCACAAAGAGCTTTGCTCTCAATTGCAGCTATATATCAATCTTTTGATTAACAAAAAATGTTTCTACATGTTTAGAAGAATTTTCCTAGAATACCTTTTCCCTTGTATATGTTTGATTATCTAAGAATATCTCAAAATATTTCCAATACAATTTAATTTTACAATTTTATATGTTCAATTATTAAGGCATTTTTATGCTCTTTCAGTTGTGATCCATGTATCCTATTTATGTATTTTAGTTGAGCAGACTTTTGAACTCTTATGGATTACTTTTTTTTATTTAGTTTATTTAATCACAAAATTAAATGTTTTCCTTTTTTTTAGTAGACCAATTATTTTCAAGAGATATATTTAGTCTGCAGTAATATTAAAAAATGGCAGAGAGCCACTTGCACAATCTAAAAAAAAATATAAATTTTTTTCATCTATCTATCTATCTATCTATCTATCTATCTATCTATCTATCTATCTATCTATCTATCTATCTTTAGAAAGAGAAACATCAGATGATCTAAAAACCTTATTATAAATAACAAATAGTGATGTCGCGAATAGATCGCCGGCGAATAGTTCCCGGCGAACATAGCATGTTCGCCGTGGCGGGCGAACATATGCGATGTTCGATCCGCCCCCTATTTGTCATCATTGAGTAATACTTTGACCCTGTACCTCACAGTCAGCAGGCACATTCCAGCCAATCAGCAGCAGACCCTCCCTCCCAGACCCTCCTACCTCCTGGACAGCATCCATTTTAGATTCATTCGGAAGCTGCATTGTTAGTGAGAGGAGGGACAGTGTAGCTGCTGCTGATTTAGTAGGGAAATCTATAGCTAGGCTAGTGTATTCAGTGTCCACTACAGTCCTGAAGGACTTATCTGATATCTGCTGTAAGGACAGCACCCCAAAAAACCCTTTTTAGAGCTGCTATTTTTTTTTTCCTGTGTAATCTAATTGCAGTTGCCTGCCTGCCAGCGTGTGTGTCAGGCTTACAGCGTATACTGTGCCCACTTGCCCAGTGCCACCACTCATATCTGGTGTAACACTAGTGTAGATTTAAAAAAAAACAACACTTTTTTGACTGTGTTAAATAATAGCAGTCAGTTTCCTTCACACGTGTGCGTTTCAGTGCCTGCCTGCCAGGACACAGTGTCACCCCAGTGCCACCACTCATATCTGGTGTAACAGTAGTGTAGATTTAAAAAAAACAAAAAAAAAACACTTTTTTGACTGTGTTAAATAATAGCAGTCAGTTTCCTTCACACATGTGCGTTTCAGTGCCTGCCTGCCAGGGCACAGTGTCACCCCAGTGCCACCACTCATATCTGGTGAAACAGCAGTGTAGATTTAAAAAAAAAAAACACTTTTTTGACTGTATTAAATAATAGCAGTCAGTTTCCTTCACACGTGTGCGTTTCAGTGCCTGCCTGCCAGGGCATAGTGTCACCCCAGTGCCACCACTCATATCTGGTGTAACAGTAGTGTAGATTTAAAAAAAATAATTTTTTTTTGACTGTAATAGATTGAATAGCAGTTAGTTGTCTGCAAGCGTGTGTGTCAGGCCTACAGCGTCTACTCCAACTTCTGCCAGTGCACAGTGCCACTCATATCTGTTGTCACAGTAGCTTGCACGCATAGTACCATTAATCGAAAAAAAATGACAGGCAGAGGCAGGCCACCCCACAGGGGCCTTCGTGTTCGTGGTTCTGTGATTCCCTTTGGCCCTAGAATAATGCCCAGTGTTCAGATGCCACGTACCCCTAACTCGAACATTTCTGAGGACATAGTTGACTGGATAACACAGGACACCCAATCTTCTACAGCTTCCGCTCGGAAGCTTGATGCACCATCCTCCTCCAGCTTAGCTTCGGGCACCTCTCAAGTTACCACTTACCCGCCTGCCGCCACCACCAACACTAGCACCACAGCCACTTCACTTGATCTGTCAGAGGAGTTATTTACACATCAGTTGGAAGAAATGAGTGATTGTGATGCGCAACCATTATTGCCAGAGGATGTAGATAACAGGGATATGTCTCAGTCAGGCAGCATTACACACATGGAGGTACGGTTTGATGATGATGATGTTGTATCCGCTACTTCCTTTGTTGAGTTGTCAGATACAAGTGAAGCGGTTGATGATGACGATGCGTCCGTGATGTCACGTGGGTGCCAGCTAGAAGAGAAGAAGAAAAGGGGGAAAGTTCAGATGGGGAGACAGAGAGGAGGAGGAGACGAGTTGGAAGGAGGGGGAGGTCGTCGCAAGGAGCTAGTGGCACAGTCAGACAGCATGCATCGGCACCCGGGGTTAGCCAGACAGCAGGCCAATCAACGCATGCTGTTGACACCACCAGAATGCCGTCATTGCAGAGCTCAGCAGTGTGGCATTTTTTTTGTTTGTCTGCCTCTGACAACAGCGATGCCATTTGCAACCTGTGCCAAAAGAAGAAGTCCCACACCCACCTAGGTACAACTGCTTTGCAAAGGCACATTACAAACGCCTATGGGATCAACACATGAGTACAAGCAGCACACAAACTCAAAGCCGCCATCCTCCTCCTGGTCCAGCATCTTCAGCCACATCAACCACTGCTGTCCTCCTTGCCCCCTCTCAACCATCCGCCACTCCGTGTCTCACCTTGAGTAGTTCCTGCTCATCTGCCCACCGTCAGGTGTCTGTCAAGGACATGTTTGAGCGTAAGAAGCCAATGTCACAAAGTCACCCCCTTGCCCGGCATCTGACAGCTGGCTTAACTGAACTCTTAGACCACCAGCTTTTACCATACAAGCTGTTGGAGTCTGAGGCGTTCAAAAAATTTGTAGCTATTGGGACACCGCAGTGGAAGGTACCCGGCCGAAATTTCTTTGCACAAAAGGCAATCCCCAACCTGTACTCAATTGTGCAAAAGGAAGTAATGGCATGTCTGGCACACAGTGTTGGGGTAAGGGTCCATCTGACCGCTAATACCTGGTCTGCAAAGCATGGTCAGAGCAGGTATATCACCTACACTGCGCATTGGGTAAACCTGCTGACAGCTGCCAAGCATGGAATGCGTGGCTCTGCAGAGGAGTTGGTGACACCGCCACGACTTGCAGGCAGGCCTGCTGCCACCTCCTCTACTCCTCCTACTCCATCCTCTTCCATAACCTCCTCAGCTGAGTCCTCTTCTGCTGCTGCGTCTTGCTCCACATCAACCCCCCCAGCTCCCCAGGTACTATTCCACATACTGGATATGGCAGTGTCACACCATCTTGGGGTTGACTTGCCTGAAAGCAGAGAGTCACACCAGACCAGCACTCCTGTCCGCCCTGAACGCACAGGTGGATCAGTGGCTGACTCCGCACCAACTGGAGATCGGCCAAGTGGTTAGTGACAACAGAAGCAATTTGGTGGCGGCATTGAATTTGGGCAAGTTGACACATGTGCTGTGCATGGCACATGTGTGTAATCAGATCGTACAACGCTTTGTGCATAAGTACCCAGGCTTACAGGACGTCCTGAAGCATGCCAGGAAGGTGTGTGGCCATTTCAGGTGTTCCTACACGGCCATGGCGCACTTTTCAGATATCCAGCGGCGAAACAACATGCCAGTGAGGCGCTTGATTTGCGACAGCCTGACACGTTGGAATTCAACACTCCTAATGTTCGACCGCCTGATCCAGCAAGAAAAAGCTGTTAATGACTATTTGTATGAACGGGGTGCTAGGACAGCCTCTGCGGAGCTGGGAATTTTTTTGCCACGTTACTGGATGCTCATGCACAATGCCTGTAGGCTCATGCGTTCTTTGGAGGAGGTGACAAACCTAGTCAGTCGTACCGAAGGCACCATCAGCGACATCATACCATTTGTTTTCTTCCTGGAGCATGCCCTGCGAAGAGTGCTGGATCAGGCCATAGATGAGTGTGAAGAGGAAGAGTTGTGGTCACCATCACCACCAGAAACAGCCTTATCAGCATCACTTGCTGGACCTGCGGCAATGCTGGAAGAGGATTGTGAGGAAGAAGAGTCAGAGGAGGAATGTGGCTTTGAGGAGGAGGAGGAGGAAGACCAACCACAACAGGCATCCCAGGGTGCTCGTTGTCACCTATCTGGTACCCATGGTGTTGTACGTGGCTGGGGGGAAGAAGATACCTTCAGTGAGATCACTGAGGACGAGGAACGGAACATGAGTAGCTCGGCATCCAACCTTGTGCAAATGGGGTCTTTCATGCTGTCGTGCCTGTTGAGGGACCCTCGTATAAAAAGGCTGAAGGAGAACGACCTGTACTGGGTGTCCACGCTACTAGACCCCCGGTATAAGCATAAAGTAAAACACAAAAAAACCAGCACTCACTAGCAGATTCACAGCAATGTTTAAAAGCAAAACTGGGGGAAGTCAGTTACATTTGGCGCCAAAGGATCAAGCCCAGGACCACGACAAGGTCTCCCCCTTCCTGGGACCCTAAACCAGCACCCACACAATGCTAGGATGTGTACCCAGTCCAGTCTGTGAGTGCGGTCCATTCCTGTGTTTTGTATTTACATAGGGGAGGTTACAAAAGCCTGTGTCACCCTGGGAGGTTCCCAGTTGGTTTGTTTGGAAGTATGCATTGTGTGGGTGCTGGTTTAGGGTCCCAGGAAGGGGGAGACCTTGACGTGGTCCTGGGCTTGATCCTTTGGCGCCAAATGTAACTGACTTCCCCCAGTTTTGCTTTTAAACATTGCTGTGAATCTGCTAGTGAGTGCTGTTTTTTTTTGTGTTTTGTGTTAATGTTTGTAATGCTCCCCTGCGGACCTGACACCCAGGTTGCTCTGGGGTTAATTGCCTGGGTTGCTGGGAACTTTGCAGCTGTCTGTCAGTGTTCAGGGCTGTGGAGTTAACAGTGGCTTAGGATGTGTACCCAGTCCAGTCTGTGAGTGCGGTCCATTCCTGTGTTTTGTACTTACATAGGGGAGGTTACAAAAGCCTGTGTCACCTTGGGAGGTTGCCAGTTGGTTTGTTTGGAAGTATGCATTATGTGGGTGCTGGTTTAGGGTCCCAGGAAGGGGGAGACTTTGTTGTGGTCCTGGGCTTGATCCTTTGGCGCCAAATGTAACTGACTTCCCCCAGTTTTGCTTTCAAACATTGCTGTGAATCTGCTAGTGAGTGCTGGTTTTTTTTGTGTTTTGTGTTAATGTTTGTAATGCTCCCCTGCGGACCTGACATCCAGGTTGCTCTGGGGTTAACTGCCTGGGTTGCTGGGAACTTTGCAGCTGTCTGTCAGTGTTCAGGGCTGTGGAGTTAACAGTGGCTTAGGATGTGTACCCAGTCCAGTCTATGAGTGCGGTCCATTCCTGTGTTTTGTATTTACATAGGGGAGGTTACAAAAGCCTGTGTCACCCAGGGAGGTTCCCAGTTGGTTTGTTTGGAAGTATGCATTGTGTGGGTGCTGGTTTAGGGTCCCAGGAAGGGGGAGACCTTGTCGTGGTCCTGGGCTTGATCCTTTGGCGCCAAATGTAACTGACTTCCCCCAGTTTTGCTTTTAAACATTGCTGTGAAGCTGCTAGTGAGTGCTGGTTTTTTGTGTGTTTTGTGTTAATGTTTGTAATGCTCCCCTGTGGACCTGACACCCAGGTTGCTCTGGGGTTAACTGCCTGGGTTGCTGGGAACTTTGCTGCTGTCTGTCAGTGTTCAGGGCTGTGGAGTTAACAGTGGCTTAGGATGTGTACCCAGTCCAGTCTATGAGTGCGGTCCATTCCTGTGTTTTGTATTTACATAGGGGAGGTTACAAAAGCCTGTGTCACCCTGGGAGGTTCCCAGTTGGTTTGTTTGGAAGTATGCATTGTGTGGGTGCTGGTTTAGGGTCCCAGGAAGGGGGAGACCTTGTCGTGGTCCTGGGCTTGATCCTTTGGCGCCAAATGTAACTGACTTCCCCCAGTTTTGCTTTTAAACATTGCTGTGAATCTGCTAGTGAGTGCTGGTTTTTTGTGTGTTTTGTGTTAATGTTTGTAATGCTCCCCTGTGGACCTGACACCCAGGTTGCTCTGGGGTTAACTGCCTGGGTTGCTGGGAACTTTGCAGCTGTCTGTCAGTGTTCAGGGCTGTGGAGTTAACAGTGGCTTAGGATGTGTACCCAGTCCAGTCTGTGAGTGAGGTCCATTCCTGTGTTTTATAAGCATAAAGTGCCTGAAATGTTACCGAATTACCGCAAGTCGGAAAGGATGCAGCAGTTCCAAAAGAAATTAAAAAGTATGCTTTACACAGCGTATAAGGGTGATGTCATAGCACAACGGGAATCTAAGAGGAAGAGGTGAAAGTAATCCTCCTCCTCCCACGACCACGCCAGCAAGGACAGGACGCTTTACAGATGTGTTGTTGATGGAGGACATGCTGAGCTTTTTATGTCCTAAGCATCGCCACAGCCCTTCGGGGTCCACCCTCAGAGAATGACTCGACCAACAGGTAGCAGACTACCTCGCCTTTAACTGCAGATATTGACACTCTGAGGAGCGATGAACCCCTTGACTACTGGGTGTGCAGGCTTGACCTGTGGCCTGAG
This sequence comes from Bombina bombina, assembly GCF_027579735.1. Lineage (NCBI taxonomy): Eukaryota > Metazoa > Chordata > Amphibia > Anura > Bombinatoridae > Bombina > Bombina bombina. The sequence goes on from NC_069502.1 coordinate 243,896,543, forward strand.
CTATCCCGATTTGCGATAGAACTTCTGGCTTGCCCCGCTTCAAGTGTCCTGTCAGAAAGGACCTTCAGTGCAGCAGGATGTATTGTCACTGAGAAGAAAAGTCGCCTAGGTCAAAAAAGTCTAGATTACCTCATTAAGATGAATGAGGGATGGATCCCGAAGGGACTGACAGTGGGCGATACATTTGACTAAAAAAGGCCTGATGAGATTAGCTGCCTTGGGCTAAAAATGGTCCACACGCTGCTGTATTTTATCTCTGAATGCCGGATGACTTGCGTCACTTATCCGCCACCAACTAGGGTTCAAGCCGCAATGTTTTAGGGCACTTTCTGCCTGGGAAACAAACATCAATTTTTCTGTCCGCTGCTACAGCAGTGGCTGCAACAATACCTAATTTTTCAGCAATGTGTACATGCATAATTTTTTTTGCCTCTGGTGCTGCACTGTGGCTTCAAAAACCAAACCAAAAAAAAAGGCACATAACTTAACACACCACTCCTATCTGGTGGCACATTAGATTGCACGCGCAGTGCCCCAAATTTGAAGTAGGAGGACCGACCAAGCATCTATTTTCATCTCCCGGTTCCTAAAATCGATGCCATATACACGTCCCTTGATAGGGGACGTAACAGGGATTAAACTGATAAGAATAGTACTACTTAACACACCACTCCTATCTGGTGGCACATTAGATTGCATGCCCAGTGCCCCAAATTTGAAGTAGGAGGACCAACCAAGAATCTTTTTCCATCTCCCGGTTCCTAAAATCGATGCCATATACACGTCCGCTGATAGGGGACGTAACAGGGATTAAACTGATAAGAATAGAACTACTTAACACACCACTCCTATCTGGTGGCACATTAGATTGCATGCCCAGTGCCCCAAATTTGAAGTAGGAGGACCAACCAAGAATCTTTTTCCATCTCCCGGTTCCTAAAATCAATGCCATATACACGTCCCCTGATAGGGGACGTAACAGGGATTAAACTGATAAGAATAGAACTACTTAAGAATAGAACTACTTAACACACCACTCCTATCTGGTGGCACATTAGATTGCACGTGCAGTGCCCCAAATTTGAAGTAGGAGGACCGACCAAGCATTTTTTTCCATCTCCCGGTTCCTAAAATCGATGCCATATACACGTCCCCTGATAGGGGACGTAACAGGGATTAAACTGATAAGAATAGAACTACTTAACACACCACTCCTATCTGGTGGCACATTAGATTGCACGCGCAGTGCCCCAAATTTGAAGTAGGAGGATCGACCAAGCATCTTTTTCCATCTCCCGGTTCCTAAAATCGATGCCATATACACGTCCCCTGATAGGGAACGTAACAGGGATTAAACTGATAGGAATAATACTACTTAACACACCTTATAATAATGCAGAGAGAGGCAATGCAGAGAGAGGAGTCTGAAGAAGAGGAGGAGTCAGAGGAGGAAGGTGGCTTTGAGGATGTGGAAGACCAAATACAGCAGGCGTCCCAGGGGGCTTGTTGTCACCTTTTGGGGACCCTTGGTGTTGTACGTGGCTGGGTGTAGGAAGAGACCTTCAATGACATCAGTGAAGACAAGGAACGGGACATGGCTAGCTTGGTATCCAGCCTTGTGCAAATGGGGAGTTTCCGGTTGTGCAAATGTACTGTTTGTGGTTGTTTGCGGTGCGTTAAAGGGACAGTCTAGGCCAAAATAAACTTTCATGATTCAGATAGAGCATGTAATTTTAAACAATTTTCCAATTTACTTTTATCACCAATTTTGCTTTGTTCTCTTGGTATTCTTAGTTGAAAGCTTAACCTAGGAGGTTCATATGCTAATTTCTAAGACCTTGAAGCCCACCTCTTTCAGATTGCATTTTGACACTTTTTCACCACTAGAGGGTGTTAGTTCACGTATTTCATATAGATAACAGTGTGCTCGTCCACGAGAAGTTATCTGGGAGCAGGCACTGATTGGCCAGACTGCAAGTCTGTCAAAAGAACTGAAAAAAGGGGCAGTTTGCAGAGGCTTCGATACAAGATAATCACAGAGGTTAAAAGTATATTATTATAAATGTGTTGGTTATGCAAAACTGGGAAATGGGTAATAAATAGATATGTGCAATTTGGTTCGGTTCGATTTGGAAATTCGGAAAATTCGGCGATTCGGATCGAACCGAATTTCCGAATTAAACTACTGCCGAATTTCGCAAATAAATCCGAATTACTTATTTATTCGGTAAATTCGGATCGCCATGGATTACACTAGTATTGTACAGTATATTAGGTTATATCACTCTGCTATGGGTTACACCTAATATACAGTACATAATACTAGTCTAATCCCACCTAACACTTACTGAAATTCCGAATTTCCGAACTGAACCGAATCGAACTGAATCCAGCCGAATGTCTTCGAATCTGAATGAATCCGAAACGAATCCGAAACAAATCGATTAAAAATTTTCCGAATTCGAATCGATCTGAACCAAACTTCGAATCGATCCGAACCGACCTTTGAAAAATTCTGAATCGATCCGAACTGAACCAAATTTTTTCGCCATGCACATGTCTAGTAATAAAGGGATTATCTATCTTTTAAAACAATAAAAATTCTGGTGTAGACTGTCCCTTTAAACGGGGAGTTTGGTCTGTCACTGTGAAGCGGGCGTAACCCTTACACTACCTGATCGATACAACATCACACCTGATGTTTTAAAGCACGTTATTCCAAACAATTTAGGATTGTTAGGTGATTTATGCCCTTTATGGCTTAAAACCAGACTCTGCATCAACTATGTAATTTTCCATGGGAGTTTTGCCATGGATCCCCCTCCGGCATGCCACAGTCCAGGTGTTAGTCCCCTTGAAACAACTTTTCCATCACTATTGTGGCCAGAAAGAGTCCCTGTGGGTTTTAAAGTTCGCCTGCCTATTGAAGTCTATGGTTGTTCGCCCGGTTCGCCCGTTCGCGAACAGTTGTGGAAGTTCGCATTCGACGTTCGTAAACCCAAATTTTTAGGTTCGCGACATCACTAATAACAAAGCAATGTGTGGCTTTTTCGGTTGCTCCTTTTTATGGATCATATATTATTTCATGGTTCCTTCAGATTAATTTTTTTACATTTTCATCCTTTTATTTGAAATAGTTTGTCCCATGTCTTCTTTGTTTTGGTTGTTCTGATGGTGAAACACATGTATGATGATTGGATAGTTCAGGTATCATCTTCATTTTGATATTTAGGGGCCCATTTATTAATTTGCGAGTGGACATGATACGATGTAGCATATCATGTTCACCGCACAACGAAAAATGCTGACAGCATAGGCTGTCGGCATTTATCATTGCACCAGCAGTTCTGGTGAACTGCTGGTGCAATACCGGCCCCTGCAGATTTGCGGCCAATCGGATCCTAGCAGGGGGTGTCAATCAACCGGATCATATGCAATCGGGTTGATTTCTGTCCCCGGCCTCAGAGCAGGCGGAAAAGTTATGGAGCAGCAGTCTTTAAGGCTCCTGAAGGCTCTCTGGAAACAAGGGACATCCATATGGAGCTTGATAAATCGGCGCCATAGAATTTACATAACAGTGACATGTTTCTTAACAATGTATTAAAGCTCTCTCTGGCATCTAAGATGTCAAACCTAATCCCAGCATTGTGAATATGGCCATCATTCATAATTCTCACAACAACAACACTAACGTCTTGATGGTGATCATGGAGAAGAATAACAGATGGAGAGCATTTTTTATCCTATTACAGAAAAACTTGTTTAAAAAAAAGAGAGAGAGCGAGAATGAAAAGAAAAAAAAGAAACTATAGTACATTTTAAAGTTCCCTTTTAGATACAAAACATACATGTAATATCCCTTTAGTAAGAAAAGTTAGTGGCCTAGATTTAGAGTTTTGTCGGTAAGGACCCGCGTAGCTAACGCCGGCTTTTTTCTGGCCGCACCATAAAAATAACTCTGGTATTGAGAGTCCACATAAAGGCTTTGTTAGGCTCCAAAAAAGGAGCGTAGAGCATTTTTAACGCAGCTTCAACTCTCGATACCAGAGTTGCTTACGCAAGCGGCCAGCCTCAAAAACGTGCTCGTGCACGATTCCCCCATAGGAAACAATGGGGCTGTTTGAGCTGAAAAAAACCTAACACCTGCAAAAAAGCCATGTTCAGCTCCTAACGCAGCCCCATTGTTTGCTATGCGTAAACACTTCCTACGTCTGCATCTAACACTCTAACATGTATCCCGAGTCTAAACACCCCTAACCTTACACTTATTAACCCCTAATCTGCCGCCCCCGCTATCGCTGACCCCTGCATATTATTATTAATCCCTAATCTGCCGCTCCGTAAACCGCCGCTACTTACATTATCCCTATGTACCCCTAATCTGCTGCCCTAACATCGCCGACCCCTATATTATATTTATTAACCCCTAATCTGCCCCCCACAATGTCGCCTCCACCTGCCTACACTTATTAACCCCTAATCTGCCGAGCGGACCTGAGCGCTACTATAATAAAGTTATTAACCCCTAATCCGCCTCACTAACCCTATAATAAATAGTATTAAGCCCTAATCTGCCCTCCCTAACATCGCCGACACCTAACTTCAATTATTAAGCCCTAATCTGCCGACCGGAGCTCACCGCTATTCTAATAAATGTATTAACCCCTAAAGCTAAGTCTAACCCTAACACTAACACCCCCCTAAATTAAATATAATTTACATCTAACGAAATTAATTAACTCTTATTAAATAAATTATTCCTATTTAAAGCTAAATACTTACCTGTAAAATAAATCCTAATATAGCTACAATATAAATTATAATTACATTGTAGCTATTTTAGGATTTATATTTATTTTACAGGCAACTTTGTAATTATTTTAACCAGGTAAAATAGCTATTAAATAGTTTAAAAGAACTATTTAATAGTTACCTAGTTAAAATAATTACAAAATTACCTGTAAAATAAATCCTAACCTAAGTTACAATTAAACCTAACACTATACTATCATTAAATTAATTAAATAAAATACCTACAATTACCTACAATTAAACCTAACACTACACTATCAATACATTAATTAAATACAATACCTACAAATAACTACAATGAAATAAACCAACTAAAGTACAAAAAATAAAAAAGAACTAAGTTACAAAAAATAAAAAAATATCTACAAACATAAGAAAAATATTACAACAATTTTAAACTAATTACACCTACTCTAAGCCCCCTAATAAAACAACAAAGCCCCCCAAAATAAAAAATGCCCTACCCTATTCTAAATTACTAAAGTTAAAAGCTCTTTTACCTTACCAGCCCTGAACAGGGCCCTTTGCGGGGCATGCCCCAAGAAGTTCAGCTCTTTTGCCTGTAAAAAAAACATACAATACCCCCCCCCAAACATTACAACCCACCACCCACATACCCCTAATCTAACCCAAACCCCCCTTAAATAAACCTAACACTAAGCCCCTGAAGATCTTCCTACCTTGTCTTCACCATACCAGGTTCACCAATCGGTCCTGAAGAGCTCCTCCGATGTCCTGATCCAAGCCCAAGCGGGTGGCTGAAGATGTCCATGATCCGGTAGAAGTCTGGAATCAGCCAATCAGAATCAAGTTCAATCCGATTGGCTGATCCAATCAGCCAATCAGATTGAGCTTGCATTCTATTGGCTGTTCCGATCAGCCAATAGAATGCGAGCTAAATCTGATTGGCTGATTCCATCAGCCAATCAGAATATTCCTACCTTAATTCCGATTGGCTGATAGAATCCTATCAGCCAATCGGAATTCGAGGGACGCCATCTTGGATGACGTCATTTAATGGAACCGTCATTCGTCGTTCAGTCGTCGGCCACGATGGATGTTCCGCGTTGGAGGATGGATGTCAATAGAAGATGCCGCCTGGATGAAGACTTCAATCGGATGGAAGACCTCTTCTGCCCCGCTTGGATGAAGACTTCAATCGGATGGAAGACCTCTTCTGCCCCGGTCGGCAGATTAGGGGTTAATAATTGAAGTTAGGTGTCGGCGATGTTAGGGAGGGCAGATTAGGGGTTAAAACTATTTATTATAGGGTTAGTGAGGCGGATTAGGGGTTAATAACTTTATTATAGTAGCGCTCAGGTCTGCTCGGCAGATTAGGGGTTAATAAGTGTAGGCAGGTGGAGGCGACGTTGTGGGGGGCAGATTAGGGGTTAATAAATATAATATAGGGGTCGGCGGTGTTAGGGGCAGCAGATTAGGGGTACATAAGGATAACGTAGGTGGCGGCGCTTTGCGGTCGGCAGATTAGGGGTTAATAAGTGTAGGTAGCTGGCGGCGACGTTGTGGGGGGCAGGTTAGGGGTTACTAAATATAATATAGGGGTCGGCGGTGTTAGGGGCAGCAGATTAGGGGTACATAAGGATAACGTAGTTGGCGGTCGGCAGATTAGGGGTTAAAAAAATTTAATCAAGTGGCGGCGATGTGGGGGGACCTCGGTTTAGGGGTACATAGGTAGTTTATGGGTGTTAGTGTACTTTAGAGTACAGTAGTTAAGAGCTTTATGAACCGGCGTTAGCCCAGAAAGCTCTTAACTACTGACTTTTTCCTGCGGCTGGAGTTTTGTCGTTAGAGTTCTAACGCTCACTTCAGCCACGACTCTAAATACCGGAGTTAGAAAAATCCCATTGAAAAGATAGGATACGCAATTGACGTAAGGGGATCTGCGGTATGGAAAAGTCGCGGCTGAAAAGTGAGCGTTAGACCCTTTTTTGAGTGACTCCAAATACCAGAGTTAGCCTAAAACCAGCGTTAGGAGCCTCTAACGTTGGTTTTCACGGCTAACGCCAAACTCCAAATCTAGGCCAGTGTGATTTTATGTTTAGTTTTAAGTTGATAAACACTGACTGAGATTACTTTTGACATTGAGTGGTCTTTCTGATGTTTTCTGCCTACAAAGGTTTGACCTGAACTACTTGACCCTGAAGAATATTGAATTTGCCAATTAAAGATTAAAATAGCAATGCTCTATGAAGTAATTTTAATATTGAATAGGTAAATCAATATAGACAGTCCTTTGACCTTTAGTAAATGCAGGTTTAATTTATACTAGTTTAAACAATTGAAAATCAAGTGATATTTCTTCTTTGTTGGCTAATTAGAGTGAGACTTTGCATCTTCCGACCTTTTTAATTTTCTTGGGATAATGTCTGTATTTTCTTTCATTTTAAAAAGGTCTTATTAGTAAAAGGCAAAAGCACCACCTTTTAGTGCCATCAATTAGCTGAATCAAATTGTTATTACCATTTTTTCCAAGGCAATCATTGTTATATTATAACCCATAAAGCCGTGCCATTCAGCAGCATGCAATGCAAGAGAATGGTGACGAACATCCTAAATGTATTTCTCAACAAAAGTTCTCAAATGTTGCTTTTTAAAATAAAGTTGTTATTATAAAAAATAGTTTTAAGCAGGGTAATCACTGATATTGTATGGTAGGCAATAAAACAAACTGAATTAAGCTTTTGTAACTATGAAACCCAATTTTTTTCTTTCATGATTCAGAAGAGCATTCAAATTTAATCAACTTTATAATTTACTCCTATTATCAATTTCTCTCTGTTCTCTCGTTATCTTTATTTGAAAAGCAGGAATGTAAGCTTAGGAGCCAGAACATTTTAGGTTTAGCGCTTGCTAATTGGTGGCTAAATGTAATTGATAATAGGAGTAAAAACGTTGCTTAAAATTGCATTTTCTATCTGAATCATGAATAAAAACATTTGGGTTTCATATACCTTTAAAATCATTATCCTTGATTTTAAAAAATCTATAAAGCACAGACAAATTTTCCTTAAATTGAAAAAAACAAACATTAATATATATACCAATATCCATGATTCTAATCCTATTTCATCTCATCTCTCTACAGGTATGTCTTCCTGCTTCTGCCTAACTGACTGCTTTTAAACGCCCCTTTAAACTGTGCTAGTCTCCTCTGGTATGTCTTCCTGCTTCTGCCTAACTGACTGCTTTTAAACGCCCCTTTAAACTGTGCTAGACTCCTCTGGTAACCATTTTCTCTGTCTCCATTTTGTCTACCTGTAATCATTTTATCTTATATTATCTAAACTTATTCAGCCTTTAACCCCACCCCCTCTCTAATTTTCAAGTGTGTAATTCCTGCTAGCTAAAACTGCCTGTAACAGCTGCCTAGAATCATTTCATCACTTCTCATTCCTACATATGGAGAAGGCTTAAGGCTCATTTTGGGCCGATGGCTCTCTGTTCTAAGTAGCTCTATGTTACAAGTAGCAAGAGTTAGAAACTGGAGGTTGAAACTGCAGACCAACTAACAGGTAAACTTAATAACTATACTTCTACACAATGCTTTCTATGCCTTTTCTGCTCTCTCTGTCTTCCCTTCTCCTAAAAATCAATGCATGTCCCTATAACAACAATCCCCACACTATCCATATCTCCCCCTCCCTTCTCTCATCCCCTATGCTGTCCTCTCATGAACTACTTTGTTTCCTTAGAAACTCTTCCCCCTCTAACTCTACTGTGTCTTACCATTCCCGCTCCTACAAATCTCACTCTCACCTTCTGTCTCTCTCACTGCTACTACTGCTTGCTGCTGGTGATGTCTCTCCTAATCGCCACACTTTTACACTCTCGCTCCATCTCCCACTGCAAAAATCCTAGGTCACGCAATACCAACAATCTCATCTCAATTAACACACAGCGCCTAACCCCTCCCTTTTCTTGTGCCCTCTGGAATGCTCGCTCCGTCTGTAACAAGCTTACAACTGTTCACGACCTGTTTGTTTCCAATCCTTTCAACCTCTTAGCTATTACTGAAACCTGGCTATCTTCCTCTGACACTGCTTCCATTGCTGCTCTCACACATGGTGGTCTTCACTTTAGCCACACACCTAGGCCAGGTGAGAGACACGGTGGCGGTGTTGGCATCTTACTCTCCCTCTCCTGCTCCTATCAGTACCTATACCCATTTCCATCTCTCTCCTTTTCTTCCTTTGAAGTGCACTGCATTCGCCTGTTCGCCCCTCTCTCTCTCAGAGTGGCAGTTATCTATCGCCCCCCTGGACCAACTTCCCAATTCCTTGACAACTTTGCTGCCTGGCTTCCTTCCTTTCTCTCCACAAATACTCCTGCTCTAATTCTAGGGGACTTCAACATCCCCATTGACAACCCATCTGCCCCTGCTGCCTCTAAACTTCTCTCACTCACTAACTCCTTCAGCCTGTCACAATCCACCCTATTCCCTACCCACCGCGAAGGACACTCAATTGATCTGGTATTCTCCTATCTCTGCTCTCTCTCTAATGCTGCATGTCGCCCATTTCCCATCTCAGACCACCATCTGCTCACCTTTAATCCTAATATAGATACTAAACCTACTTCCCCCTCTCGCCCCCGCACCAGCAGAAATCTGCACACTGTGGACGCTCCCCAACTCTCCAATCTTATTCAACTACGCCTCCCCACACTTCCACGATATCCTGCCCTGACCTTGCTATAACCCACTATAACAATACTCTCTCTGCTGCACTTGACACTCTCGCTCCACCCCAACCTCGCAAAGCCCCACGTCGTCAGCTCCAACCCTGGCACTCCCAACAAACGCGTCACCTACAAAAATGCTCCCGCACTGCTGAGCGTGCCTGGAGGAAATCCCGCACTGAACATGATTTCATGCACTATAAGTTCATTCTCTACTCTTACACCTCTGCCCTTCGCTTAGCTAAGCAAACCTACTTCTCCTCTCTTATATCCACTCACTCCTCAAACCCTAAAAGACTCTTCTCTATTTTCAACTCTCTCCTCTACCAACCTGCACCACCCCCCTCATCTGCATTCAGTGCTCAAGACCTCGCTGACTATTTTCTCAATAAAACACTTGCAATCCGAGGAAACATCCCAACACAAACCTGCAATCTCCCAACTCCGCTCCCAGTCACCCCCTCTGCCACTCTCTGCACCCTCCTCCCAACCACGAGAGAGTCCCTTTTGTCTTCCTCACACCTCACTACCTGCCCACTTGACCCTATTCCTTCACATCTAATTCCTCCTCTGTCTACCACCCTCACTCCGGCTCTTACTCACATATTTAACCTATCCCTTTCTACCGGCTCATTCCCTGCCTCCTTCAAACATGCGAAGGTCACCCCCATCCTCAAAAAACCCTCCCTCAACCCTAACTCCCCTGCAAACTACCGCCCCATATCACTGCTCCCACTAGCTTCAAAACTCCTCGAAAAACTAGTTTTCAATCGCCTAACCCACTTCCTGTCGTCCAACTCATTGCTTGACCCCCTGCAATCTGGCTTCCGTCCCCAACACTCAACTGAAACTGCTCTCACCAAGGTTACTAACGATCTCCTTTCTGCTAAAAACAAAGGCTACTACTCTATACTCATCTTACTTGACCTATCTGCTGCCTTTGACACTGTTGACCATCCCCTTCTCCTACAGTCTCTCAGTTCTCTTGGTCTCTGTGACACTGCCCTCTCCTGGATTCACTCTTATCTCTCTAACAGATCCTTCTCAGTCTCTTTTGCTGGTGACTCCTCCTCTCTATTGCCCCTGTCTGTTGGAGTACCTCAAGGCTCTGTCCTGGGTCCTCTACTCTTCTCTATTTACACTTCTTCACTGGGTAAACTTGTCAACAGCTATGGCTTCAGCTATCACCTCTATGCTGATGATACCCAGATCTACCTTTCCACCCCTGCACTCTCTCCTTCTGTCAACTCTCACATCAGCGACTGCTTATCTCACCACCTAAAAATAAATATGTCCAAGACCGAACTACTTCTAATTCCCCCCTCTAGCTCCACTCCCTTCTCTATCTCCCCATCACCCCAAGTCCGCTGCCTCGGAGTCACGCTTGACTCAAATCTGTCCTTCATTCCCCACATCCAACTGCTCTCTTCATCCTGCCGCAACCACCTACGCAATATCTCCAAAATTCGCCCGTTTCTGAGTGCTGAAACTACCAAACAGCTCATCCACTCCCTGGTAATTTCCCGACTTGACTACTGTAACAACTTACTAACTGGCCTCCCTCTCTCCCGCCTCTCTCCCCTCCAATCCGTCCTAAATGCATCCGCCAGACTAATCCACCTCTCTCGACGCTCTGTTTCTGCTGCGCCTCTCTGTGAGTCCCTTCACTGGCTCCCCATTCACAACAGAGTTAAATTCAAAATTCTCACCCTGACCTACAAAGCCCTCACCAATGCTGCCCCACCCTACCTGTCCTCACTCATCAACAAATATACTCCTGCCTGTCCCCTAAGATCCAACAACGACCTGCTTCTTGCATCCTCTACCATCACCTCCTCTCATTCTAGACTACAGGACTTCTCTCGTGCGGCACCAACCCTCTGGAACGCACTTCCTCGAGATGTCAGACTTGCCCCTAACCTCTCCTCCTTTAAACGTTCCCTAAAGACCTTTCTGTTCAGGGAAGCTTATCACCCGACTTATTAACAAACTAACTAACTAACTAACAGTTGCCCTCTATCTCCTCACTAATATCATTCTCACCTCTGCAGTCCCCACCTCCTGTTTCCAATCCTCCTACCCATCTAGATTGTAAGTTCCCACGGGAACAGGGCCCTCAACTCCCCCTGTATTTGTTAGTAAAATTTTGTGTCTTATCGTATTGTTTCTCCACTGTACTGTTATCCTTGTACCCATGGGCAGCGCTGCGGAATCTGTTGGCGCTTTATAAATAAAGAATAATAATAATAATATATATATATATATATATATATATATATATATATAGAGCATGGGTTGGCCAAGAGAAAAGCCTCAGGAATGTAATCCTGAATAAAAGACAGGGAAATTCAGCACTCTTTTATTATATGAATACAGCTCACCTCACTCTAATACGTAAAGATAGCAAGGTTAGGTTGAGAACGGCACTCCCCGCTCCACTCCAAGTAAGGCACACACAGACTTGAAATTGTAAATAGATAAATTTTATATACTAAAGCACAAGTGAAATACATAAACCTTGTGAAAAAAATAATAAAACAAAACTGAAAATAACAATAAAATTTGAACCTGACCGGTCAGGGGTACATGCATTGGTCACTGTTAAAGCATCAGCAAAATCATTTATAGTAGACCATGTACAAGGTCTATGCCTAGATAAACCCTGTCATTAGCTCCGCTTGTAAGCATAGAAATATAGGAGCTAGATCTATAATAGAACCGTATCAGGGTTACAGATTAAATATTGGTATCTCTTAGCAAGCCTGGATAGAGGATATGTGAGTAAGTGGGCACAGTTAAATGAACAGCGTTTCAAACTTATACCTCATAAGTCCACTACAGTTACGCTACACCCAGCTGCACACAGCCCCTTTGTAGGGGGAGTAACACTGAGCAGGTTTTTAAAGGGGATCTAAGCGGACTGTAAAGTGGATCAAATGGATATGTACAGCGTATTATACATACAAGGAATAACACATCAATAACCACTCTTGATGAAATGACATGAACGGCACTTCTGCAGGCCCCACCAAAGACTATTAGGCAAGCGTGTAAAGGGTCATGCAGGTTGTTGGTTAAAGCAATAGCTGTTTGTTAGTGCAAGTTCATCATGCAGTCAGGTTAGTTAAGGCGACCCAGAGCTTAGCCAGTCCCATATATTCACTGTAAAAGTTTCCAAGACAATCAGCATGTATAATACGTCAAATATAGATAGTGCAGATGACGTCATTTAAACAGAGTACCATCGGCAACTTTTGACCGAGATAGACAGTCTATAATTAACAGGAAGGTCTTATGTCCGCATATTCCTTATCCAATTCAGGAGCTGGCAGAATAAGTAATGCCATATAGGACAACAGTTATTATACGACCTGTCTGTGCGTTCTCCTCAATTCCTACAGCACCAGGTAGTTTTGTTGTAGGCATATGCTATACATAGAGACAGCGCGGCGTCTTTGCAAGAGAGTTCAATTGACAGCGGCAAATGCATGCATCATGTGACCGGCCAGGATAGCCAATGCCTACGCGCATTTCACCCGCTCGTCTTCACTTCAGACCGGGCTTCGTCAGGGCATTATTCTGGTTACGTTAATGCGTCCTCCTTTATAGTAGTCACAAGTTCGCCTCTGCTGGTGGGTGAAATTATTGCATGTCATACCCAAGCAGTTCTTCCAATGTGAATTTCCAGACCACTTGGGGTACACTTCAAGGTTACAATGTGAATCAATTATTTAAAGAAAACAATTTAACTAAAGTTTCAACAATATTAGCTAGAACAATTTAACCAGATACAATGTGTACCCAGTCTTTCAAGACCTGTGCCTAATACATTATACACATACATTTGTATCTGATTATGATTCACGAGGTTTTTAAAGAAGATAGATGAACATTAACATTGTATGTTATGTCAAATGTTTGTCATTTTTACTTTATGTTAGAGCTGGCCTTCCATTGTTTTAAAGAAAACAAGCCATATCAAGTTTATCATTTAGTCCCTGAGGAATTTGGGTCTCAAGAATTGAGATCCACCTGCATTCCTTGCGGAGGAGGGCTTTGTCATTGTCCCCTCCTCTTCCATTCATGATGCCCCTATCGATGCCTATAAATCTTAGAGAATCAGGATTACATGTGTGAACATGTTCAAAATGTTTTGCTACATTACTTTTGGGGTTTTTATTCTTAATGTCGTCCCGATGTTCGGTAATTCTGTCCTTTATGGCTCTTCTTGTTTTCCCTACATAAAAGAGGGGGCAGCTACAGGCAAGAAGGTAAATAACACCTTCAGTGTTACAATTTACAAAATATTTAAGTTTGTAAATTTTGCCTGTATTGGTACTAAATTCTTTAGTTTTGAGCATATACCTACATGCTACGCATTTGCCACAAGGAGAATTACCCACAGATCTATGCTTAGTTAGCCAATCCAGTTGCTTGGGTTGTGATATATACTGGCTTCTCACTAGTTTGTCTTTGAGGTTGAGTGCCCTCCTAGCAGTAATATTTGGGAAGTCACCCACTTCCTGGGAAACACTAGGATCGCTAGTGAGCACCTGCCAATTTTTTGCAAGTATATTTCTTAGAGTGTGCCAATGACAGTTGTAATCTGTAATTAGTCGTATTTTTGAGTCTTTTTTCTTTGTTTGGGGTGAGAGAAGTTTGTCTCTATCTTCATGTAATGCATGATAGAATGCTCTTTTTACTACTCTTTTAGAATACATGTATGTGTATGTATATATTTATGTAAATACATAAGGGAGCTTGCCCCTTTAAATAGCAGGTGTGCACAGGTAATTACCTATGCAGTGATTAAGTGCGCAGGCACGAAACATGTTTGCTAATGTTCCTGTTCACACTGTGATGTGATTTAGTATTTTTGTATTTTTTTATCTACCGTGCTACGGTTATTCTGTTTTTAGCTTGGCAAAATAAACTTTGAGATTTTTTATCTACTGCGGTCTGAAGGTGCCTGTTTTTGCGCTATTTTTTATGTATGTATGTATGTATGTATATATTCTTTAAATACATAGGGGAGCTTGCCCCTTTAAATAGCAGGTGTGCACAGGTAATTACCTATGCAGTGATCAAGTGCGCAGGCACGAAACATGTTTGCTAATGTTCCTGTTCACACTGTGATGTGATTTAGTATTTTTTTATCTACCGTGCTACGATTATTCTGTTTTTAGCTTGGCAAAATAAACTTTGAGATTTTTTATCTACTACGGTCTGAAGGTGCCTGTTTTTGCACTATTTTTCACGCTTCTCTCCTATACAATTTATGGTATTCAGCAAATACCTGTGAATAGCAGCATCTGCACCGTCCGCATTTACTCACTCTCCATTGTGCCGCATAGAGGAAGGTCAAGGGTCATAACGGATCACGCCGACGACTACAGGTGAGAGGAGGATATTGGCCCTTTCACTAAGACTTCGTATCTACATGTCTTTTTTGCTGTTATTAGAGGAAGCTGCCTTTTACCCTCTCCGTTACATTCGCATACCGGTGAGATTGAGACAAGTGTTGGGAAGCTGTGACAAATAGCCGGAGGCAACAGTAGTGGATAAACAAAGTGTTCAATAAATTGTGCCGATAACTGAGAAATAGTTATACCGCCCGGAGCACATAGAGCTGCCCCAACTGAAGAAAGCAGCGGTAACGAGGATATCGCATCAACACGGCTGAAGAGGAGGTAAGTTATTAATTTCTGTCATATCATTTGCCATAACCGTAGCACACAGTTTTTGTATTACTATTGGTGTACAAGATGGAGGAAATTGAGGAAAGTTCCTATGTATTAAGTGATTTCAATGAGGGAGACAATGATACGTTGGATGATTTGATTTTAACCATTGATAACCTAGAGTTGGATATCAAATCATTTTCTATGTACCTTAAAGACAAACGTATCCCAAGAGGACTTTGCATTAGGAAGTTTCCATCTTTTATTGTTAATGACATGGACTTTATAGCAAAATGGAACAAAATTCTGGATATTTGTTCCTTTGCGCTTATGAATTTACTTATTGAATATAAGAAAAGACAAAGAACAGACCTACTTAAGGAAATGAGGGAGATACAAGGGAAACTAAAAGTAGTTCAAGGTGATGATAAATTTGATAGCTATGACAAGCAATTTAAAACAAATATGAGTATCTTTAAACAGGAACTGTGGCTATTTAAGTCTCGTAAGATGGTAAGAGACAGAAGAGATTATGAGGCTAACCAGGTATACAAATGGACACATGACAATTCCACCTATAAAGTCAGGAGTTATAATAAGAAACAAGGAACAAATAGAAAATCTGGTAAAACAGTGACTTTTTCTGATACAGAATACGAAGTGGATTCATCAGATAATGATAATTCTTATGAAACAGAAATACCAGCAGTTCTGCAAGATTTAGAGCCAGAGGAAGTGATAGAGGCATCAATATCACAGTCAAAAAATGAGGGGTTACTAAAAATGCCCACAAGAAAAAAACCCACAGAGGAACACGGGGCAAAGGCAAGAAAAGAAGGAAGTTACAAACAGAATCAGGACCGCACCAAGAAGAAACACAAGACACAGACAACATACCTGACAAGATCGCAAGGACAGAGAGGCCCAAGATATGCATGAATAACAATAAGAGTGTTATTAATTTGTCAGGTTATGTACTTAACGAATCAGAAACTAAGTTGTTATCTAAAGGTCTTAATTTTGTAATGACAAGTCAATTCAATTTATTTGAGACCATTCTTGATGTTAATCAGTTCGTGCGAAAGATTACCTTACGCAAGCATTTTTTTGGTACTACTGACTTGTCGGCACAAAATGAGGATATTAATGTACCAGTTAATTCTGGGGATACTGCCTCTGATACTATGTCTTTTTCAGATTGGTGTACTGTTGTGGATTTACAGCATATTTCACGAGATAACAGCATAGATTCTTCTACTAGTCAGGTATTGAGTAAACCAAATCTTGAAAAATGTAAAAAAAAAAAGTTATTTCTATCCTGTGCACACTTATAACATCCTTTCTCTGCACTATAGGGTTAACGTCTGTAGCCTCTCTCTCATTCTCATTATGCTTTATAAGGCACACCTCTGCATCTTTTCCTTGCTTGGTTTTGATGATCTAATTCTAAGTACTGGCCAATCAGTTTCTGCCACCAGGACTCCGTGTTTACTGAACCTGTCTGTGTCTTGAAACTACTCCTCTGCTGCATCCTATTCGTCTCTCCACTCTCCCAGCTTTTCTGTACAAGCATCGGAGATCTCAGCTGACAGGCGGGTGACGTCACCGACGGCCGTTGTGTTCCTCCGCTCACGCCACGCTACTGACTTTCTCTCTGCCGCTACCGCTGCAAAATCCAGCTCTGCAAGTATCTGCTTATTACTTAAACAAACTTCAACATATCCACATATCCTTTATCTACGCTTGGTAAGCGTTTCCATTTGCTTCATTGTCCTGTAACATTTACCTATTTGAATTACATACGATTTAGCATTATTCGTATTTATTTCATTTACCTTTTCCATACTGTTTTACATATCTGTATCATAAGTTACCAGATAGCCAAGCATATTCTCAGACCTATATGCTGAGCTATCCTTAACTATATTAAACATCCTGATATGTTATACATATATATACAAGTCATTATTTGTATGTGCAAATAGGGATAACATATTTATTTACTGCATGACTTCAGTTATTCATGTAAATCAAGACAACAATATTGAAATGTTTCTGTCTGAATTGTTACAGAATACCAAGCCTAACAAAAAAGGTGTGATGAACCCTGTGGAGCTCTCCAATTATGTGGTTACATTAGGCCAAAGGGTAGATCAGCTAAATCAAGGCCTCAGAGATCTACAGGTAGAAAATCAGACCTTAAAAAATATAATCAAAGAAGGCCTGACTCCTGCATCACAACACACTGAGTCTCTTCCAGAACCACCTGTTAGTCCACCTGACAAATTCAGTGGCGACAGGAAGCAATTCAGACAGTTTATAAATGCATGCACTTTATTTTTTTCTCTAAAACCTAAAACCTTCCCTAATGATAAGATCAAGGTTTTAACAATGATATCATACTTAAGAGGGGAACCCCGCGTTTGGGCTGATTCTCTTTATGAGCAAAACAGCCCTGTTATTAACTCCTTGGAAAATTTCCTTAGCTCACTTTCTTCCCTTTATGAAGATCCCCACAGGCAAAGTACTGCTGAACATAAACTTAGAAGTTTAAGACAAAATAAGAGGGCTGTGGAGGATTATATCTCCGAGTTCAAAATCTGGCAATTGGACTCCGGTTGGAATCAGGTTTCCTTAAAGAGTCAATTCAGATTGGGTTTATCTGAACCTATCAAAGATGAGTTTGCCAGACTAGATTTGCCTGATGACTTAGAAGCTTTAATGCAACTGAGTATTAAGATAGATCACAGAATCAGAGAGAGAAAACAGGAAAAAATTTCCCATGACACTAACATCAGATATCATGACGCAAGAACAACAACTCAGAGTACAAAGGGTGCAGAGGAGCCTATGGACATAGGGACCATCAAAGGACCTTTGACCCCTGAGGAAAAGATCAGACGTAGACTTAATCATCTATGTCTGTATTGTGCTTCAAATGACCATGATGTCTCTACTTGCCCAATACTCAAAAGAGTTAAAAGGGGTAAGGAAACAGACACTGAGTTAACTTTGAAATTTACTAATACTCAGGTAACAAACTGTCTCATTCCTCTCTCTTTACAGTGGGACCACCACCGCCTCTGCTCTGAAGCTGTCATAGATTCTGGGGCATATTCTTGTTATATAGATTCAGCACTTGTATTGTTAAATAAAATTCCACTTGTTAAAAAGCAAAAGCCAGTATTAGTGCATCTCATTGATGGTAAACCATTAGAATCCAGACCTATTACACATCAAACTATCCCCATTAAGGTTTCTTCACAAAATAACCATCATGAATTTATCACATTTGATGTGTTATCCTCTCCCATATTTCCCCTAGTCTTAGGGCTTAAATGGCTTAGACTCCATCAACCTACGATACTCTGGGATTCTAATAACATACATTTTACATCCAGTTACTGTAAGTCCACATGTATTCCGCATATACCATTGCTTGCACTCACTGAAACCAAAATTCCAAAACAGTACACAGATTTTGAATTAGTCTTTTGTAAAAGAGAGGCTGAATCTCTTCCACCTCATCGGCCATATGATTGCCCAATTGACTTAATTCCTGGTTCTGACATACCTTATGGGCACATATTCCCGCTATCTGAATCAGAATTGTCACATTTAAAGACATACATCAATGATAACCTACGAAAAGGCTTTATAAGACCTTCAACCTCTCCAGCTGGGACAGGTATCTTTTTCGTTAGGAACAAAGACCATTCCTTACGACCGATTGTGGATTATAGGGAATTAAATAAAAGAACCATAAAGAATCGCTACCCCCCTTCCCTTGATCCCTGAATTAATCGAAAGGTTGAGAGGTGCAACAATATTTACAAAACTTGACCTAAGGGGGGCGTATAACCTTATCAGAATTAGACCTGGTGATGAATGGCTCACCGCATTCAGAACCCGATACGGGCTGTATGAATATACGGTGATGCCTTTTGGGCTCTGTAACGCCCCTGCCACCTTTCAAAGATATATTAACGACATTTTCCGAGATTTACTTGATACCTCTATGGTCATATATCTAGATGATATATTGATATATTCTTCTAATATGGAAGACCATGTCAAACAAGTTCGAACAGTACTTTCCAGGTTACAAGCACATCAATTGTATGTGAAAATAGAAAAATGTATTTTTCATTCACAGGATATCACATTCTTGGGTTACCACATAACTCCACAAGGCATATCCATGCAAAATGATAAGGTCTCTGCTATTCAGGATTGGCCGACTCCTAAATAAAAAAAAAGATGTTCAGAGGTTTCTCGGTTTTTCCAACTTTTACCGGAAATTCATAAGAGATTTTGCACGCATAGCAAAGCCTCTAACTGAATTGACGAAAAACAACACTTCTTTCACCTGGACACACTCAACAAACGAGGTGTTTCAATACTTAAAAAGATGTTTCACTACTGCACCTATATTGTCTTTTCCCAAATCCAATCTTCAATACATTTTAGAAGTTGACGCATCACACTATGCCATCGGTGCCATACTCTCACAAAGGCCATCACCCCAAGAACCTATTCATCCTATAGCATTTTTCTCCAGGGTCTTAACAGCTTCAGAGCTCAATTATCATGTAGGGGAGAAGGAACTGCTAGCTATGAAGTCAGCTCTGGAACATTGGAGACACCTATTAGAGGGTACTGACTTACCCATACAAATATATACAGACCATAGAAACCTCCAATACCTTAAGACTCACCGAACACTAACTTCCAGACAAGTCAGGTGGAGTCTTTTCTTTTCAAGGTTTTCATATAACATAACCTACAGACCCGCATCAAAGAACACCAAAGCTGACATTCTCTCAAGACTCCCCGAAAAACCTAAACAACCGACTCCCTATGGTACCATAATTCCTGAACATTGTTTCCAAGAAACTCTTGGTGTTGCCTTTAACAAGGATTTTCAATTCCAAAAGGAACAAAACAGTGATATTACCTTGCCAGAATCACTGCTAACCAAAGGCACTGATGGAATGCACTATAAGGGGAACAATCTGTATGTACCACCTTCATTGAGATCGAACATTCTCAAGTCTATGCATGAGTCATGCCTCACAGGTCATCCAGGAATACAAAAGACCCTAGAATTAACTAAGAGGTATTATTGGTGGCCACAAATGACCACTGATATACAAAAGTATGTACAATCTTGTGAGATTTGCACTACTTGTAAAATTGGAAGAAACAAGCCGGTAGGTTATTTATTGTCATTACCCATACCTGAAAAACCTTGGACTCACATAGCTGCTGATTTTTAGTGGAACTGCCTAAATCATCTGGCTATAACACTATTCTGGTAGTCGTTGATTTATTCACGAAATTTTATTTCCTTTCACAAACTTCCAACATCTTTGGAAACTGCAACATTATTGATCAACAACGTCATCAAATTACATGGGTTACCTCTTTCCATTACCACGGATAGGGGTACCCAGTTTACGTCTCGGATGTGGAAAGAGCTCTGTATCTCATTAAATATCGAACAACGTTTGAGTACTGCTTACCATCCCCAAACGAATGGTCAGACAGAGAGGACGAACCAGTGGTTGGAAGAATATCTCAGATGCTTCATAACACAAAATCAAGATAACTGGTCATCTCTTTTACCTCTGGCAGAATTCGCTCACAACAATGCCTATCATTCCACGATCAAGACCACCCCATTTTTTGCGAATTATGTGTTTCACCCAATTTTTCATGTTAACCCTCAACATGACAGTCAATGCCCTGTTGTCAACTACACCACTAACAGCATTTCAGAAACTTTCTCCATTCTTGCTGACAACATCAAGGTAGCCCAAGACAGACAAAAGGTATACTACAACCTCAGAAGAGGACCAGCACCTAATTATATGATAGGGGATCTTGTATGGTTGTGAACAAAGAATCTTCGTCTCAGTACACCGACTAAGAAGCTGAATAGGTTTTACATTGGTCCATTTCCAATTAAAAGGATTATAAATTCCAATGCTGTCACCTTGGACCTTCCTGATAAGTATAGAATACATCCCACCTTCCATGTTACCTTACTCAAACCTTATAACGAACTTAGGAAAAGTTCATCAGGTACTTACCCACAGGTACCCATCGTCCCAGACTGTGAGTTTGAGGTTGCGAAGATACTGGATTCTAGGATAGTTTCTGGCAGGTTACAATACCTGATTCATTGGAAGGGTTACTCATCTGATAATGACTCTTGGGAGCCAGCTGTTAACCTGTCTGCACCAAGGTTGGTGTCACTGTTCCACCGTCGGAATCTGGACCGGCCTCATCCTTGAACCTCGGAGTGGTTCATTTTAAGGGGGCCCTCTGTAACATCCTTTCTCTGCACTATAGGGTTAACGTCTGTAGCCTCTCTCTCATTCTCATTATGCTTTATAAGGCACACCTCTGCATCTTTTCCTTGCTTGGTATTGATGATCTAATTCTAATCAGTTTCTGCCACCAGGACTCCGTGTTTACTGAACCTGTCTGTGTCTTGAAACTACTTCTCTGCTGCATCCTATTCGTCTCTCCACTCTCCCAGCTTTTCTGTACAAGCATCGGAGATCTCAGCTGACAGGCGGATGACGTCACCGACGGCCGTTGTGTTCCTCCGCTCACGCCACGCTACTGACTTCCTCTCTGCCACTACCGCTGCAAAATCCAGCTCTGCAAGTATCTGCTTATTACTTAAACAAACTTCAACATATCCACATATCCTTTATCTACGCTTGGTAAGCGTTTCCATTTGCTTCATTGTCCTGTAACATTTACCTATTTGAATTACATACGATTTAGCATTATTCGTATTTATTTCATTTACCTATTCCATACTGTTTTACATATCTGTATCATAAGTTACCAGATAGCCAAGCATATTCTCAGACCTATATGCTGAGCTATCCTTAACTATATTAAACATCCTGATATGTTATACATATATATACAAGTCATTATTTATATGTGCAAATAGGGATAACATATTTATTTACTGCATGACTTCAGTTATTCATGTAAATCAAGACAACAATATTGAAATGTTTCTGTCTGAATTGTTACAACACTAGAACAAAAGCTATAGATGTGTTCTAGAAAACTGTAGAAGACAAATTGAGAGCTCTACATGAGAAGGTCACTAAAAAGAGACACTACTTATCATTCAATTTAACTAACAAAGAAAGGTTAGCTGTCAAACAACTAGAAAATAATGCCAATATTACAATAAGACCATCTGATAAAGGTGGAAATGTTGTTGTGCTAAACACTCTTGACTATGTAGCAGAGGCAGAAAGACAATTGTCTGACAATGATGTGCACATTAAATTAAAGGAAAATCCTACCCTTTCTTATAGGAAGGAATTGGTCAAAATAGTACAAGTGGCGAAATATAATAACATTACTGATATGGCAGTTAGTGAAAGTTTTATTCCACAATATCCAGTTACACCAGTGTTTCACATGTTTCCCAAAATACATAAGAGCATGGATTGTCCTCCTGGACGTCCCATCATTGCAGGAATTGATTCCCTCAATGAACCACTCTGAGAATTAATAGATACATATCTACAGCCTCTTGTCAAACAGATACCAAGCTACATTCAGGATACTACTGACTTACTAAATAAATGAAGACAAGTGAAATGGAAAGATACATATAGGTTTTGTGTAGTGGATGTGTCCTCTTTGTACACCTCCATTGCACATACAAAGGGTATGGTGGCTATGGAATTTATGTTTGACCTTTATGGGAAATTTGAGCCTATTGTGAAACATTTTCTCCTTTTGGCTATTGAATATCTTTTGACGCATAACTTTTTCATGTTCAGGATGGATTTCTATCTGCAGAGACGTGGGACAGCTATGGGGGCGAAATTTGCCCCTTCCTATGCCAATCTTTTTATGGCATGGTGGGAGCTGTCCGATGTCTTTGCAGATGGGAATCCCTTCAGGGGCATGATAATTCAGTACTACCGTTATATAGATGATTTGTTTTTCATCTTTGACGGAAATGATGATGAGGCAAAACAGTTTTGTAATGTTCTTAATCACAATGATTGTGGCATCTCATTTATAGGAGAGGTTAATTCTCAGAATGTCAAATTTTTAGATCTAGTGATCACAAGTGACTGTGTTACTGAAGAGATAAACACTACACTATATAGAAAAATAACATCAGGAAATACGACATTAGAATACAATTCATGCCATCCCAGACACGTAATTAATGGAATCCCCAAGGGGGAATACATAAGGGCAAAAAGGAATTGTTCCACTGAAGAAATGTATCAAGACCAGGCACAAAAAATCACCACGAGACTGGTAGAGAGAGGTTATAAGGTAGAACTTCTCAAGAAGATAAAACATGAGATTGATTTGATACCAAGAGATAACTTACTTAAATATAAACATTCTACGAGAAAGTCTAAAAAAAAGAATAAACCAAAATTCATAACAACATACAGTAATGATTATTACAAAATATGCAATATTATTAAGGATTCATTGCATATATTAGACACAGATCCAGTAATTAAGGAAATTCTACATGAAGGTTGTGGCTATGTCACCAGAAGGGGAAAAACTTTAGGTAATTCATTATCTCCTTCAGAGAGTTCCAACCAGACGTGGTTACCTAAAAAAACAGGATTTTATAAATGCCGACGCCCAATTTGCAAGACATGTTGTCATGTTTTGGAGGGACAAAAATTTAAGTCCAACACTACATATCAAGAGCACAACATAAAATTTTACATCAATTGCTCCACTACACATGTAGTGTATTTATTAACTTGCCAATTATGTGAAAACAGTATACAGGGAAAACTAAACGCTCACTAAAGGATAGATTTTTACAACACTTGAGGTCATTAGAAGATGCTGATTCTGACACCCCAGTGGCCAGACATTGAAGGGAATGCCACAATTCAGATATTTCAAAACTTTGTATACAAGGTATTGATCATGTCCCATTTTGGAAAAGAGGAGGCAGCAGAGAGAATAAATTAAACAAGCAAGAAATATATTGGATGTTTGTCCTTAAGACTACCATTCCTCATGGCCTAAACATCAGAAGAGATCTTGATACTTTTATATGAGACATTATATATCTTTTGTTTTTCTTAAGGTAAAACATATAAAATAGCCATTGGTATCCTTAATAGATTTTATTTATAACCAGTAAGCTAAATATTCTTATATTGATGAGTCCATGTAACAATAATAATATTTCCTCTATTTTTTCCTTTATTTATCTTTCTCTTTGAGGGTTTATATGTAAATGTATAATGTATCTTTCTAGGAGACATTTAAGAAATAATATCATGTAAAGACATAAATATACCTAGCTAGATATATTTTAAATATAAAGGTTTAAATTATACTATAACATATGTGTACATCAAAGTATTCAGATACTGTATCTTTAAATACATAGGGGAGCTTGCCCCTTTAAATAGCAGGTGTGCACATGTAATTACCTATGCAGTGATCAAGTGCGCAGGCACGAAACATGTTTGTTAATGTTCCTGTTCACACTGTGATGTGATTTAGTATTTTGTATTTTTTTATCTACCGTGCTACGGTTATTCTGTTTTTAGCTTGGCAAAATAAACTTTGAGATTTTTTATCTACTGCGGTCTGAAGGTGCCTGTTTTTGCGCTATTTTTCACGCTTCTCTCCTATATATTTATGTATGTATATAAAGATAGATTGATTGATTGATTGATTGATAGATACAGTAGATAGATAGAGATAGATAAATAGATGGATAGAGATAGATAGATAGATAGATAGATAGATAGATAAAGAGAGAGATATATATAAAGCATAATATAGGATCCATGTTGAAAAGCAATTCTCTGTCACTGAAGCCGGCATACCCACTACCATTTGCTTTATTCCCCTTTCTTGTACCCATGCACGATGTATAATAGGTAAAAGTGACTGTAGAGGAATGTGTTTGGTTTGAATTAGGGATGTAGCAGCATTGACTCTTTGCTACCAAATAAGAATACAATACACTGTTTTTTAAAATACAAAGCTTATATAATTATTTATATATATATATATATACTAGGCGATAAGCCTGCCCAGAGGGCAGTCTATGTTTAAAAAATTACAAACCCCAAAGGTGATATTACAAAATATAAAAAATGTAAAATTACAGAAAAAAAATAAACAAAGCTATCAAAAATAAAAAAATAAACCTAAACTAATACCCCTATAAAAATAAAAAATCCCCCCAAAATGAAAACACCCCTTAATCTAATACTAAACTACCAATAGCCTTTTAAAGGGCTTTTGTAGGGCATTGCCCTAAGTTAAACCACTCTTTTTCCTAACAAAAATACCAATTACCCCCTAACAGTAAAATCCCCCACTCAACCAACCCCCCAAAATAAAAATAACTAAGTCTAAAAAACCTAAGCTACCCATTGTATGAGAATTGGCCTTAAAAGGGCATTCAACTCTTTTACAGTCCAAATAACCCTAATCTAAAAAATAAGCCTCCCCAAAAAATAAAAAAAAGCCTAAGACTAAGCCCCAAATAGGTACTCACCGTTCCTGAAGTCTAGTGGAGAAGGTCTTCTTCCAGACGGCTCCATCATTTACTATCTTCATCAGGAGCGAAGGCGGCACAGAGCAGAGGTGTGGAGCTGGCTTCCCCGATGCACGGATCTGGAGAGGCGGGCCTCAGCGGCAGTCTTCAGCGGCGGTGGTCCAAAGCGGCATGGAGACTCCTCTTCATCCGATCTCTGTTGTACACTGAAAATTGAATGCAAGGTACTGCATTCAATTTGGGGTACTTTGCATTCCTATTGGCTGAAATATTTAAATCAAGCAATAGGATTAGAGCTACTGAAATCCTATAGGCTGTTCAAGTCAGCTAATACAATTTCAGTAGCTCTCAACCTATTGGCTGATTTCAAAATTTCAGCCAATAGGAATGCTCGCATGAAGATGAGCCTCCACGCCACTTTGGACCGCAGCTGCTGAAGACCGCCTCTGAGGACAGTCACTGAGAACCGCCACTGAAGACCACCGCTGAAGATCCGTGCTTCGGGAAAACCAGTTCCGTACCTCTGCTCCGCGCCGCCTTTGGTCCGGATGAAGACAGAAGATGATGGAGCCGCCTGTAAGAAGAATTTCTCCGCCAGACTTCAGGAACGGTGAGTACCTATTTGGGGGTTAGATTTTTTTTATTATTGGGGGTTGGCGGTTTAGAGGTTAATAAGTTAATTTGGTTTTGTGCAATGTGGGGGGGGGGTTGGCGGTTTAGGGGTTAATAGGTTAATTAGGTTTATTGTGATGTGGGGGTTGGCAATTTAGGGGTTAATATTTTAATTATGTTATTTGCGTTGTTTAATTTGTGGATTAGGGGTTAATTACTTTATTAATTTGCAATGTGGGGGTTGGGCGGTTTAGGTGTTTGTTAATACTTCATGTGGGAGGTTAGTTTTTCTTTGTTATACTTTGTGTGGGAGTTTAGGTTTTTTTATTTCGTGTGGGCGGTTAATTTTTTTAAAATTTCTTGCGGGCGGTAACGTGTTTTTTCGTTATTTCGTGCGGGCAGTTGCGTGTTTTTTTTTTTTTTTAAAGGCTTTGGCCTAGATTTGGAGTTCGGCGGTAAAAGGGCTGTTAACGCTCCGCTGGCTTTTTTCTGGCCGCACCATAAATTTAACTCTGGTATCGAGAGTTTAATCAAATGCTGCGTTAGGCTCCAAAAAAGGAGCGTAGAGCATTTTTACCACAAATGCAACTCTCGATACCAGAGTTGCTTACGGACGCGGCCGGCCTCAAAAACGTGCTCGTGCACGATTCTCCCATAGGAAACAATGGGGCTGTTTGAGCTGAAAAAAAACCTAACACCTGCAAAAAAGCAGCGTTCAGCTCCTAACGCAGCCCCATTGTTTCCTATGGGGAAACACTTCCTACGTCTGCACCTAACACCCTAACATGTACCCCGAGTCTAAACACCCCTAACCTTACACTTATTAACCCCTAATCTGCTGCCCCCGCTATCGCTGACCCCTGCATATTATTATTAACCCCTAATCTGCCGCTCCGTAAACCGCCGCAACCTACGTTATCCCTATGTACCCCTAATCTGCTGCCCTAACATCGCCGACCCCTATATTATATTTATTAACCCCTAATCTGCCCCCCTCAACGTCGCCGACACCTGCCTACACTTATTAACTCCTAATCTGCCGAGCGGACCTCACCGCTACTATAATAAATGTATTAACCCCTAAAGCTAAGTCTAACCCTAATACTAACACCCCCCTAAGTTAAATATAATTTACATCTAACGAAATAAATTAACTCTTATTAAATAACTTATTCCTATTTAAAGCTAAATACTTACCTGTAAAATAAATCCTAATATAGCTACAATATAAATTATAATTATATTATAGCTATTTTAGGATTAATATTTATTTTACAGGCAACTTTGTAATTATTTTAACCAGGTACAATAGCTATTAAATAGTTAAGAACTATTTAATAGTTACCTAGTTAAAATAATAACAAATTTACCTGTAAAATAAATCCTAACCTAAGATATAATTAAACCTAACACTACCCTATCAATAAATTAATTAAATAAACTACCTACAATTACCTACAATTAACCTAACACTACACTATCAATAAATTAATTAAACACAATTGCTACAAATAAATACAATTAAATAAACTAGCTAAAGTACAAAAAATAAAAAAGAACTAAGTTACAAAAAATAATAAAATATTTACAAACATAAGAAAAATATTACAACAATTTTAAACTAATTACACCTACTCTAAGCCCCCTAATAAAATAACAAAGCCCCCCAAAATAAAAAAATTCCCTACCCTATTCTAAATTAAAAAAGTTACAAGCTCTTTTACCTTACCAGCCCTGAACAGGGCCCTTTGCGGGGCATGCCCCAAGGATTTCAGCTCTTTTGCCTGTAAAAAAAAACATACCATACCCCCCCCCAACATTACAACCCACCACCCACATACCCCTAATCTAACCCAAACCCCCCTTAAATAAACCTAACACTAAGCCCCTGAAGATCTTCCTACCTTGTCTTCACCATACCAGGTTCACCGATCCGTCCTGGCTCCAACATCTTCATCCAACCCAAGCGGGGGTTGGCGATCCATCATCCGGTGCTGAAGAGGTCCAGAAGAGGCTCCAAAGTCTTCCTCCTATCCGGCAAGAAGAGGACATCCGGACCGGCAAACATCTTCTCCAAGCGGCATCTTCAATCTTCTTCCATCCGGTGCGGAGCGGGTCCATCTTGAAGCAGGCGACGCGGATCCATCCTCTTCCGTTGTCTCCCGACGAATGACGGTTCCTTTAAGGGACGTCATCCAAGATGGCGTCCCTCGAATTCCGATTGGCTGATAGGATTCTATCAGCCAATCGGAATTAAGGTAGGAATTTTCTGATTGGCTGATGGAATCAGCCAATCAGAATCAAGTTCAATCCGATTGGCTGATCCAATCAGCCAATCAGATTGAGCTCGCATTCTATTGGCTGTTCCGATCAGCCAATAGAATGTGAGCTCAATCTGATTGGCTGATTGGATCAGCCAATCGGATTGAACTTGATTCTGATTGGATGATTCCATCAGCCAATCAGAAAATTCCTACCTTAATTCCGATTGGCTGATAGAATCCTATCAGCCAATCGGAATTCGAGGGACGCCATCTTGGATGACGTCCCTTAAAGGAACCGTCATTCGTCGGGAGACAACGGAAGAAGAGGATGGATCCGCGTCGCCTGCTTCAAGATGGACCCGCTCCGCACCGGATGGAAGAAGATTGAAGATGCCGCTTGGAGAAGATGTTTGCCGGTCCGGATGTCCTCTTCTTGCCGGATAGGAGGAAGACTTTGGAGCCTCTTCTGGACCTCTTCAGCACCGGATGATGGATCGCCAACCCCCGCTTGGGTTGGATGAAGATGTTGGAGCCAGGATGGATCGGTGAACCTGGTATGGTGAAGACAAGGTAGGAAGATCTTCAGGGGCTTAGTGTTAGGTTTATTTAAGGGGGGTTTGGGTTAGATTAGGGGTATGTGGGTGGTGGGTTGTAATGTTGGGGGGGGGGTATGGTATGTTTTTTTTTACAGGCAAAAGAGCTGAAATCCTTGGGGCATGCCCCGCAAAGGGCCCTGTTCAGGGCTGGTAAGGTAAAAGAGCTTGTAACTTTTTTAATTTAGAATAGGGTAGGGAATTTTTTATTTTGGGGGGCTTTGTTATTTTATTAGGGGGCTTAGAGTAGGTGTAATTAGTTTAAAATTGTTGTAATATTTTTCTTATGTTTGTAAATATTTTATTATTTTTTGTAACTTAGTTCTTTTTTATTTTTTGTACTTTAGCTAGTTTATTTAATTGTATTTATTTGTAGCAATTGTGTTTAATTAATTTATTGATAGTGTAGTGTTAGGTTAATTGTAGGTAATTGTAGGTAGTTTATTTAATTAATTTATTGATAGGGTAGTGTTAGGTTTAATTATATCTTAGGTTAGGATTTATTTTACAGGTAAATTTGTTATTATTTTAACTAGGTAACTATTAAATAGTTCTTAACTATTTAATAGCTATTGTACCTGGTTAAAATAATTACAAAGTTGCCTGTAAAATAAATATTAATCCTAAAATAGCTATAATATAATTATAATTTATATTGTAGCTATATTAGGATTTATTTTACAGGTAAGTATTTAGCTTTAAATAGGAATAAGTTATTTAATAAGAGTTAATTTATTTCTTTAGATTTAAATTATATTTAACTTAGGGGGGAGTTAGTGTTAGGGTTAGACTTAGCTTTAGGGGTTAATCAATTTATTAGAATAGCGGTGAGCTCCGGTCGTCAGATTAGGGGTTAATAATTGAAGTTAGGTGTTGGCGATGTTAGGGAGGGCAGATTAGGGGTTAATACTATTTATGATAGGGTTAGTGTGGCGGGTTAGGGGTTAATAACTTTATTATAGTAGCGCTCAGGTCCGCTCGGCAGATTAGGGGTTAATAAGTGTAGGCAGGTGTCGGCGACGTTGAGGGGGGCAGATTAGGGGTTAATAAATATAATATAGGGGTCGGCGGTGTTAGGGGTAGCAGATTAGGGGTACATAGGGATAACGTAGGTGGCGGCGCTTTGCGGTCGGAAGATTAGGGGTTAATTATTTTAAGTAGCTGGCGGCGACGTTGTGGGGGGCAGGTTAGGGGTTAATAAATGTAATACAGGGGTCGGCGGGGTTAGGGGCAGCAGATTAGGGGTACATAAGTATAACGTAGGTGGCGGTCGGCAGATTAGGGGTTAAAAATTTTAATCGAGTGGCGGCGGTGTGGGGGGACCTCGGTTTAGGGGTACATAGGTAGTTTATGGGTGTTAGTGTACTTTAGGGTACAGTAGTTAAGAGCTTTATGAACCGGCGTTAGCCCAGAAAGCTCTTAACTCCTGCTATTTTCAGGCGGCTGGAATCTTGTCGTTAGAGCTCTAACGCTCACTTCAGAAACGACTCTAAATACCAGCGTTAGAAAGATCCCATTGAAAAGATAGGCTACGCAAATGGCGTAGGGGGATCTGCGGTATGGAAAAGTCGCGGCTGAAAAGTGAGCGTTAGACCCTTTAATCACTGACTCCAAATACCAGCGGGCGGCCAAAACCAGCGTTAGGAGCCTCTAACGCTGGTTTTGACGGCTACCGCCGAACTACAAATCTAGGCCTTTGTTTGCCTACGCTGCATCCAGGTGGATTCATGCACATTTTATTACTTCCTCTGTTGTTTCCTTAGCTAATACTCTTTTTCAAGCTTTGTATACAAAATGCAAGATACATATCTTTAGTTCAAAGCAAATGATTTTCCTTTTCAGAGTGTCTATGTTCATTTTATTGACTTTATACTTGCTCTATGCTTCACAGACTGAAACACAAGTCTTGAGGGATTCCATAGAAGTGTATGTCATGAGGGGATTCAATAAACTTCTTCTACAGCTGCTGCTTTTTCCTTTTGAAAAAGAGTAGATCACAGAGACTGAACATTAATAAGTATATTGTTTCTTATTTCAAAATGAACGTGACTATTTATTGCAGGGACTACATTACTACATATGTATATGTTCATTCTCAATGTTATGGGAAATATTTTAGAAAAATATAAAAAAATAGAGCAAATGTGCATCCCCCACTTCTCAGACATCAAACTCCAATGCTACCCTCAGTGGCGGCTGGTGAAGTTTTGAGCTGGTGGAGCAGCTAGGCTCTACCCAAATTCTTGCTTATCTTCCCCACACTTGCCATTTATTTATGTGCAGCAGACAAAAACAAGCTGTTTGTATAACTTTGACCTAGCACATGTTAAAAACACTTTGGGCTAGATTAAGAGTGGAGTGCAAATTAATTCTCCCGCTTGATCGTTAATTGCACCAGAATTAAGATTTATAATATTACGATTTGAATATAAACTGTTTTCGCTCTAGCGGTAACCTGACGAGTGCAAAAATCTGAAGCTAGAATATCACATGAGCCTTTATGTATTCCACCATAAATGTCAATGGAGAATAAAAAGTAGGAAAAAAGCACCCCACTCTCGTGCAAATATGATTTTGCTCTCTCTCTCCCCCTCTCTTTTGTGCTCTCTCTCTCTCACCATCACTTTTGCTCTCTCTCTCCCCCCTCTCTTTTGCTCTCTCTCTCTCACTCCCCTCTCTTTGCTCTCTCTCTCCCCCTCTCTTTTGCTCTCTCTCTCCCCCCTCTCTTTTGCACTCTCTCTCTCTCACCCTCTCATTTGCACTCTCTCCCCTCTCTTTTTTGCTCTCTCTCTCCCCCTCTCTTTTGCGCCCTCTCTCCCCCCTCTCTTTTGTGCTCTCTCTCCTCCCTCTATTTTGCACTCTCTCTCTCCCCCTCTCTTTTGTGCTCTCTCCCCTTTTGGGCTTTCTCTCTCTCCCCCTCTTTTGCTCTCTATCTCTCCCCCTCTCTTTTGCGCTCTCTCTCTGCCTTATCTTTTGCGCTCTCTCTCCCCCCTCTTGTTTGTGCTCTCTCTCTCTCTGCCCCCTCTCTTTTGCCCTCTCTTCCCCACTCTTTTGTGCTCTCTCTCCCCCTCTTTTGCTCTCTCTCTCTCCCCCTTTCTTTTGCGCTCTCACTCCCCCCTCTCTTTTGCTCTCTCTCTCCCCCTCTCTTTTGCTCTCTCTCCCCCCTCTCTTTTGTTCTCTCTCTCACCCCTCTCTTTTGCTCTCTCTCTCTCCCCCTCTCTTTTGCTCTCTCCCCTCCCTCTATTTTGCTTTCTCCCCCTCTCTTTTGCTCTCTCTCTCTCTTTCTCTCACCCCCTCTATTTTGCTCTCTCTCTTTCCTCTCTTTTGCTCTCTCTCTCCCCCCTCTCTTTTGCTCTCTCTGTCTCCCACTCTCTTTTGCTCTCTCTGTCTCCCACTCTCTTTTGCTCTCTCTCCACCCTCTTTTGCTCTCTCTCCCCCCCTCTTTTGGTCTCTCCCCCCTCTCTTTTACTCTCTCTCCCCCCTCTTTTTTGCTCTCTCTCACTCCTCTCTTTTGCTCTCTCTCCCCCCTCTTTTTGACTCTCTCTCACCCCTCTTGTGCGCTATCACGCAGACAGCCATGACTGCTCCCGTCCGGCCCCGCCATGCCCCAGCCCCACACCCACCACGCCCCGGCTTCACCTCCATCACTCCAGGCTCTGCCCCCACACTATCATGCCCCGAGTCTGCCCCATCGTGCCTGGCACTTCCCCCTTTACGCCCGGTCGTCCACGCCCGGTCGTCCACGCACCCTCAACGGATCAGGTGCGAGGTCAGTTTGCCCACACACCTCCACCAGCAGAAGATCATTACAGACGGTGACACACACAATGTCAACGTCTGTAACGATCAGGCATCTGGCCTCATATGGATGCGGTGCACCGATCGCGCTCTGGCTCCATATGCGGCAGATGCCTGAAGCTGTCTCTCGCTGAGGTGGCTGCTCGCGCATCCAATATTCCTTTGAGGATGAGTGCGCAACTGCCGACGGCGATGGACATTACAAACACAATTATAGTATAGATTAGTTGGTGTTATGAGTGTAACTATACTTTGTAATGTATTTTTGATGTTTTTTGTGCAACTTTTATATTTTGCAAATCAATTAGCCAGAGCTCTGAAGTTGCGTTAACGATTCTAGCGTAATTCGCAATTACACTCACTTGATCGCATTTACTTTAAACTCATAATATGGGCGGTAAGCCTGTTGAGCGCAAACCCATGTGATAAACCCCTTATTGCTCGGGTGCAAATGTTTGCACTCCACTCTTAATCTAGCCAATTGTCAATGTATCTTTGATTTTGTAAATTTTTAGTAAACTTATTAACATGCCTTATTTCAGCTACACAGATAAAAAGTGGAGAGCTATTGCTAGCACAAGGGGGAAATATCAATATTGTGGACCAGCGATCAGAATAGTGCAAAATCTGTTATTTCAAGTCCATGGTAAAACATAAATACAGGGAATGATTGGCAAAGCTGACATCTCCTTAGCAAGCCCTATACTTAAAATGGATAGTGCACCCGTGCTAAACATCAGTTAAATTACACAGGTCAACAAAAAGAACCTTTTTTGGGTTGCCAAGGATGTTTGAACACATTTAAGATATTTTTGGGGTGCTGAATCCAAAAAGGACATAATTTTTGCCAAATTCGCTCTAGTTTTTGAGATAGTGGATACCCCTCAAAGTATGTTTTTACCCCAATAAAACCTGTGGCTGCTGACTTGCTGCAGGATTTGGACTGTCTTTTTACTCTGTAACATTGCTTGTAATGTAATCTTTAATCTAATCTTATGTTTAAGATTGTTTTGCAATTTTGTCCATTGTATATAATTTCATATTCCACCAGAACCATGAAATGTGTTTTATTGCACAATGAAAGATGTTTTGTGGAATATTTGAATCAAAATGATAGTGGAGTGAAATTTACCTTTGAGTGGCACAATATACAAATCAACTATCTAGACATTACGTTGACTGGAGAAATTGACAAACATGTTTTACATACTAAAGTTATATCTTAAGCCAATAACTGGTAATATGAAGAGATAGAAAAAAGAAGAAGGTGCCACAATAGTGCAACATCAGTGTGTTGGATCTTCACACACACATACAAGTTGTACTTATTAGATATAAGGCACTTGAGAAGTGCCACAACAGCACTCCGGTCTCTTAATAGCTGCCCAGATAGCTATTCTCTCGCTCAGAAGAGGGTGCAGGAACTCCAAAAGGGTGCAGAAACCCCACAGTCAGGATCATAGTGGACAATCTGTATGCTGCTTAGAGAACTCTGTAACACAGTGTGAGGTTGGTATTCCAACTGTATGCTCCCAAAAAAGAGCCCAAAGATGATTCAATCTGATCAATAATAAAAAAAATTGTGATGACCAATAGTGTAAATACAACTATGGCTTTATTAAAACAATAAAAATCACACAACACGTTTCCCGGTCCACTGACTGCTTCTTCAGGTGTGTCTTTTTCAAGTGGTGAGTGGACTGGGAAACGCGCTGGAGTTCTGAGCAAGAGGATAGCGATCTGGGCAGCTATTAAGAGTACAGAGTGCTGTTGTGGCACTTCTCAAGTGCCTTTCATCTAGTAAGTACAACTCGTATGTGTGTGTGAAGATCCAACACCACTGATGTTGCACTATTGTGGCGCCTTCTTCTTTTTTCTATCTCTTCATAGATTCCAGCTTCTGTTCCTTTAAGCATTTGGAAGGAGTTTTGCAGCCTCACATCTCCTTTTCATTGGAACTCACTGTATTTTAGATTGCTCCAGATCTTCATTTGAATTTTCTTGGGACTTTTTCCAGGACTTCATCACTTTTCCCATATAGTGATCATGTTTGTTTTTTGTTTGTTTTATTACATGTGCATCACCAATCACTATATGTAATTTGTATTTTTTTAGTTATTTTTTTTAGCTTTTTTTCACTATAACGAGTGATTGGGTATGTACAGGGAGTGCAGAATTATTAGGCAAGTTGTATTTTTGAGGATTAATTTTATTATTGAACAACAACCATGTTCTCAATGAACCCAAAAAACTCATTAATATCAAAGCTGAATATATTTGGAAGTAGTTTTTAGTTTGTTTTTAGTTTTAGCTATTTTAGGGGGATATCTGTGTGTGCAGGTGACTATTACTGTGCATAATTATTAGGCAACTTAACAAAAAACAAATATATACCCATTTCAATTATTTATTTTTACCAGTGAAACCAATATAACATCTCAACATTCACAAATATACATTTCTGACATTCAAAAACAAAACAAAAACAAATCAGTGACCAATATAGCCACCTTTCTTTGCAAGGACACTCAAAAGCCTGCCATCCATGGATTCTGTCAGTGTTTTGATCTGTTCACCATCAACATTGCGTGCAGCAGCAACCACACCCTCCCAGACACTGTTCAGAGAGGTGTACTGTTTTCCCTCCTTGTAAATCTCACATTTGATGATGGACCACAGGTTCTCAATGGGGTTCAGATCAGGTGAACAAGGAGGTCATGTCATTAGATTTTCTTCTTTTATACCCTTTCTTGCCAGCCACGCTGTGGAGTACTTGGACGCGTGTGATGGAGCATTGTCCTGCATGAAAATCATGTTTTTCTTGAAGGATGCAGACTTCTTCCTGTACCACTGCTTGAAGAAGGTGTCTTCCAGAAACTGGCAGTAGGACTGGGAGTTGAGCTTGACTCCATCCTCAACCCGAAAAGGCCCCACAAGCTCATCTTTGATGATACCAGCCCAAACCAGTACTCCACCTCCACCTTGCTGGCGTCTGAGTCGAACTGGAGCTCTCTGCCCTTTACCAATCCAGCCACGGGCCCATCCATCTGGCCCATCAAGACTCACTCTCATTTCATCAGTCCATAAAACCTTAGAAAAATCAGTCTTGAGATATTTCTTGGCCCAGTCTTGACGTTTCAGCTTGTGTGTCTTGTTCAGTGGTGGTCGTCTTTCAGCCTTTCTTACCTTGGCCATGTCTCTGAGTATTGCACACCTTGTTCTTTTGGGCACTCCAGTGATGTTGCAGCTCTGAAATATGGCCAAACTGGTGGCAAGTGGCATCTTGGCAGCTGCACGCTTGACTTTTCTCAGTTCATGGGCAGTTATTTTGCGCCTTGGTTTTTCCACACGCTTCTTGCGACCCTGTTGACTATTTTGAATGAAACGCTTGATTGTTCGATGATCACGCTTCAGAAGCTTTGCAATTTTAAGAGTGCTGCATCCCTCTGCAAGATATCTCACTATTTTTTACTTTTCTGAGCCTGTCAAGTCCTTCTTTTGACCCATTTTGCCAAAGGAAAGGAAGTTGCCTAATAATTATGCACACCTGATATAGGGTGTTGATGTCATTAGACCACACCCCTTCTCATTACAGAGATGCACATCACCTAATATGCTTAATTGGTAGTAGGCTTTCGAGCCTATACAGCTTGGAGTAAGACAACATGCATAAAGAGGATGATGTGGTCAAAATACTCATTTGCCTAATAATTCTGCACTCCCTGTATATGGTTATATATGAGTGATTATCCCTGTCACATATAGCTATATAGATATTTTTGTCTGTATACACATATCACATTATCACTTACACTGTGGGCAACAACTTGATATCATATTTATTGCAATACTGCTGCTCACCATTGTGGGTTGACACTTTATATTTATTAAATTTATGTCATACTTGTTCCACTTTGCATCTCACAATTTTTTTTTGGTATACATAAATCTATATTGAACCACTACTGGCGCCTCTAACATATCACTTTCACAAATTACTGGTAATACACTGCTCCATGCAGATCCAGAACACCCTAAACATGTATTTAAAGGTAAAGAAAAAAGTTATTTTGTTAGGGCTAAAATAATTAGCTCAGAATACTCAACTTTTGAGTTAGAATACAGTGACTTGAAAGAATGTCTGGATGATAGGGGGTATTCTAGAAATATGGTAAAGAAGACCATTAAAGAGGTTTCTACATTTGACATAATGAAAGCCTAGATCAAGGGATGATGAAGGAGGACAACTCCTCTTTATTACTAAATTATCTTCCGTGTTTTATGATATATGTAAAATTATTAGGAAATATTTCCCATTATTATATGGATTTGAGTCCTTAAAATGTCTTGTAAATGAGGGCTGTTGTTTTGTCTATTTCTAGAACCTCACCTTAGACAATTTGATCTCAACAAGCCAATTGTAACCCCTTAAGAGTCAAACTAATGCCAGCTCTTGGCTTACTGTTGATGGTATTTAC
The DNA here is from genome assembly GCF_027579735.1 of Bombina bombina. Lineage (NCBI taxonomy): Eukaryota > Metazoa > Chordata > Amphibia > Anura > Bombinatoridae > Bombina > Bombina bombina. The sequence continues at coordinate 243,934,040 of NC_069502.1, forward strand.
ATATGTGGTAATAGACAGTGTAAACGACAGTGTAAGGCTTGCGATTATATTAGTGGTGGGAGACCATTTCTGTCATATAGTAATGGACAGACTTTTTGTACCAAGGGGTGAATAAATTGTTCCACCACATAACTGGTCAACATGATCAAAGGTACCTTACATCATAAGCAGTGCGTTGACATGATGACCAGGCTTGTACATTCACGTATACGTGAACAGCTGAGTTACATCACTAATGAAAATGCATTTTTTGGAAATCCATGATAAGGATGTCAGTATCTTTAGATAGTGTGCAATTGAGTCTATTAAGACCTTTAAAATAGGAGGGATATGTTGAAAGCTTTATCCAGACAGGAAATCTTTTGGATTTTCAAATTGACTACAAATCCCACATCCCTTGGAGGAGTATTTTTGAGGTTTATGTACTGACAGGTCTACCTACCTAGTCCAGTAACTATGCTGCCTGCTGCTGCTAAAACTCCTGCTCCTTCCCTTCCTAATCTGTGGTGGTCATCATCAGTTAAAGTAAAAACATATTGTAAACTGTTACCAACTGTGTCCAGGGTTCTCTAAGCATGTCCTTATCCTCCTCCCTTGGAGGAGTATTTTTTTAGGTTTTTGTACTGTCAGGCCTACCTAACTAGACCAGTAACTCTTCTTCATGCTGCTGCTGCAACTCCATCTAATGCCACTCAAGCACTTTGGAGGTCATCATCAGTTAAAGTAAAAAAAATTAGAAAACTGTTACCCACTGTGTCCAATGATCTGTAAAAACATTCTTGCCCTCTTCCCTTGAAGTTGTATTTTTGAAATTTATGTACTGTCAGGGCTATTTACCTAGTCTAGAACTCTAAAGCCTGCTGCTGCTGCCACTCCTGCTCCTGCCCTTCCTGCAATTTGGTGGTTATTATCATTTAAAGTAAAAATAAATCCTGATAAACTGTTACCTGTTGTGTCCAAGGGGCTCTAAGTACATCATTGTCCTTCTCAGTTGGAAGTGTGTTTTTGAAATCTATGTACTATCAGGTATCCCTAGTACAGTAGCTCTGCTGCCTGCTGCTGCTGCCACTCCAGTTCCAGCCCTTCCTGCTTTGTGGTGGTCATTATCAGTTAAAGTAAAAGATTGTAGAAAATCATTAGCCACTGTGTTCAAAGGTCTATAAGCACATTCTTGTCTTCCTCCCTTGGATGGAGGTTTATGTTTGAGATGTATGTACTTTCAGGCCTACCAAGTTCACTAACTCTGCTGCCACCCCAATTCCTGTCCTTCCTACTCTATGGTGGTCATAATTTAAAAGCAAAATTTGTGGTAAACTATTACCTGCTGTGCCCATGAGTCTCTAAGCATGTCCTTGTCCACCTCCCTTGCTCTGTGGTGGTCATTATCATTCATAGTGAACAATTGTAATTAACGGTTACCTGCTGTGTTCAAATGTCTTTAAGTACATACTTGTCCTCCTCCCTTGGAGGTGTATTTTTGAGATTTATGTACTGTAGCCTAGCTACATAGTCCAGTAACTCTGCTGCCTGCTGCTGATGCTGCCACTCCTGCTCCTGCCCTTCCTGATCTGTGGTGGTCATCATCTGTCATTGCCAAATCCTTAGGGAACTGCTGGCTGTGTTTGCCCTTCTCCTCCTCTGGAGGTGTATTTTTGAGGTTTGTGTACTGTCAGACTTACCTAGTTCAATAACTCTGCTGGTGCCACGTTTCCTGCCCTTCTTTGAATTGAGTCTCGAAGGTAACTAATGTAACTACAAACTTTTTAGACATATAAAGAATATATACAAAAATATATTGTTTTATTAAAAAGTGAATATGTGGGTGTAATACTTTATGTTCTTGATGTGTTTCATGAAAAAAATATTTTTTAACCCTTATTCTAGGGCAGTTTCGATTTGCGCTCGAGCACAACCTATAACTTTTAACTTGTAATATGAGTGATATTTAGTGCAGTCGTGATCTCTTTTGAAAGTATAGGTTGCACAAGAGCGATGTCAGCCACGCTAACCCTTCTCTGCTAAATGGGATTTACCATGGACTTGTAATATTAAGTTGCACGCTAATGTTAGTGTGGTCCAGTAATATTGCTTATCGAATCCAGCGCTATCATTAGTACACCACTTTTAAACTGGCCCAAGATCTATGATTACAGCATACTGTTATAGGGGGATATTTATCAAAGCCTCAACCACGCCAGAAAGTACGCCAGAATTCCGCAACTTAATTGTTGCGAGATTGATCCGACCTAGTTATCAAAGCCTACAGACTGGCAAATGTTGAAATTTGTGAAGTAACATACGATTCACCAGTCTCAATGCTTACGTCATTACAGATGTTCCGAATACACATTCGGCTCTATCTGACACTTTTTCCCAGTTATCAAACTTTTGACAGGTACGCTCGCGGCTATTCTGGCCCAGCATACCTGGTTTTCAATCCGCCACACTGGAGGCCACGGATGACAGAAATCAATGGGAGTCTGAAAGCAGCGAAAGCTTATGTTCGATGCTGCCAGATATCCCATTGATTTCTATGGTTAAAAACAAGTTACGTTTACACCTAACACCCTAAGATAAACCCCGAATCTAAACATTCCCTAATCTGCCGCCCGACATCGCCGCCACCTAAATAAAATGTATTAACCACTAGTCCGCCGCTCCCCGACACCGCCACAACTAAATAAACTTATTAACCCCTAAACCTCTGGCCTCCCACATCACTACCACTAACTAAACCTATTAACCGTCAGCCCCCCCACATCACCAAAAACTAAATTAAGCTATTAACCCCTAAACCTAACAACTCGCTAACTTAAAATTAAAATTAGAACATCCCTATCTTCAAATAAATTTAAACTTACCTGTAGAATTAAAAGAAACTAATTTTAAACTATTAATTAACCTACCGTAACTATTATACTACAATTAAATGAAACTACCAATTAAATAAACTAAATTGCATATTAAAAAACCCTAACTCTACTTAAATTATCAAATATACTAATAAACCTTATTACACATTTCTAAATTACGAGAAAAAAAATAAACTCTAAGTTATAAAAAATAAACACTAAATTACGAAGAAGAAAAAAAAACACATTAGCAAAAATAAAAAAGAATTACACCTAATCTAATAACCCTATCAAAATAAAAAAGACCCTCCCCCCAAAAAACAACAACCACCTAGCCTACAATAAACTACCAATAGCCCTTAAAAGGGCCTTTTGTGGGGCATTGCACCAAAGATATCAGCTCTTTTACGTAAAAAAAATAATACAAACACCCCCCCCCCAACAATAAAACCCACCACCGAACCAACCCCTCCAAATAAAATAACCTAAGCTGCCCTTTGCCATGAAAAGGGCATTTGTATCGGCATTGCCCTTAAAAGGGCATTTGCTTGTATAATTTATAAACTTAATCCCACTGCAATTTATAAATAAAATTAGATATTTTGAGCTCATACAACTTCATCTACAAATGTTTGCGATCACTGAGACACCAAGACTGAACAAATGGGCTGAGAAGGGGCTACAACACAGCACTACTGCTTGATGCGGCTCTGATTCTGGGATCTATCACGCTGTCCTCACCTACTTTGTTATCTAAACTTGGGAAAGACATGCTGTCGCAGTAATAAGTTAAAAGCCAGTTTACACTGACTGATCGTCTTGTCCCCACGTATACAACTCTGAGACTAAATCTGCTTTACACATGTAGCACCTGGATAGATGGGAGACAAAAGTGACGCAGCTGCTGGATGATCACTTTACCTCACTAAATCGAGAGAGCCCTCTGACGCCATACAAAGTGAGGCAGGAGCATGGGCGAAATGATAACACCCAAGAGGAGACCAGGGATAGCAGCCGAATAGCTATGATACCAAGAAAGTATCAGTCTAGTAATCCTGGCATTACACGCACTGACTGGAGCACTTTGAAACGTCCACAGAGCATATCCGAAAATGTCGGCCTCAACTTTTTGAACAGGGAATCTTCCCGCACTGAGGAATCAATTGACAGATCACGACCGTATATGAGAAGACGGCTGCAGCTCAGGGACGCTATTGTCCCCCTCAGGGCAACCGTTAAGCATCCATGCAGAGAACCGGGGCTCTTTAGAAATGGAGACACAGCGGGCCGGCATTTCTGACTATGGATACAGAGTGAGGATACTGAAAATAGCAGATGTTTGAGATCTCTGGATATTTCTACCCATACCGCAGCCCTAGAGTACTATGTTCCCTCACATGGACCCCCACGTGAATGGCTCCAATGGGACACCCTTGCGCCTCTGAAAGCAGGAGTTTGTTAGCTGTGGACAATTGGGTGCAGGTGGGCAAGGAGACAAAGTTGTATTTTGCTATTTATGTGACTTTGTTCTGTTACCCTAAAGAACTTAAAAAACAAGTTTATACAGATGTTGTAACACACACTAACTTAAAGTTAGAAGTTTGAAAAACATGTACCAAAAAATAGTTATAGCAGACCATAAAAGTTAAGGTTGTGTCTCACATAGATTATAGTGAGTATTTATCTGTAAATACACACATATAATCTGGGTGAGTGGTGTTTAATATGAGAGCTTAAACTGTTGTGGACAATATAAATGAGTTTAATTGTGGTTCTCACTAAAACAGTAATTAACAAAAAACAGTTATAGGTCTTTAAGTTCAGGACTGCATATAATCAAAAAGTAAAAATTAAAGTTTGGTAAAAAATAAGAAGGAAGCAACTAGTTATAGGTCTTTAAGTTCAGGACTGCATATAATCAAAAAGTAAAAATTAAAGTTTGGTAAAAAATAAGAAGGAAGCAACTAGTTCAGTGTTTGTTTTTAATAAACTGGCAGCAGAGATAGAGGGGAGAGCTGCTCACAAAGCTGCAGCGTTCTGCTCTGTGAAACCGGAAGTGCGGTTGGTCTGTGAAACCGGAAGTCCTCTGACGACACGCAAACAGCGTGTGAAGAAAGGTTCAGCCGAATAGGCAGGCAGGCAGGGTCCTCAGTGTGAGTGGCTAAGGAAGGAAGCATGTAACTTCAATACCAAGCAAGGTATTGAATGTTACAGGCTCCTTTATAGCCAGGACTCAGAGGTAGTGAAACGTCTCCTTAAAGAGACAGGCTTCTTATTCATGACAGAGTACCCCCTCTAAGGAACCACTCCGTGGTTCAAGGTCGAGGTCTGGTGGGATGTCGACGGTGGAACAGAGACACCAGTCTCGGAGCTGAGAGATTAACTGAAGGCTCCCAGGAATCCTCCTCACGGGGGTAGCCCTACCAGTGGATCAAATACTGGAGTCTACCAGACACTTTTCGAGAGTCCAGGATGTTTTCAACCTCATACTCTACTTCAGGCGCTAGAGGGGGGTCATCCACAGAAGAAGGCTGATGATTCCTAAGTGCCTGATAGGGTTTGAGAAGGGAGACATGAAAGGTTGGGTGGATTCGGTAATGTGAGTGTAGGATCAGGGTCACAGCATTATCATTGATAACCTTAGATACAGGAAAAGGTCCAATTAATAATTTGTTAAATTTATGACTAGGCACCGTGAGACGTAGATTTCTTGTGGATAGCCATACCAAGTCTCCAGGATTGTAAGTAGGGGATGCTCTATGGCGGAGGTCATAGTAATGTTTATGACGTGATTGGGCCTTCTTGATGTTTTCTGAGAGCAATGTGAAGGACTCCGAAATGGAGTTAGTGAAATCATTAATCACAGGACAATCACTTTCCCTGTCAAGGGGTAAGCAAAATGACGGATGAAATCCGTAATTGGCATGGAAAGGCGTATCTTTGATTGAAGTGTGGTATGTGTTATTATGCGCAAATTCTGCAATAGGGACCAATTCATTCCAGTTATCCTGTTGTTGTGTAGAGAAACAACGGATGTACTCCTCCAACCACTGGTTGGTACGTTCCGTTTGCCCGTTGGTCTGGGGGTGGAAAGCAGATGATAACCGTTGATCAATCTCAAGGGTTTTACATAGCTGTTTCCAGAGGCGAGAGGTAAATTGTTTCCCTCTGTCAGTTGTGATAGAAGAGGGTACACCATGTAATTTGATTACATTTTCAAGCATCAATGTCACTGTTTCCATGTTGGTAGGAAGCTTATGGAAAGGGACAAAATGTGACATCTTCGTTAACAGATCAACCACTACCATGATTGTATTGTTCCCACCGGATTTGGGTAGTTCAACAATAAAATCTATGGCAATCTCACTCCAGGGTCTTTTGGGTATTGGAAGAGAAAGAAGATAACCTGGAGGGTGTCTTCTATCTTTTTTACATGTGGTACATATCTTACAAGTTGAAATGTGTTTTTGTACATCATAAATCATTCTGGGCCACCAGTATAATCGCTTAAGTAATCTATGAGTCTTGTTGACTCCTGGGTGTCCAGAGAATTTGGAATCATGTACCTGTTCAAGTATGTGCAGTCTCAAGTTTGGAGAGACATATGCCCTACCTTGGTAACAAAGTAACCCATCATTTTGAGGAGTTAGATTATATGTATCCTTTGATGTGTCAATTGCTTGTTCACTCTTTAGTTTTTTAGTAAAATCTACAATACCACCTATTATGCATTCTGGGGAAACAAGAGTACCTGTGTGAGGTAACTGAGGGGGTTTGGAGGTAGCCTGGATAGGATGTCTGTCTTTGTGTTTAGGGAGGCTGGCCTATAGGTAATGATGTAATTAAACCTTGAAAAGAACAAACTCCATCTGACCTGTCTAGATGTGAGTGTACGGTTGGTTTTAAGATACTGTAAGTTTCTGTGATCAGTATATATAATAATAGGTTCAGCGGTTCGCTCTAATAGATGTCTCCAATTAACTAAGGCACTCTTCATGGCGAGCAATTCTTTTTCCCCTACGTGGTAGTTTAGTTCAGAAGGCATGAGAACACGGGAATAGAATGCTATTGGATGTAGTTTATTGGTGGTTTTGGATCTTTGAGAGAGTACAGCCCCTAATGCATATTCAGATGCATCTACCTCAAGGGCGTACTGGAAGTGAGGGTCAGGATAAGCAAGAATAGGAGCTGTAATAAATGCATTTTTTAAATAATTAAAGGCATCATTAGCTGAGGGGGTCCACACAAAATGTGTGTTATCTTTAGTGAGGTTAGTTAAGGGTTTGGCAATATGGGAAAACCCTTTGATAAACTTTCGATAGAAATACGAAAACCCTAGGAATTTCTGTACATTCTTTTATTATGTGGTATGGGCCAATCAACTATTGCTTTGACCTTTGAATTTTCCATCTGAATCCCCTTTGATGAGATATGGTACCCCAGAAATGTGATGTCTTTACTATGAAAAATACACTTTTCAGCCTTAACGTAGAGTTTATGTGCCTGTAGGCATGCCAAGACTGTTCTCACGTGTTTTATATGTTCTGTCAATGTATTAGAGAATATTAAAATATCATCAAGATATATTACTAGGAAAGTGTCCAATAGATCTCTAAAGATATCATTGATATAACGTTGAAACGTTGCAGGGGCATTGCATAACCCAAATGGCATTACCGTGTACTCAAAAAGTCCGTACCTCGTACGGAACGCCGTCAGCCACTCATCCCCTGAACGCATACGGATAAGGTTGTAGGCACCTCTGAGGTCAAGTTTGGTTAAAATAGATGACCCATTCAATCTTTCTATAAGTTCAGGGATGAGCGGCAGAGGATAACAATCTTTCACAGTGCGCTTGTTGAGCTCACGGTAATCCACAATAGGCCTGATGGTTTTGTCTTTGTTGGTGACAAAGAATATGCCTGCACCTGCAGGAGAGGTGGAAGGTCTTCTGAATCCTTTTCTAAGGTTTTCATTTATGTATTCCTTTAACCTTACTAATTTGGTTTGAGATAGAGGGAAGATATGCCCATATGGAATGTCTGATCCTGGTATAAGCTTTATAGGGCAGTCATACTCTCTATGGGGGGGGGGGGTAGAGATTCTGCCTCTATTTTATCAAAAACTAATGAAAAATCATGATACTGGTGGGGAATTAACCCTTTATCTTGATTAATGTGAAGTATGGATTGGGAAAGTAGACAAGTTGAATTGCAGTAAGGTGAGTTAAATTCGATGTTATTTTGTTTCCAATGTATCATAGGTTGGTGTTGTCTTAACCAGTGTAAGCCAAGTATGACTGGGAACATTGGAGAGGTGATTACATCGAAGGAGATATATTCTTGGTGGTTTTTGTGGATGTTAACAAGTATAGGGATTGTTTGGTGTGTGATGGGACCTGTAGATAAACTATTACCATCAATCAAACGTACAGAAACTGGATTTTTTTTTCACAACAAGCGGTATACTTTTATTTTTTGCTATAGAGATATCTATATAATTAGCATAAGCGCCAGAGTCCACAACGGCTTCAGAGTTTAGTCGCTGTTCTTCCCACTGTAACGAGATGGGAACTAGTAAGTAAGTTGGTTTATTGGTAGATAGTGTAAAGTTGTGTAAAGTACAAATTGACTCACCAGATTTCTGTCTTTTCAGAGATGGGCAATCCGTGACAGAGTGGTCCTTGGAGGCACAATACATGCAGAGTGCATGTTCCTTACAATGAGACTTTTCTTCTGGGGTTAGCGGTCCTTTAATAAACCCAATTTCCATGGCCTCTGAATTACCCTTTGGGCTATATGTCACAGGACGGGATGGATAATATCTGGCTACTGTGTCATGTGTTTGTTTCTCTAACCTTCTCTCTCTGAATCTCCTATCAATTTTAAGGGCCATTAGTGCCTCTAGAGAATCTGGGAGATCAATTCTGACTAATTCTTCTTTTATAGGGTCTGATAGACCTAATTTGAATTGGTTTATTAATGAAATCTGGTTCCATTGAGTGTCTCTTTGCCAGATTTTTTCTGCTTGAGGCTACGTAAAGTATTTTCTGGAGTTAATTTTTTATGAGGATCCTCATACAGATCAGACATTGCTTTAAAAAATTCATCAACTGATTCAAGTATAGGGTCATTAGATTCATATAAGGAGTCCGCCCAAGCACGGGGTTCTCCTTTTAAATAGGATATAATTGTTAGAATTTTAATTCTTTCAGTAGGAAATGTTTTAGGTTTTAGCGTAATGAACATTCTGCATGCATTGTTGAACTGTCTAAAAGTCTTTCTATCACCTGAGAAATGTTCAGGCGGACTAATAGGTGGTTCAGGGGGAACAGGAGGAGAGCTAAATCCTTCTTTTATAATACTTTTTAGGGTTAAATTCTCTGAATGAAGTTCTCTGAGACCCTGTGTCAACTGATCTAATTTATGGGAGAGTTCCATGACATGAGCCTGTAGGTCAGCAGGGTTAAGCATTCTGACTTTTAAAGGCTTGGTATTCTATAACACACACTAACTTAAAGTTAGAAGTTTGAAAAACATGTACCAAAAAATAGTTATAGCAGACCATAAAAGTTAAGGTTGTGTCTCACATAGATTATAGTGAGTATTTATCTGTAAATACACACATATAATCTGGGTGAGTGGTGTTTAATATGAGAGCTTAAACTTTTGTGGACAATATAAATGAGTTTAATTGTGGTTCTCACTAAAACAGTAATTAACAAAAAACAGTTATAGGTCTTTAAGTTCAGGACTGCATATAATCAAAAAGTAAAAATTAAAGTTTGGTAAAAAATAAGAAGGAAGCAACTAGTATATAAAAGAAAAAATACAAAGGAAATAATGTCCAGCAAAGACTCACCTCCGGAGGGATTATTAATATAATTCAATGGTGGTTCAGTGTTTGTTTTTAATAAACTGGCAGCAGAGATAGAGGGGAGAGCTGCTCACAAAGCTGCAGCGTTCTGCTCCGTGAAACCGGAAGTGTGGTTGGTCCGTGAAACCGGAAGTCCTCTGACGACACGCAAACAGTGTGTGAAGAAAGGTTCAGCCGAATAGGCAGGCAGGCAGGCAGGGTCCTCAGTGTGAGTGGCTAAGGAAGGAAGCATGTAACTTCAATACCAAGCAAGGTATTGAATGTTACAGGCTCCTTTATAGCCAGGACTCAGAGGTAGTGAAACGTCTCCTTAAAGAGACAGGCTTCTTATTCATGACAGATGTTTACTTTGTTGGACTCTATGACACCTTTTAGCGGTCCTAGTTCCATTAGTGACCTGGTCATGATCGTCTCTATTGTTGGTATAAAACATGTGTTTGGATGTACCATTTGTTTGCCATTGTTTGAGAAAACCACCTTACATTGTTTTAAGGAAGTTCAATTCTGCAACTAACTGTTTATAGCCTAATCCAATATAATTCTATGTTATCTTCATGTTACCACAGTTAACCATTTTTTTTTATTTCATATTGTTTACATGGGGCTCATCCGATAATAAGATCAGTACCCTTCTTAGCTGTGCACCTAACATCTCAGAAAACATACACTGTGCAATCTTTTACTATATAGAGGATAGGAATCTGTCTCGAGTAACCCCCTCTTAGATTTTCATAAAAAAAAAAAAAAGATTGAGGTGCATGATGTCTTAGGCATCCTTATAATCTTCAATTACATGCACCCTGTGTCTCACAATTCCTTGATAACTGAGTATACAATTATAGCTTCCAAAAGAGGTGCATATCTATGTCTTTAGAGTCTAATCCTCCACTAACTAGTCCATAGTAGAGATTTTTCTTTACTGAAACTGTTATAAGGAGACCATCCATCTGAAATTTTCCTGAGACTGCGCCTATAACATGTCTTTTACTAGGATCATAGGAGCTGGGGCCCAGGAAGAGACCAGCTGGCAATGCAGCATTATCAGTATAGCTACCCATCTTACATACAGTGTACAATGCTGAATGATGAACACAGGCATCATAAAAGGCACTAACCTGAGACATATTTTGCTGTGACAGAGGCCTTGGGGAGTCATAATAGGGCAATGTCTTTTTTCTACAACTGTACTAATATGATTTTGCTTGTTAATGGTTTAATATTTGGATATGCAGTCATATATACAGTGGGGAAAAAAAGTATTTAGTCATCCACCAATTGTGCAAGTTCTCCCACTTAAGAAGATGAGAGAGGCCTGTAATTTTCATCATAGGTATACCTCAACTATGAGAGACAAAATGTGGAAACAAATCCAGACAATCACATTGTCTGATTTGGAAAGAATTCATTTGCAAATTATGGTGGAAAATAAGTATTTGGTCACCTACAAACAAGCAAGATTTCTGGCTCTCACATACCTGTATCTTCTTCTTTAAGAGGCTCCTCTGTCCTCCACTCATTACCTGTATTAATGGCACCTGTTTGAACTTGTTATCAGTATAAAAGACACCTGTCCACAACCTCAAACAGTCACACTCCAAACTCCACTATGGTGAAGACCAAAGAGCTGTCGAAGGACACCAGAAACAAAATTGTAGACCTGCACCAGGCTGGGAAGACTGAATCTGCAATAGGCAAGCAGCTTGGTGTGAAGAAATCAACTGTGGGAGCAATAATTAGAAAATGGAAGACATACAAGACCACTGATAATCTCCCTCGATCTGGGGCTCCACGCAAGATCTCACCCCGTGGGGTCAAAATGATCACAAGAACGGTGAGCAAACATCCCAGAACCACACGGGGGGACCTAGTCAATGACCTGCAGAGAGCTGTACCATCGTAACAAAGGCTTCCATCAGTAACACACTACGCTGCCAGGGACTCAGATCCTGCAGTGCCAGACGTGTCCCCCTGCTTAAGCCAGTACATGTCTGGGCTCATCTGAAGTATGCTAGAGAGCATTTGGAGAATCCAGAAGGAGATTGGGAGAATGTCATATGGTCAGATGAAACCAAAGTAGAACTGTTTGGTAGAAACACAACTTTTCGTGTTTGGAGGAGAGAGAAGAGAACACCATACCTACTGTGAAACATGGGGGTGGCAACATCATGCTTTGGGGCTGTTTCTCTGCAAAGGGAACAGGATGACTGATCCGTGTACATGAAAGAATGAATGGGGCCATGTATCTTGAGATTTTGAGTGCAAACCTCCTTCCATCAGCAAGGGCATTGAAGAAGAAATGTGGCTGGGTCTTTCAGCATGACAATGATCCCAAACACACCACCCGGGCAATGAAGGAGTGGCTTTGTAAGAAGCATTTCAAGGTTCTGGAGTGGCCTAGCCAGTCTCCAGATCTCAACCCCATAGAAAACCTTTGGAGGAAGTTGAAAGTCTGTGTTGCCCAGTGACAGCCCCAAAACATCACTGCTTTGAGGAGATCTGCATGCAGGAATGGGCCAACATACCAGCAACAGTGTGTGACAACCTTGTGAAGACTTACCGAAAATGTTTGACCTCTGTCATTGCCAACAAAGTATATATAACAAAGTATTTAGTTGAACTTTTGATATTGACTAAATACTTATTTTCCACCATAATTTGCAAATAAATTCTTTCCAAATCAGACAATGTGATTGTCTGGATTTGTTTCCACATTTTGTCTCTCATAGTTGAGTTATACCTTTGATGAAAATTACAGGCCTCTCTCATCTTCTTAAGTGGGAGAACTTTCACAATTGGTGGCTGACTAAATACTTTTTTTCCCCACTGTATATGCTCAAGTTATATCTTGCTGTTGTAGACAATGGCTTGAATGGAGATAATGTACTATATAACATGTCAGATTGGCACTGTTACTTTGTTCAAGTTATATGTTTAAAATCATGAGTTAGATAGAATATTTACTGCAGCTCTATGACAATAGCAGGTTGAGTGATGGGTGTATGTATGTACAGCCATGCGTGTCTTTGCATATATTTGTCCATAGAGAATTAAGTAATTAAGAGACCTGTTATTTCATCTCCTGTTCGCTCCGGAGAGAACCTAAGGAACCTAAGGAAGATCCCTTTTGAATTTGGACATATGGTATACAGGTTTTGCATATAAGCTCTCCTTTAATGAATCCGTTAGTACCCGACATCATATTCTCCCTAAGGCACATTACACATTGACATTCTTGTGTTATTTTATGGATGATATAGTTTACCATACTTTCTTATTTGACCACCATTCTGAGTATATCTGGAAGCCTACACTGAGGTTATGTCTTTTATTTCAATGTCACCTATTATTCTTATTAGCTTATTCTTTAAAATATAAGGCTCTACTTTGTTCACATTGAGGCACATACTAGCTATGTATGGGGGGGTGTATAATCACTTAGTCTCTAATAATCCACATAGCGACATGATTCTTGGTTCACTTAACTAGATTCTGTTATAACCAGAGCTAACCTATTTGAGACATCCAATAAAGTCTTACACTTCTGCATGTAATAGACCTCTTAGAGTGGGCTGACATACAATAGATCACTAAAATCTCTCTTATATGTCTTTGCGAAAATATACAGCAGGATCACATAGTTATTTCTCTCCTATTAGCCTGCTGCCAATAGTTTTCTAAATTCTTTGTTGGATGCCTCTCTAAGTGGATACCCTCCCCCCCATGCTGTTTAATTTTTAGATACTGGACAATATATGTTTGCATTCCCCGCACCTCCTAAAGTAGATAAGAGACCTGAGTATTATTTTGTTGTCTTTCCCAGGGGAGCTCTGCCCCTCCCTCCCCCCCCTTTTCCATTTTTATTTCAAGCGGCTCTTGCCCGCTGTACTTTACCCTCTCCCCTTTACACACTTTGGCCCACTACTGGCCTAAATTAATGCTAATTCTCCACTTCCTAATTGTATTAGCATTGTTAGAATACAGATAGTTGAAGTGGGGAACATTCGCTATGTAATAATATAAAATGAAGTTCCATCTTATTTGCTCCAGACACTTTTATTACAATTTATCTTGGCATTACTGGTTTCACTCTTAAATGTCTACCCCACCTTATAGAGCCTGTTACCCTCAAGCCAAAGATAAAATTTAGAGACAGCTCTATTCTTCATTATTATTCATTTATGTTATTTCGTGTGACCATAGGAATAACAGTTGAAAATGCAATCCTTAATTGCTTTGATGCTCTTTATGTGTTGACCATTTATTTCTTGCCCTGTTGCAATTTATGTATCTGGACAAACTTTATATGTATTTCTTTATTTCACACAACTTCAATAAAAACCGTTTAAAAAAAAAAAAAAAAAAACTAACACTAACCCCCGACAATCCACTTACAGTTGTTGAAGTCCCGCTTGAAGGATCCATCCGGAGCCGGAGAACTCATCATCCAGGCAGCAAGAAGTCTTCATCCAGACGTCATCTTCTATCTTCATCCATCTGGCATGGAGCAGATCCATCCTGAAGACATCCCGCGTGGAGCATCCTCTTCATGCGTTCCCCGCTGTAAACTGGAACTTCAATGCAAGTGACGTCATCCAAGATGGCGTCCCTTGCATTCCTATTGGCTAAAAGATTTCAATCAGCCAATAGGATTAGAGCTGCTAAAATCATATTGGCTGTTCCAATCATCCAATAGGATTAGAGCTGCTAAAATCCTATTGACTGTTCCAATCGGCTAATAGGATTGAGCTCTCATCCTATTGGCTGATTGAAATCTTTCCGCCAATAGGAATGCAAGGGATGCCATCTTGGATGGCGTCACTTGCATTGAAGTTTCAGTTTACGGCGGCGACCATATGAAGAGGATGCTCCGAGTCAGATGTCTTCAAGTGGGACTTCAACAACTGTAAGTGGATCGTTGGGGGTTAGTGTTAGGTTTTTTAAGGGTGGGTTTTATTTTTGATTAGGGTCTGGGCATGTAAAAGAGCTAAATGCCCTTTTAAGGGCAATGCACATACAAATGCCCCTTTGAGGGCAAAGGGGAGCTTAGGTTGTTTGTATTTTTTTTACAGGTAAAAGAGCTGATATCTTTGGGGCAATGCCACAAAAGGCCCTTTTAAGGGCCATTGGTAGTTTATTGTAGGATAGGGTTTTTTATTTTGGGGGGGGTCTTTTTTATTTTGATAGGGCTATTAGATTAGGTGTAATTCTTTTTTATTTTTGCTAATGTGGTTTGTTTTTTTCGTAATTTAGTGGGGTTTTTTTGTAACAGCGTTTATTTTATTTTTTTATTTAGTAATTTGTAATAAGATTTAATAGTAAATTTAAATAATTTGTGTAGGGTTAGGGTTTTTAAATATGTAATGTAGTTAATTTAGTTGGTAGTTAAATTTAATTGTAGTATAATAGTTAGGGTAGGTCAATTAATAGTTTAAAATTAGTTTATTTTAATTTTACAGGTAAGTTTTAATTTATATTAAGATAGGGATGTTGTAATTTTAATTTAAAGTTAGCGGGTTGTTAGGTTTATGGGTTAATAGCTTAATTTAGTTTTTAGAGATGTGGGGGACTGATGGTTTAGGGGTTAATAGGTTTAGTTAGTGGTAGTGATGTGGGAGGCCAGGGGTTTAGGGGTTAATAAGTGTATTTAGTGGCGGTGGTGTCAGGGTGCGGCGGAATAGGGGTTAATAAGTTTATTCAGTGGCGGCGGTGTCAGGGAGCAGTGGAATAAGGGTTAATAACTTTATTTATGTTGCGGCGGGATAGGGGTTAATAACTTTATTTAGGTTGTGGCAGGGTCGGGGAGTGGCGGGATAGGGGTTAAACATTTTAGTATAGTGGCAGTGTTTAGTGACAGTGTATAAATAAAGTTGGTAAAAAGCCGAATAGACGCAAGATCGATGACTGCTAGTTAACAACAGTTTGATGCTCATTGCCCCGTACTTGGTGCGCGTCTTTTTGCTGGCAATTTTTATAAATATGGTGTATTAGAGTCTATTGAGATACGCGGCCTCGATGTTAGGCGAGCATATTGTTGCCGGCGTATGGAACAAAGTTGAGGCTTTAATAAATATGCCCCATAATGTGTAAAATCCCACTCCTGTTTTTTACTGTATGATTTTTAATTGCCATGTGCACATATATATATATATATATATATATATATTTTAAGGAAACTTCCTTTTTGCATTTTTTTGTTCAAGGGAGTAGCTCGGGTTTAGAGATGTTGAGCTTTGGATAGTGAAAATACATATAGGATTAAATATTGGGTGGACAGATAGTGCCAAAAGTGAGCAAGGAAGGTAATAGGTCAGGTACAGAGGGTAGATTTACCTTTAGTCAAAATTAAACTTTCATGATTCAGATGGACCAGTGTACTTCTATTAGTTATGTCGCAAACATATAATTTTGCGTTCGCAAACCGCGAACGCGAACTTCCACAAATGTTTGCGAACGGGCGAACCACCATTGACTTCAACAGGCAGGCGAATTTTAAAACCCACAGGGTCTCTTTCTGGCCACAATAGTGATGAAAAGTTGTTTCAAGGGGACTAACACCTGGACTGTGGCATGCCGGAGGGGGATCCATGGCAAAACTCCCAAGGAAAATTACATAGTTGATGCAGAGTCTGGTTTTAATCCATAAAGGGCATAAATCACCTAACATTCCTAAATTGTTTGGAATAATGTGCTTTAAAACATCAGATATGATGTTGTATCGATCAGGTAGTGTAAGGGTTACGCCCGCTTCACAGTGACAGACCAAACTCCCCATTTAACGCACCGCAAACAACCACAAACAGTCCATTTGCACAACCGCAAACTCCCCATTTGCACAAGGTTGGATACCAAGCTAGCCATGTCTCGTTCCTTGTACGACAACAAGCCCCCTGGGATGCCTGCTGTGTTTGGTCTTCCACCTCCTCAAAGCCACCTTCCTCCTCTGACTCCTCTTCCTCAGACTACTCTCTCTGCGTTGCCTCTCTCTGCGTTATTATAAGGTGTGTTAAGTAGTACTATTCCTATCAGTTTAATCCCTGTTACGTCCCCTATCGGGACGTGTATATGGCATGGATTTTAGGAACTGGGAGATGGAAAAAGATGCTTTGTCGGTCCTCCTAATTTAAATTTGGGGCACTGCGCGTGCAATCTACTGTGCCACCAGATATGAGTGGTGTGTTAAGTAGTACTATTCTTATCAGTTTAATCCCTGTTACGTCCTCTATCAGGGGACATGTATATGGCATGGATTTTAGGAACCGGGAGATGGAAAAAGATGCTTGGTCGGTCCTCCATCTTCAAATTTGGGGCACTGCGCGTGCAATCTACTGTGCCACCAGATATGAGTGGTGTGTTAAGTAGTACTATTCTTATCAGTTTAATCCCTGTTACGTCCCCTATCAGGGGACGTGTATATGGCATGGATTTTAGGAACCGGGAGATGGAAAAAGATGCTTGGTCGGTCCTCCTACTTCAAATTTGGGGCACTGCGCGTGCAATCTACTGTGCCACCAGATATGAGTGGTGTGTTAAGTAGTACTATTCTTATCAGTTTAATCCCTGTTACGTCCCCTATCAGGGCACGTGTATATGGCATGGATTTTAGGAACCGGGAGATGGAAAAAGATGCTTGGTCGGTCCTCCTACTTCAAATTTGGGGCACTGCGCGTGCAATCTACTGTGCCACCATATATGAGTGGTGTGTTAAGTAGTACTATTCTTACCAGTTTAATCCCTGTTATGTCCCCTATCAGGGGACGTGTATATGGCATGGATTTTAGGAACCGGGAGATGGAAAAAGATGCTTGCTCGGTCCTCCTACTTCAAATTTGGGGCACTGCGCTGGCAATCTACTGTGCCACCAGATATGAGTGGTGTGTTAAGTAGTACTATTCTTATCAGTTTAATCCCTGTTACGTCCCCTATCAGGGGACGTGTATATGGCATGGATTTTAGGAACCGGGAGATGGAAAAAGATGCTTGGTCGGTCCTCCTACTTCAAATTTGGGGCACTGCGCGTGCAATCTACTGTGCCACCAGATATGAGTGGTGTGTTAAGTAGTACTATTCTTATCAGTTTAATCCCTGTTACGTCCCCTATAAGGGGACGTGTATATGGCATGGATATTAGGAACCGGGAGATGGAAAAGATGCTTGGTCGGTCCTCCTACTTCAAATTTGGGGCACTGCGCGTGCAATCTACTGTGCCACCAGATATGAGTGGTGTGTTAAGTAGTACTATTCTTATCAGTTTAATCCCTGTTACGTCCCCTATCAGGGGGCGTGTATATGGCATGGATTTTAGGAACCGGGAGATGGAAAAAGATGCTTGGTCGGTCCTCCTACTTCAAATTTGGGGCACTGCGCGTGCAATCTACTGTGCCACCAGATATGAGTGGTGTGTTAAGTAGTACTATTCTTATCAGTTTAATCCCTGTTACGTCCACTATCAGGGGACGTGTATATGGCATGGATATTAGGAACCGGGAGATGGAAAAAGATGCTTGTTCGGTCCTCCTACTTCAAATTTGGGGCACTGCACGTGCAATATACTGTGCCACCAGATAGGAGTGGTGTGTTAAGTAGTACTATTCTTATCAGTTTAATCCCTGTTACGTCCCCTATCAGGGGGCGTGTATATGGCATGGATTTTAGGAACCGGGAGATGGAAAAAGATGCTTGGTCGGTCCTCCTACTTCAAATTTGGGGCACTGCGCTGGCAATCTACTGTGCCACCAGATATGAGTGGTGTGTTAAGTAGTACTATTCTTACCAGTTTAATCCCTGTTATGTCCCCTATCAGGGGACGTGTATATGGCATGGATTTTAGGAACCGGGAGATGGAAAAAGATGCTTGCTCGGTCCTCCTACTTCAAATTTGGGGCACTGCGCTGGCAATCTACTGTGCCACCAGATATGAGTGGTGTGTTAAGTAGTACTATTCTTATCAGTTTAATCCCTGTTACGTCCCCTATCAGGGCACGTGTATATGGCATGGATTTTAGGAACCGGGAGATGGAAAAAGATGCTTGGTCGGTCCTCCTAATTCTAATTTGGGGCACTGCGCGTGCAATATACTGTGCCACCAGATATGAGTGGTGTGTTAAGTAGTACTATTCTTATCAGTTTAATCCCTGTTACGTCCCCTATCAGGGGACGTTTATATGGCATGGATTTTAGGAACCGGGAGATGGAAAAAGATGCTTGGTCGGTCCTCCTACTTCAAATTTGAGGCACTGCGCGTGCAATCTACTGTGCCACCAGATATGAGTGGTGTGTTAAGTGGTACTATTCTTATCAGTTCAATCCCTGTTACGTCCCCTATCAGGGGGCGTGTATATGGCATGGATTTTAGGAACCTGGAGATGGAAAAAGATGCTTGGTCGGTCCTCCTACTTCAAATTTGGGGCACTGCACGTGCAATCTACTGTGCCACCAGATATGAGTGGTGTGTTAAGTAGTACTATTCTTATCAGTTTAATCCCTGTTACGTCCCCTATCGGGGGACGTGTATATGGCATGGATTTTAGGAACCGGGAGATGGAAAAAGATGCTTGTTCGGTCCTCCTACTTCAAATTTGGGGCACTGCACGTGCAATATACTGTGCCACCAGATAGGAGTGGTGTGTTAAGTAGTACTATTCTTATCAGTTTAATCCCTGTTACGTCCCCTATCAGGGGGCGTGTATATGGCATGGATTTTAGGAACCTGGAGATGGAAAAAGATGCTTGGTCGGTCCTCCTACTTCAAATTTGGGGCACTGCACGTGCAATATACTGTGCCACCATATATGAGTGGTGTGTTAAGTAGTACTATTCTTACCAGTTTAATCCCTGTTATGTCCCCTATCAGGGGACGTGTATATGGCATGGATTTTAGGAACCGGGAGATGGAAAAAGATGCTTGGTCGGTCCTCCTACTTCAAATTTGGGGCACTGCGCTGGCAATCTACTGTGCCACCAGATATGAGTGGTGTGTTAAGTAGTACTATTCTTATCAGTTTAATCCCTGTTACGTCCCCTATCAGGGGACGTGTATATGGCATGGATTTTAGGAACCGGGAGATGGAAAAAGATGCTTGGTCGGTCCTCCTACTTCAAATTTGGGGCACTGCGCGTGCAATCTACTGTGCCACCAGATATGAGTGGTGTGTTAAGTAGTACTAATCTTATCAGTTTAATCCCTGTTACGTCCCCTATAAGGGGACGTGTATATGGCATGGATATTAGGAACCGGGAGATGGAAAAAGATGCTTGGTCGGTCCTCCTACTTAAAATTTGGGGCACTGCGCGTGCAATCTACTGTGCCACCATATATGAGTGGTGTGTTAAGTAGTACTATTCTTATCAGTTTAATCCCTGTTACGTCCCCTATCAGGGGGCGTGTATATGGCATGGATTTTAGGAACCGGGAGATGGAAAAAGATGCTTGGTCGGTCCTCCTACTTCAAATTTGGGGCACTGCGCGTGCAATCTACTGTGCCACCATATATGAGTGGTGTGTTAAGTAGTACTATTCTTACCAGTTTAATCCCTGTTATGTCCCCTATCAGGGGACGTATATATGGCATGGATTTTAGGAACCGGGAGATGGAAAAAGATGCTTGCTCGGTCCTCCTACTTCAAATTTGGGGCACTGCGCTGGCAATCTACTGTGCCACCAGATATGAGTGGTGTGTTAAGTAGTACTATTCTTATCAGTTTAATCCCTGTTACGTCCCCTATCAGGGGACGTGTATATGGCATGGATTTTAGGAACCGGGAGATGGAAAAAGATGCTTGGTCGGTCCTCCTACTTCAAATTTGGGGCACTGCGCGTGCAATCTACTGTGCCACCAGATATGAGTGGTGTGTTAAGTAGTACTATTCTTATCAGTTTAATCCCTGTTACGTCCCCTATAAGGGGACGTGTATATGGCATGGATATTAGGAACCGGGAGATGGAAAAAGATGCTTGGTCGGTCCTCCTACTTAAAATTTGGGGCACTGCGCGTGCAATCTACTGTGCCACCATATATGAGTGGTGTGTTAAGTAGTACTACTCTTATCAGTTTAATACTTGTTACGTCACCTATCAGGGGGCGTGTATATGGCATGGATTTTAGGAACCGGGAGATGGAAAAAGATGCTTGGTCGGTCCTCCTACTTAAAATTTGGGGCACTGCGCGTGCAATCTACTGTGCCACCATATATGAGTTGTGTGTTAAGTAGTACTATTCTTACCAGTTTAATCCCTGTTATGTCCCCTATCAGGGGACGTGTATATGGCATGGATTTTAGGAACTGGGAGATGGAAAAAGATGCTTGGTCGGTCCTCCTAATTCAAATTTGGGGCACTGCGCTTGCAATCTACTGTGCCACCAGATATGAGTGGTGTGTTAAGTAGTACTATTCTTATCAGTTTAATCCCTTTTACGTCCCCTATCAGGGGATGTGTATATGGCATGGATATTAGGAACCGGGAGATGGAAAAAGATGCTTGTTCGGTCCTCCTACTTCAAATTTGGGGCACTGCGCGTGCAATATACTGTGCCACCAGATAGGAGTGGTGTGTTAAGTAGTACTATTCTTATCAGTTTAATCCCTGTTACGTCCCCTATCAGGGGGCGTGTATATGGCATGGATTTTAGGAACCGGGAGATGGAAAAAGATGCTTGGTCGGTCCTCCTACTTCAAATTTGGGGCACTGCGCGTGCAATCTACTGTGCCACCATATATGAGTGGTGTGTTAAGTAGTACTATTCTTACCAGTTTAATCCCTGTTATGTCCCCTATCAGGGGACGTGTATATGGCATGGATTTTAGGAACTGGGAGATGGAAAAAGATGCTTGCTCGGTCCTCCTACTTCAAATTTGGGGCACTGCGCTGGCAATCTACTGTGCCACCAGATATGAGTGGTGTGTTAAGTAGTACTATTCTTATCAGTTTAATCCCTGTTACGTCCCCTATCAGGGGACGTGTATATGGCATGGATTTTAGGAACCGGGAGATGGAAAAAGATGCTTGGTCGGTCCTCCTACTTCAAATTTGGGGCACTGCGCGTGCAATCTACTGTGCCACCAGATATGAGTGGTGTGTTAAGTAGTACTATTCTTATCAGTTTAATCCCTGTTACGTCCCCTATCAGGGGACGTGTATATGGCATGGATATTAGGAACCGGGAGATGGAAAAAGATGCTTGGTCGGTCCTCCTACTTCAAATTTGGGGCACTGCGCGTGCAATCTACTGTGCCACCAGATATGAGTGGTGTGTTAAGTAGTACTATTCTTATCAGTTTAATCCCTGTTACGTCCCCTATCAGGGGATGTGTATATGGCATGGATTTTAGGAACCGGGAGATGGAAAAAGATGCTTGGTCGGTCCTCCTACTTCAAATTTGGGGCACTGCGCGTGCAATCTACTGTGCCACCATATATGAGTGGTGTGTTAAGTAGTACTATTCTTACCAGTTTAATCCCTGTTATGTCCCCTATCAGGGGACGTATATATGGCATGGATTTTAGGAACCGGGAGATGGAAAAAGATGCTTGCTCGGTCCTCCTACTTCAAATTTGGGGCACTGCGCTGGCAATCTACTGTGCCACCAGATATGAGTGGTGTGTTAAGTAGTACTATTCTTATCAGTTTAATCCCTGTTACGTCCCCTATCAGGGGACGTGTATATGGCATGGATTTTAGGAACCGGGAGATGGAAAAAGATGCTTGGTCGGTCCTCCTACTTCAAATTTGGGGCACTGCGCGTGCAATCTACTGTGCCACCAGATATGAGTGGTGTGTTAAGTAGTACTATTCTTATCAGTTTAATCCCTGTTACGTCCCCTATAAGGGGACGTGTATATGGCATGGATATTAGGAACCGGGAGATGGAAAAAGATGCTTGGTCGGTCCTCCTACTTAAAATTTGGGGCACTGCGCGTGCAATCTACTGTGCCACCATATATGAGTGGTGTGTTAAGTAGTACTATTCTTATCAGTTTAATCCCTGTTACGTCCCCTATCAGGGGGCGTGTATATGGCATGGATTTTAGGAACCGGGAGATGGAAAAAGATGCTTGGTCGGTCCTCCTACTTAAAATTTGGGGCACTGCGCGTGCAATCTACTGTGCCACCATATATGAGTTGTGTGTTAAGTAGTACTATTCTTACCAGTTTAATCCCTGTTATGTCCCCTATCAGGGGACGTGTATATGGCATGGATTTTAGGAACTGGGAGATGGAAAAAGATGCTTGGTCGGTCCTCCTAATTCAAATTTGGGGCACTGCGCATGCAATCTACTGTGCCACCAGATATGAGTGGTGTGTTAAGTAGTACTATTCTTATCAGTTTAATCCCTTTTACGTCCCCTATCAGGGGATGTGTATATGGCATGGATATTAGGAACCGGGAGATGGAAAAAGATGCTTGTTCGGTCCTCCTACTTCAAATTTGGGGCACTGCGCGTGCAATATACTGTGCCACCAGATAGGAGTGGTGTGTTAAGTAGTACTATTCTTATCAGTTTAATCCCTGTTACGTCCCCTATCAGGGGGCGTGTATATGGCATGGATTTTAGGAACCGGGAGATGGAAAAAGATGCTTGGTCGGTCCTCCTACTTCAAATTTGGGGCACTGCGCGTGCAATCTACTGTGCCACCATATATGAGTGGTGTGTTAAGTAGTACTATTCTTACCAGTTTAATCCCTGTTATGTCCCCTATCAGGGGACGTGTATATGGCATGGATTTTAGGAACCGGGAGATGGAAAAAGATGCTTGCTCGGTCCTCCTACTTCAAATTTGGGGCACTGCGCTGGCAATCTACTGTGCCACCAGATATGAGTGGTGTGTTAAGTAGTACTATTCTTATCAGTTTAATCCCTGTTACGTCCCCTATCAGGGGACGTGTATATGGCATGGATTTTAGGAACCGGGAGATGGAAAAAGATGCTTGGTCGGTCCTCCTACTTCAAATTTGGGGCACTGCGCGTGCAATCTACTGTGCCACCAGATATGAGTGGTGTGTTAAGTAGTACTATTCTTATCAGTTTAATCCCTGTTACGTCCCCTATCAGGGGACGTGTATATGGCATGGATATTAGGAACCGGGAGATGGAAAAAGATGCTTGGTCGGTCCTCCTACTTCAAATTTGGGGCACTGCGCGTGCAATCTACTGTGCCACCAGATATGAGTGGTGTGTTAAGTAGTACTATTCTTATCAGTTTAATCCCTGTTACGTCCCCTATCAGGGGATGTGTATATGGCATGGATTTTAGGAACCGGGAGATGGAAAAAGATGCTTGGTCGGTCCTCCTACTTTAAATTTGGGGCACTGCGCGTGCAATCTACTGTGCCACCAGATATGAGTGGTGTGTTAAGTTGTACTATTCTTATCAGTTTAATCCCTGTTACGTGCCCTATCAGGGGACGTTTATATGGCATGGATTTTAGGAACCGGGAGATGGAAAAAGATGCTTGGTCAGTCCTCCTACTTCAAATTTGGGGCACTGCGCGTGCAATCTACTGTGCCACCAGATATGAGTGGTGTGTTAAGTAGTACTATTCTTATCAGTTTAATCCCTGTTATGTCCCCTATCAGGGGACGTGTATATGGCATGGATTTTAGGAACCGGGAGATGGAAAAAGATGCTTGGTCGGTCCTCCTACTTCAAATTTGGGGCACTGCGCGTGCAATCTACTGTGCCACCATATATGAGTGGTGTGTTAAGTAGTACTATTCTTACCAGTTTAATCCCTGTTATGTCCCCTATCAGGGGACGTATATATGGCATGGATTTTAGGAACCGGGAGATGGAAAAAGATGCTTGCTCGGTCCTCCTACTTCAAATTTGGGGCACTGCGCTGGCAATCTACTGTGCCACCAGATATGAGTGGTGTGTTAAGTAGTACTATTCTTATCAGTTTAATCCCTGTTACGTCCCCTATCAGGGGACGTGTATATGGCATGGATTTTAGGAACCGGGAGATGGAAAAAGATGCTTGGTCGGTCCTCCTACTTCAAATTTGGGGCACTGCGCGTGCAATCTACTGTGCCACCAGATATGAGTGGTGTGTTAAGTAGTACTATTCTTATCAGTTTAATCCCTGTTACGTCCCCTATAAGGGGACGTGTATATGGCATGGATATTAGGAACCGGGAGACGGAAAAAGATGCTTGGTCGGTCCTTCTACTTAAAATTTGGGGCACTGCGCGTGCAATCTACTGTGCCACCATATATGAGTGGTGTGTTAAGTAGTACTATTCTTATCAGTTTAATCCCTGTTACGTCCCCTATCAGGGGGCGTGTATATGGCATGGATTTTAGGAACCGGGAGATGGAAAAAGATGCTTGGTCGGTCCTCCTACTTCAAATTTGGGGCACTGCGCGTGCAATCTACTGTGCCACCATATATGAGTTGTGTGTTAAGTAGTACTATTCTTACCAGTTTAATCCCTGTTATGTCCCCTATCAGGGGACGTGTATATGGCATGGATTTTAGGAACTGGGAGATGGAAAAAGATGCTTGGTCGGTCCTCCTAATTCAAATTTGGGGCACTGCGCATGCAATCTACTGTGCCACCAGATATGAGTGGTGTGTTAAGTAGTACTATTCTTATCAGTTTAATCCCTTTTACGTCCCCTGTAAGGGGATGTGTATATGGCATGGATATTAGGAACCAGGAGATGGAAAAAGATGCTTGTTCGGTCCTCCTACTTCAAATTTGGGGCACTGCGCGTGCAATATACTGTGCCACCAGATAGGAGTGGTGTGTTAAGTAGTACTATTCTTATCAGTTTAATCCCTGTTACGTCCCCTATCAGGGGGCGTGTATATGGCATGGATTTTAGGAACCGGGAGATGGAAAAAGATGCTTGGTCGGTCCTCCTACTTCAAATTTGGGGCACTGCGCGTGCAATCTACTGTGCCACCATATATGAGTGGTGTGTTAAGTAGTACTATTCTTACCAGTTTAATCCCTGTTATGTCCCCTATCAGGGGACGTGTATATGGCATGGATTTTAGGAACCGGGAGATGGAAAAAGATGCTTGCTCGGTCCTCCTACTTCAAATTTGGGGCACTGCGCTGGCAATCTACTGTGCCACCAGATATGAGTGGTGTGTTAAGTAGTACTATTCTTATCAGTTTAATCCCTGTTACGTCCCCTATCAGGGGACGTGTATATGGCATGGATTTTAGGAACCGGGAGATGGAAAAAGATGCTTGGTCGGTCCTCCTACTTCAAATTTGGGGCACTGCGCGTGCAATCTACTGTGCCACCAGATATGAGTGGTGTGTTAAGTAGTACTATTCTTATCAGTTTAATCCCTGTTACGTCCCCTATCAGGGGACGTGTATATGGCATGGATATTAGGAACCGGGAGATGGAAAAAGATGCTTGGTCGGTCCTCCTACTTCAAATTTGGGGCACTGCGCGTGCAATCTACTGTGCCACCAGATATGAGTGGTGTGTTAAGTAGTACTATTCTTATCAGTTTAATCCCTGTTACGTCCCCTATCAGGGGACGTGTATATGGCATGGATTTTAGGAACCGGGAGATGGAAAAAGATGCTTGTTCGGTCCTCCTACTTCAAATTTGGGGCACTGCACGTGCAATATACTGTGCCACCAGATAGGAGTGGTGTGTTAAGTAGTACTATTCTTATCAGTTTAATCCCTGCTACGTCCCCTATCAGGGGGCGTGTATATGGCATGGATTTTAGGAACCGGGAGATGGAAAAAGATGCTTGGTCGGTCCTCCTACTTCAAATTTGGGGCACTGCGCGTGCAATCTACTGTGCCACCATATATGAGTGGTGTGTTAAGTAGTACTATTCTTACCAGTTTAATCCCTGTTATGTCCCCTATCAGGGGACGTGTATATGGCATGGATTTTAGGAACCGGGAGATGGAAAAAGATGCTTGCTCGGTCCTCCTACTTCAAATTTGGGGCACTGCGCTGGCAATCTACTGTGCCACCAGATATGAGTGGTGTGTTAAGTAGTACTATTCTTATCAGTTTAATCCCTGTTACGTCCCCTATCAGGGGACGTGTATATGGCATGGATTTTAGGAACCGGGAGATGGAAAAAGATGCTTGGTCGGTCCTCCTACTTCAAATTTGGGGCACTGCGCGTGCAATCTACTGTGCCACCAGATATGAGTGGTGTGTTAAGTAGTACTATTCTTATCAGTTTAATCCCTGTTACGTCCCCTATAAGGGGACGTGTATATGGCATGGATATTAGGAACCGGGAGATGGAAAAGATGCTTGGTCGGTCCTCCTACTTCAAATTTGGGGCACTGCGCGTGCAATCTACTGTGCCACCAGATATGAGTGGTGTGTTAAGTAGTACTATTCTTATCAGTTTAATCCCTGTTACGTCCCCTATCAGGGGGCGTGTATATGGCATGGATTTTAGGAACCGGGAGATGGAAAAAGATGCTTGGTCGGTCCTCCTACTTCAAATTTGGGGCACTGCGTGTGCAATCTACTGTGCCACCAGATATGAGTGGTGTGTTAAGTAGTACTATTCTTATCAGTTTAATCCCTGTTACGTCCACTATCAGGGGACGTGTATATGGCATGGATATTAGGAACCGGGAGATGGAAAAAGATGCTTGTTCGGTCCTCCTACTTCAAATTTGGGGCACTGCACGTGCAATATACTGTGCCACCAGATAGGAGTGGTGTGTTAAGTAGTACTATTCTTATCAGTTTAATCCCTGTTACGTCCCCTATCAGGGGGCGTGTATATGGCATGGATTTTAGGAACCGGGAGATGGAAAAAGATGCTTGGTCGGTCCTCCTACTTCAAATTTGGGGCACTGCGCGTGCAATCTACTGTGCCACCATATATGAGTGGTGTGTTAAGTAGTACTATTCTTACCAGTTTAATCCCTGTTATGTCCCCTATCAGGGGACGTGTATATGGCATGGATTTTAGGAACCGGGAGATGGAAAAAGATGCTTGCTCGGTCCTCCTACTTCAAATTTGGGGCACTGCGCTGGCAATCTACTGTGCCACCAGATATGAGTGGTGTGTTAAGTAGTACTATTCTTATCAGTTTAATCCCTGTTACGTCCCCTATCAGGGCACGTGTATATGGCATGGATTTTAGGAACCGGGAGATGGAAAAAGATGCTTGGTCGGTCCTCCTAATTCTAATTTGGGGCACTGCGCGTGCAATATACTGTGCCACCAGATATGAGTGGTGTGTTAAGTAGTACTATTCTTATCAGTTTAATCCCTGTTACGTCCCCTATCAGGGGACGTTTATATGGCATGGATTTTAGGAACCGGGAGATGGAAAAAGATGCTTGGTCGGTCCTCCTACTTCAAATTTGAGGCACTGCGCGTGCAATCTACTGTGCCACCAGATATGAGTGGTGTGTTAAGTGGTACTATTCTTATCAGTTCAATCCCTGTTACGTCCCCTATCAGGGGGCGTGTATATGGCATGGATTTTAGGAACCTGGAGATGGAAAAAGATGCTTGGTCGGTCCTCCTACTTCAAATTTGGGGCACTGCACGTGCAATCTACTATGCCACCAGATATGAGTGGTGTGTTAAGTAGTACTATTCTTATCAGTTTAATCCCTGTTACGTCCCCTATCGGGGGACGTGTATATGGCATGGATTTTAGGAACCGGGAGATGGAAAAAGATGCTTGTTCGGTCCTCCTACTTCAAATTTGGGGCACTGCACGTGCAATATACTGTGCCACCAGATAGGAGTGGTGTGTTAAGTAGTACTATTCTTATCAGTTTAATCCCTGTTACGTCCCCTATCAGGGGGCGTGTATATGGCATGGATTTTAGGAACCTGGAGATGGAAAAAGATGCTTGGTCGGTCCTCCTACTTCAAATTTGGGGCACTGCACGTGCAATCTACTGTGCCACCATATATGAGTGGTGTGTTAAGTAGTACTATTCTTACCAGTTTAATCCCTGTTATGTCCCCTATCAGGGGACGTGTATATGGCATGGATTTTAGGAACCGGGAGATGGAAAAAGATGCTTGGTCGGTCCTCCTACTTCAAATTTGGGGCACTGCGCTGGCAATCTACTGTGCCACCAGATATGAGTGGTGTGTTAAGTAGTACTATTCTTATCAGTTTAATCCCTGTTACGTCCCCTATCAGGGGACGTGTATATGGCATGGATTTTAGGAACCGGGAGATGGAAAAAGATGCTTGGTCGGTCCTCCTACTTCAAATTTGGGGCACTGCGCGTGCAATCTACTGTGCCACCAGATATGAGTGGTGTGTTAAGTAGTACTATTCTTATCAGTTTAATCCCTGTTACGTCCCCTATAAGGGGACGTGTATATGGCATGGATATTAGGAACCGGGAGATGGAAAAAGATGCTTGGTCGGTCCTCCTACTTAAAATTTGGGGCACTGCGCGTGCAATCTACTGTGCCACCATATATGAGTGGTGTGTTAAGTAGTACTATTCTTACCAGTTTAATCCCTGTTATGTCCCCTATCAGGGGACGTGTATATGGCATGGATTTTAGGAACTGGGAGATGGAAAAAGATGCTTGGTCGGTCCTCCTAATTCAAATTTGGGGCACTGCGCGTGCAATCTACTGTGCCACCATATATGAGTGGTGTGTTAAGTAGTACTATTCTTATCAGTTTAATCCCTGTTACGTCCCCTATCAGGGGGCGTGTATATGGCATGGATTTTAGGAACCGGGAGATGGAAAAAGATGCTTGGTCGGTCCTCCTACTTCAAATTTGGGGCACTGCGCGTGCAATCTACTGTGCCACCATATATGAGTGGTGTGTTAAGTAGTACTATTCTTACCAGTTTAATCCCTGTTATGTCCCCTATCAGGGGACGTGTATATGGCATGGATTTTAGGAACCGGGAGATGGAAAAAGATGCTTGCTCGGTCCTCCTACTTCAAATTTGGGGCACTGCGCTGGCAATCTACTGTGCCACCAGATATGAGTGGTGTGTTAAGTAGTACTATTCTTATCAGTTTAATCCCTGTTACGTCCCCTATCAGGGGACGTGTATATGGCATGGATTTTAGGAACCGGGAGATGGAAAAAGATGCTTGGTCGGTCCTCCTACTTCAAATTTGGGGCACTGCGCGTGCAATCTACTGTGCCACCAGATATGAGTGGTGTGTTAAGTAGTACTATTCTTATCAGTTTAATCCCTGTTACGTCCCCTATAAGGGGACGTGTATATGGCATGGATATTAGGAACCGGGAGATGGAAAAAGATGCTTGGTCGGTCCTCCTACTTAAAGTTTGGGGCACTGCGCGTGCAATCTACTGTGCCACCATATATGAGTGGTGTGTTAAGTAGTACTATTCTTATCAGTTTAATCCCTGTTACGTCCCCTATCAGGGGGCGTGTATATGGCATGGATTTTAGGAACCGGGAGATGGAAAAAGATGCTTGGTCGGTCCTCCTACTTCAAATTTGGGGCACTGCGCGTGCAATCTACTGTGCCACCATATATGAGTGGTGTGTTAAGTAGTACTATTCTTACCAGTTTAATCCCTGTTATGTCCCCTATCAGGGGACGTGTATATGGCATGGATTTTAGGAACTGGGAGATGGAAAAAGATGCTTGGTCGGTCCTCCTAATTCAAATTTGGGGCACTGCGCATGCAATCTACTGTGCCACCAGATATGAGTGGTGTGTTAAGTAGTACTATTCTTATCAGTTTAATCCCTTTTACGTCCCCTATCAGGGGATGTGTATATGGCATGGATATTAGGAACCGGGAGATGGAAAAAGATGCTTGTTCGGTCCTCCTACTTCAAATTTGGGGCACTGCGCGTGCAATATACTGTGCCACCAGATAGGAGTGGTGTGTTAAGTAGTACTATTCTTATCAGTTTAATACTTGTTACGTCACCTATCAGGGGGCGTGTATAAGGCCTGGATTTTTGGAACCGGGAGATGGAAAAAGATGCTTGGTCGGTCCTCCTACTTCAAATTTGGGGCACTGCGCGTGCAATCTACTGTGCCACCATATATGAGTGGTGTGTTAAGTAGTACTATTCTTACCAGTTTAATCCCTTTTACGTCCCCTATCAGGGGACGTGTATATGGCATGGATATTAGGAACCGGGAGATGGAAAAAGATGCTTGCTCGGTCCTCCTACTTCAAATTTGGGGCACTGCGCTGGCAATCTACTGTGCCACCAGATATGAGTGGTGTGTTAAGTAGTACTATTCTTATCAGTTTAATCCCTGTTACGTCCCCTATCAGGGGACGTGTATATGGCATGGATTTTAGGAACCGGGAGATGGAAAAAGATGCTTGGTCGGTCCTCCTACTTCAAATTTGGGGCACTGCGCGTGCAATCTACTGTGCCACCAGATATGAGTGGTGTGTTAAGTAGTACTATTCTTATCAGTTTAATCCCTGTTACGTCCCCTATCAGGGGACGTGTATATGGCATGGATATTAGGAACCGGGAGATGGAAAAAGATGCTTGGTCGGTCCTCCTACTTCAAATTTGGGGCACTGCGCGTGCAATCTACTGTGCCACCAGATATGAGTGGTGTGTTAAGTAGTACTATTCTTATCAGTTTAATCCCTGTTACGTCCCCTATCAGGGGATGTGTATATGGCATGGATTTTAGGAACCGGGAGATGGAAAAAGATGCTTGGTCGGTCCTCCTACTTTAAATTTGGGGCACTGCGCGTGCAACCTACTGTGCCACCAGATATGAGTGGTGTGTTAAGTTGTACTATTCTTATCAGTTTAATCCCTGTTACGTGCCCTATCAGGGGACGTTTATATGGCATGGATTTTAGGAACCGGGAGATGGAAAAAGATGCTTGGTCAGTCCTCCTACTTCAAATTTGGGGCACTGCGCGTGCAATCTACTGTGCCACCAGATATGAGTGGTGTGTTAAGTAGTACTATTCTTATCAGTTTAATCCCTGTTATGTCCCCTATCAGGGGACGTGTATATGGCATGGATTTTAGGAACTGGGAGATGGAAAAAGATGCTTGGTCGGTCCTCCTACTTCAAATTTGGGGCACTGCACGTGCAATCTACTGTGCCACCAGATATGAGTGGTGTGTTAAGTAGTACTATTCTTATCAGTTTAATCCCTGTTATGTCCCCTACCAGGGGACGTGTATATGGCATGGATTTTAGGAACCGGGAGATGGAAAAAGATGCTTGGTCGGTCCTCCTACTTCAAATTTGGGGCACTGCGCGTGCAATCTACTGTGCCACCAGATATGAGTGGTGTGTTAAGTAGTACTATTCTTATCAGTTTAATCCCTGTTACGTCCCCTATAAGGGGACGTGTATATGGCATGGATATTAGGAACCGGGAGATGGAAAAAGATGCTTGGTCGGTCCTCCTACTTCAAATTTGGGGCACTGCGCGTGCAATCTACTGTGCCACCATATATGAGTGGTGTGTTAAGTTGTACTATTCTTATCAGTTTAATCCCTGTTATGTCCCCTATCAGGGGACGTGTATATGGCATGGATTTTAGGAACCGGGAGATGGAAAAAGATGCTTGGTCGGTCCTCCTACTTCAAATTTGGGGCACTGCGCGTGCATTCTACTGTGCCACTAGATATGAGTGGTGTGTTAAGTAGTACTATTCTTATCAGTTTAATCCCTGTTACGTCCCCTGTCAGGGGACGTGTATATGTCATGGATTTTAGGAACCGGGAGATGGAAAAAGATGCTTGGTCGGTCCTCCTACTTCAAATTTGGGGCACTGCGCGTGCAATCTACTGTGCCACCAGATATGAGTGGTGTGTTAAGTAGTACTTTTCTTATCAGTTTAATCCCTGTTACGTCCCCTATCAGGGGACGTGTATATGGCATGGATTTTAGGAACCGGGAGATGGAAAAAGATGCTTGGTCGGTCCTCCTACTTCAAATTTGGGGCACTGCGCATGCAATCTAATGTGCCACCAGATAGGAGTGATGTGTTAAGTAGTACTATTCCTACCAGTTTAATCCCTGTTACGTCCCCTATCAGGGGACGTGTATATGGCATGGATATTAGGAACCGGGAGATGGAAAAAGATGCTTGGTCGGTCCTCCTACTTCAAATTTGGGGCACTGCGCATGCAATCTAATGTGTCACCAGATAGGAGTGGTGTGTTAAGTAGTACTATTCCTATCAGTTTAATCCCTGTTATGTGCCTTTTTTATTGGTTTGGTTTTTTAAGCCACAGTACTGCACCAGAGGCTAGAAAAATTAGGCATGTACACATGCCTGAAAAATTAGGTATTGTTGCAGCCGCTGCTGTAGTAGCAGCCAGAAAAATTGATGTTTGTTTCCCAGGCAGAAAGTGCCCTAAAACATTGTGGCTTGAACGCTAGTTGGTAGCGGATATGTCACGCAAGTCATCCGGCATTCAGAGATAAAATACAGAAGCGTGTGGACCATTTTTAGCCCAAGGCAGCTCATTTCATCAGGCCTTTTTTAGTCGAATGTATCACCCAATGTCAGTCCCTTCGGGATCCATCCTTCATTCATCTTAATAAAGGTGAGGTAATCTAGACTTTTTTGACCTAGGCGACTTCTCTTCTCAGTAACAATACCTCCTGCTGCACTGAAGGTCCTTTCTGACAGGACACTTGAAGCGGGGCAGGCCAGAAGTTCTATTGCAAATTGGGATAGCTCAGGCCACAGGTCAAGCCTGCACACCCAGTAGTCAAGGGGTTCATCGCTCCTCAGAGTGTCGAGATTTGCAGTTAAGGCAAGGTAGTCTGCTACCTGTCGATCGAGTCCTTCTCTGCGGGTGGACCCCGAAGGGCTGTGGCGATGCATAGGACTTAAAAAGCTCTGCATGTCCTCCATCAACAACACGTCTGTAAAGCATCCTGTCCTTGCCAGCGTGGTCGTGGGAGGAAGAGGATTACTTTCATCTCTTCCCCTGTTAGATTCCCGCTGTGCTGT
This sequence comes from Bombina bombina, assembly GCF_027579735.1. Taxonomy (NCBI): domain Eukaryota; kingdom Metazoa; phylum Chordata; class Amphibia; order Anura; family Bombinatoridae; genus Bombina; species Bombina bombina. The sequence goes on from NC_069502.1 coordinate 243,967,669, forward strand.
GACAACACCCTTATACGCTGTGTAAAGCATACTTTTTAATTTCTTTTGGAACTGCTGCATCCTTTCCGACTTGCAATAATTCGGTAACATTTCAGGCACTTTATGCTTATACCGGGGGTCTAGTAGCGTGGACACCAAGTACAGGTCGTTCTCCTTCAGCCTTTTTATACGAGGGTTCCTCAACAGGCACGACAGCATGAAATACCCCATTTGCACAAGGTTGGATGCCGAGCTACTCATGTCCCGTTCTTTATCCTCAGTGATCTCACTGAAGGTATCTTCTTCCCCCCAGCCACGTATAACACCACGGGTAACAGATAGGTGACAACGAGCACCCTGAGATGCCTGTTGTGGTTGGTCTTACTCCTCCTCCTCAAAGCCACATTCCTCCTATGACTCCTCTTCCTCACAATCCTCTTCCAGCGTTGCCGCTGGTCCAGCAAGTGATGCTGATAAGGCTGTTTCTGGTGGTGATCCAGCACTCTTCGCAGGGCACGCTCCAGGAAGAAAACAAATGGTATGATGTCGCTGATGGTGCCTTCGGTGCGACTGACTAGGTTTGTCACCTCCTCAAAAGGATGCATGAGCCTACAGGCATTGCGCATGAGCGTCCAGTAACGTGGCAAAAAAATTCCCAGCTCCGCAGAGGCTGTCCTAGCACCCCGGTCATACAAATAGTCGTTAACGGCTTTTTCTTGTTGGAGCAGGCGGTCGAACATTAGGAGTGTTGAATTCCAACGTGTCAGGCTGTCGCAAATCAAGCGCCTCACTGGCATGTTGTTTCGCCGCTAGATATCTGAAAAGTGCGCCATGGCCGTGTAGAAATGCCTGAAATGGCCACACACCTTCCTGGCCTGCTTCAGGACATCCTGTAAGCCTGGGTACTTATGCACAAAGCGTTGTAAGATCAGATTACACAAATGTGCCATGCAACTTCCCACCATCAAATTTCTTCCGTTGTCAGAAACTACTTTGCCGATCTCCAGTTGGTGCGGAGTCAGCCACTGATCCACCTGTGCATTCAGGGCGTGCTGGTCCGGTGTGACTCTCTGCTTTCAGGCAAGTCAACCCCAAGACGGCGTGACAAAGCCGTATCCGGGAAGTGGAATAGTACCTGGGGAGCTGGGGGGGGGGTGCCGTTGATGTGGAGCAAGACGCAGCAGCAGAAGAGGACTCAGCCGAGGAGGTTATGGAAGAGGATGGAGTAGGAGGAGTAGAGGAGGTGGCAGCAGGCCTGCCTGCAAGTCGTGGCGTTGTCACCAACTTCTCTGCAGAGCCACGCATTCCATGCTTGGCAGCCATCAGCAGGTTTACCCCGTGCGCAGTGTAGGTGATATACCTGCCCTGACCATGCTTTGCAGACCAGGTATCAGTGGTCAGATGGACCCTTGCCCCAACAGTGTGTGCCAGACATGACATTACTTCCTTTTGCACAATCGAGTACAGGTTGGGGATTGCCTTTTGTGAAAATAAATTTCGGCCGGGTACCTTCCACTGCGGTGTCCCAATAGCTACAAATTTTTTAAATGCCTCAGACTCCACCAGCTTGTATGGTAAAAGCTGGCGGGCTAAGAGTTCAGACAAGCCAGCTGTCAGATGCCGGGCAAGGGGGTGACTTTGTGACATTGGCTTCTTACGCTCAAACATGTCCTTGACAGACACCTGACTGTGGGTTGATGAGCAGGAACTGCTCAAGGCGAGAGACGGAGTGGCGGATGGTTGAGAGGGGACAAGGAGGACAGCAGTGGTTGACATGGCTGAAGATGCTGGACCAGGAGGAGGATGACGGCTTTGAGTTTGTGTGCTGCTTCTACTCATGTGTTGATGCCATAGGCGTTTGTGATGTGCGATCATTTGCCTTCGCAAAGCAGTTGTACCTAGGTGGGTGTTGGACTTCTCACGACTCAGTTTCTTTTGGCACAGGTTGCAAATGGCATCGCTGTTGTCAGAGGCAGACACACAAAAAAATGCCACACTGCTGAGCTCTGCGATGACGGCATTCTGGTGGTGGCAACAGCATGCATTGATTGGCGTGCTGTCTGGCTGACCCCGGGTGCCGATGCGCACTGTCTGACTGTGCCACTAGCTCCTTGCGACGACCTCCCCTGCTTCCAACTCGTCTCCTCCTCTCTGTCTCCCCATCTGAACTTTCCCCCTGTTCTTCTTCTCTTCTAGCGGGCAACCACGTGACATCCATGGATGTATAGTCATCATCAACCACTTCACTTGTATCTGACAACTCAACAAAGGAAGCAGCAGTGGGTACAACATCATCATCATCACACCGTACGTCCATGTCTGTAATGCTGCCTGATTGATACATAACACTGTTATCTACATCCTCTGTCAATGATTGTTGCACATCACTCATTTCTTCAAAATGATGTGTAAATAACTCTTCTGACAGATCAAGTGAAGCAGCTGTGGTGCTAGTGTTGGTGGTGGCGGCAGGCGGGCGAGTGGTAACTTGAGAGGTGCCCGAAGCTAAGCTGGAGGAGGATGGTGCGTCAAGGTTCCGAGCGGAAGCTGTAGAAGATTGGGTGTCCTGTGTTAGCCTGTCAACTATGTCCTCAGAACTTTTCGAGTTCATAGTACGTGGCCTCTGAACACTGGGCATTATTCTAGGGCCAAATGGAATCACAGCACCACGACCACGACAGCACCAGCAGGGTGGCCTGCCTCTCTCTGTCATTTTTTTTTAAATGTACACTTACACTACTATTAAACAAGATATGAGTGGTGGCACTGGGCAAGTGGGCACAGTATACGCTGTGAGCCTGACACAAAAAAGCAGACTGATGTTTCACAGTCAAAAAAGTTTTTTTTTTTTTTAAATTTACACTACTGTTACACCAGATATGAGTGGTGGCACTGGGCAAGTGGGCACAGTATACGCTGTGAGCCTGACACAAAAAAGCAGACTGATGTTTCACAGTCCAAAAAGTTTTTTTTTTTTAAATGTACACTTACACTACTATTAAACAAGATATGAGTGGTGCCACTGGGCAAGTGGGCACAGTATACGCTGTGAGCCTGACACAAAAAAGCAGACTGATGTTTCAAAGTCCAAAAAGTTTTTTTTTTTTTTTTAAATGTACACTTACACTACTATTAAACAAAATATGAGTGGTGGCACTGGGCAAGTGGGCACAGTATACGCTGTGAGCCTGACGCAAAAAAGTAGACTGATGTTTCACAGTCCAAAAAGGTTTTTTTTTTTTACATGTACACTTACACTACTATTAAACAAGATATGAGTGGTGCCACTGGGCAAGTGGGCACAGTTTACGCTGTGAGCCTGACACAAAAAAGGAGACTGATGTTTCACAGTCCAAAAACTTTTTCTTTTTTAAATGTACACTTACACTACTATTAAACAAGATATGAGTGGTGGCACTGGGTAAGTGGGCACAGTATACGCTGTGAGCCTGACACAAAAAAGCAGACTGATGTTTCACAGTCAAAAATGTTTTTTTTTTTTAACTGTACACTTACACTACTATTAAACAAGATATGAGTGGTGGCAATGGGCAAGTGGGCACAGTATACGCTGTGAGCCTGACACAAAAAAGCAGACTGATGTTTCACAGTCAAAAATGTTTTTTTTTTTTAACTGTACACTTACACTACTATTAAACAAGATATGAGTGGTGGCAATGGGCAAGTGGGCACAGTATATGCTGTGAGCCTGACACAAAAAAAGCAGACTGATGTTTCACAGTCCAAAAAGTTTTTTTTTTTTTAAATGTACACTTACACTACTATTAAACAAGATATGAGTGGTGGCACTGGGCAAGTGGGCACAGTATACGCTGTGAGCCTGACACAAAAAAGCAGACTGATGTTTCATAGTCAAAAAAGATTTTTTTTTTTTAAATGTACACTTACACTACTATTAAAAAAGATATGAGTGGTGCCACTGGGCAAGTGGGCCCAGTAAAAGCTGTGAGCCTGAAACAAAAAAGCAGACTGATGTTTCACAGTCCAAAAAGTTTTTTTTGTTTTTAAATGTACACTTACACTACTATTAAAGAAGATATGAGTGGTGGCACTGGGCAAGTGGGCACAGTATACGCTGTGAGCCTGACACAAAAAAATCAGACTGATGTTTCACAGTCAAAAAAGTTTTTTTTTTTTTAAATGTACACTTACACTACTAGTAAACAAGATATGAGTGGAGGCATTGGGCAAGTGGGCACAGTATACGCTGTGAGCCTGACACAAAAAAGCAGACTGATGTTTCACAGTCAAAAAAGATTTTTTTTTTAAATTTACACTACTGTTACACCAGATATGAGTGGTGGCACTGGGCAAGTGGGCACAGTATACGCTGTGAGCCTGGCACACACGCTGGCAGGCAGGCAACTGCAATTAGATTACACAAGCAGACTGATGTTTCACTGTCAAAAAAGGTTTTTATTTTTTAAATTTACACTTCTGTTACACCAGATATGAGTGGTGGCACTGGGCAAGTGGGAACAGTATACGCTGTGAGCCTGGCACACACGCTGGCAAGCAGGCAACTGCAATTAAATTACACAAGCAGACTGATGTTTCACAGTCAAAAAAGTTATTTTTTTTTTAATTTACACTACTGTTATATCAGATATCAAAGTCAAAAGTCTGTATCCAGCACAAAATCTCCCAAGGTGTGCATGAAGCTGTGAGGTGCAAATTGCAAAAGCACCCAATAAACATCCAATGAACAAAATCACAGCAGCGCCACTGTAGTATTTCCAATCGTTTTTTCTTTATTCCATGACACAAGTATAGCAAACAGCAATAGAATAGAACGACGTTTCGGGTTATGTACCCTTACTCATGAATCAAGTTCATGTTGAACATGAATAAGGGTACATAACCCGAAACGTCGTTCTATTCTATTGCTGTTTGCTATACTTGTGTCATGGAATAAAGAAAAAAAGATTGGAAATACTACAGTGGTGCTGCTGTGATTTTGTTCATTGGATGTTACACCAGATATGAGTGCTGGCACTGGGCAAGTGGGCACAGTATACACTGTGAGCCTGACACACACGCTGGCAGGCAGGCAAATGCAATTAGATTACACAGGAAAAAAAAAACAGACTGAGGTTCTAGCCCTAAAAAGGGCTTTTTCGGGTGCTGTCCTTACAGCAGAGATCAGATGAGTCCTTCAGGACTGTAGTGGACACTGAATACACTAGCCTAGCTATAGATTTCCCTACTAAATCAGCAGCAGCTACACTGTCCCTCCTCTCACTAACAATGCAGCTTCCGAATGAATCTAAAATGGATGCTGTCCAGGAGGTAGGAGGGTCTGGGAGGGAGGGTCGGCTGCTGATTGGCTGGAATGTGCCTGCTGACTGTGAGGTACAGGGTCAAAGTATTACTCAATGATGACAAATAGGGGGCGAACGCGAACATGCTATGTTCGCCGGGAACTATTCGGCGGTGAACAATTTGCGACATCACTAACTTCTATTATCAAATTAACTTTGTTTTCTTGGTAACATTTGTTTAAATGATAATGTACATATCCTTGGTTGGATCACCATATGTGTCCATCTAGGTCCCTTTAATGGATTGCTGCTCTGGAGTTGACTTTAACTTATGTTTGCATGATGTTAAACACATAGGCGTCGATCACAATCATGTATAAAATGTTATTAAATGATTAATCTGCAAAATTCCCAATAAATCATTGCAATATGTATTATTCACCATTTTAAAAATATTTTACCATTTATTTATTTTTTTAAACTTCATTTGTGCACTATCAATTATTTCCTGTCACAGCCCTACAAGGGGGCTGGGGTCTCTAAAGGAATACGCTCTGAGCTCTGAGCCTGACATAAAAAAGCAGACTGATGTTTAACAGTCCAAAAAGTTTTTTTTTTTAAATGTACACTTACACTACTATTAAACAAGATATGAGTGGTGGCACTGGGCAAGTGGGCACAGTATACGCTGTGAGCCTGACACAAAAAAGCAGACTGATGTTTCACAGTCAAAAAAGTTTTTTTTTTTTTTTAAATTTACACTACTGTTACAACAGATATGAGTGGTGGCACTGGGCAAGTGGGCACAGTATACGCTGTGAGCCTGACACAAAAAAGCAGACTGATGCTTCATAGTCCAAAAAGTTTTTTTTTTAAATGTACACTTACACTATTATTAAACAAGATATGAGTGGTGTCACTGGGCAAGTGGGCACAGTATACGCTGTGAGCCTGACTCAAAAAAGCAGACTGATGTTTCACAGTCCAAAAAGTTTTTTTTTTTTAAATGTACACTTACACTACTATTAAACAAAATATGAGTGGTGGCACTGGGCAAGTGGGCACAGTATACGCTGTGAGCCTGACACAAAAAAGTAGACTGATGTTTCACAGTCCAAAAAGGTTTTTTTTTTTTAAATGTACACTTACACTACTATTAAACAAGATATGAGTGGTGCCACTGAGCAAGTGGGTACAGTTTACGCTGTGAGCCTGACACAAAAAAGCAGACTGATGTTTCACAGTCCAAAAAGTTTTTTTTTTTTTTTTAAATGTACACTTACACTACTATTAAACAAGATATGAGTGGTGGCACTGGGCAAGTGGGCACAGTATACGCTGTGAGCCTGACACAAAAAAGCAGACTGATGTTTCACAGTCCAAAAAGTTTTTTTTTTTTTAAATGTACACTTACACTACTATTAAACAAGATATGAGTGGTGGCACTGGGCAAGTGGGCACAGTATACGCTGTGAGCCTGACACAAAAAAGCAGACTGCTGTTTCACAGTCAAAAAAGTTTTTTTTTTTTTTTAAATGTACACTTACACTACTATTAAACAAGATATGAGTGATGGCAATGGGCAAGTGGGCACAGTATATGCTGTGAGCCTGACACAAAAAAGCAGACTGATGTTTCACAGTCAAAAAAGATTTTTTTTTTTAAATGTACACTTACACTACTATTAAACAAGATATTTATTTATTTATTTATTTATAAAATATTTTACCAGGAAGGATACATTGAGATTTCTCTCGTTTTCAAGTATGTCCTGGGATCACAAAACATTGCATTGATACAATAGGGTACAATAAAATACAAAAACAATAATAAAAATACACATTATATGCAAACATTTAACATAGAGCAGGTATGAAATATTTATCCATGACAGGAGCATTCTGTTTTGAGATATGTATAGAGGGATCTCTTAAAGGATTTTAGGCTTGGGGAAGTTTTTAAAGTGTGAGGGAGGTCATTCCATAATTGTGGCGCTCTGTAGGAAAAGGAGGATCGAGCTGCTTTTTTTTTGTATTGAGGCAAGCTAAATAATGTGCTGTTATTGGATCGGAGGTTATAGGAGGTGGGAATAGCAGGGGAGAGCATTCTGCTCAGGTAGGGTGGGAGCTTCCCAGAAAGGCTCTTAAAGACAAGGCAGGAAAGATGGAGGGTGCGTCTGGATTCTAGCGACAGCCAGTTTAGTTCTTTTAGCATGTCACAATGGTGGGTCCTGTAGTTACATTGTAGCACAAAGCGGCAGAGCGAGTTATATAACGTATTTAGTTTATTAAGGTGAGTTTGCGGAGCAGGTGCATATACTATGTCCCCATAATCCAAGATAGGCATCAGCATTTGCTGTACAATCTTTTCCTTTACTGTAGGGCTGAGGCAAGATTTGTTTCTGTACAGGGCACCTAGTTTTGGATAAAGTTTAGAGGCAATTTTTTCTATGTGGAGTCCAAAAGATAGATTGGGGTCTAACAACATACCTAAGTATTTAAAAGAGTGGACTGCGGTCAGCGTGCAATTGGATTTTGTTTTGATGCGAAGATGGGAATTTTGTAATTTATGTATTTTAGGTCCCATTCCAAAGATCATTGTGACCGTTTTGTCAGTGTTTAGGAAGAGTTTGTTTTTCGAGATCCACTTTTCTACCTCTGTGAACTGGTCTTGGAGCACTGTTTCAAGCTGCAGCAGATCAGATTTGTTTGCATAGATTACCGTGTCGTCTGCGTACATGTGTACAGTTGAGGATTTGCAGACATTAGGCAAATCATTTATAAATAATGTGAATAGTAGGGGGCCGAGAATGGAACCTTGGGGAACACCACACGTGACTGGGAGAGGGAGGGAGTCAATGTTAGAGACAGAGACATATTGTGATCGATCCGATACATATGATTTAAACCAGGTTAACGGGTGATCAGCAATACCAGAGTTTTTTAGTTTGAGAAGTAGTAGGTCATGGTCCACTGTGTCAAAAGCCTTTGCAAAATCAAGGAAAATAGCTCCAGTTAGGTCTCCTTGTTCCATGGCAGTTTGGATGTCGTTGCAAACTTTTAGGAGGGCAGTTGTAGTGGAGTGATTCGGTCTGAAACCTGATTGATCAGGGGTCAGATAGTTAGAAAGTTGGTAATACTCGCATAATTGCGTATGGACGCATTTTTCTAGGATTTTTGACAATACAGGGAGCAGTGATATAGGACGATAGTTAGAAACCAAGGTTAACTCCCCACTTTTATGAATAGGCACTACTCTTGCAGTTTTCCAGAGTTTGGGTATGTATCCAGACACCAAGGATTTGTTGATTAGGGTTGCAACAGGCTTAGCAATTGCCGGCGCACTGAGCTTCAACAGCATTGCTGGGATTTGATCAGGTCCTGACTGGTTTTTCATTTTTAGATTATCGAGGTGTTTCTTAAACACCTCGATATGAGTGGTGGCACTGGGCAAGTGGGCACAGTATACGCTGTGAGCCTGACACAAAAAAGCAGACTGATGTTTCACAGTCAAAAAAGATTTTTTTTTTAAAAATGTACACTTACACTACTATTAAACAAGATATGAGTGGTGCCACTGGGCAAGTGGGCCCAGTATAAGCTGTGAGCCTGAAACAAAAAAGCAGACTGATGTTTCACAGTCCAAAAAGTTTTTTTTGTTTTTAAATGTACACTTACACTACTATTAAATAAGATATGAGTGGTGGCACTGGGCAAGTGGGCACAGTATACGCTGTGAGCCTGACACAAAAAATCAGAATGATGTTTCACAGTCAAAAAAGTTTTTTTTTTTTAAATGTACACTTACACTACTATTAAACAAGATATGAGTGGTGGCACTGGGCAAGTGGGCACAGTATACGCTGTGAGCCTGACACAAAAAAGCAGACTGATGTTTCACAGTCAAAAAAGTTTTTTTTTTAAAAAATTTGCACTACTGTTACACCAGATATGAGTGGTGGCACTGGGCAAGTGGGCACAGTATACGCTGTGAGCCTGGCACACACGCTGGCAGGCAGGCAACTGCAATTTGATTACACAAGCAGACTGATGTTTCACAGTCAAAAAAGGTTTTTGTTTTTTAAATTTACACTACTGTTACACCAGATATGAGTGGTGGCACTGGGCAAGTGGGAACAGTATACGCTGTGAGCCTGGCACACACGCTGGCAAGCAAGCAACTGCAATTAAATTACACAAGCAGACTGATGTTTCACAGTCAAAAAAGTTTTTTTTTTTTTTTAAATTTACACTACTGTTACACCAGATATCAAAGTCAAAAGTCTGTATCCAGCATAAAATCTCCCAAGGTGTGCATGAAGCTGTGAGGTGCAAATTGCAAAAGAACCCAATAAACATCCAATGAACAAAATCACAGCAGCACCACTGTAGTATTTCCAATCTTTTTTTCTTTATTCCATGACACAAGTATAGCAAACAGCAATAGAATAGAACAACGTTTTGGGTTATGTACCCTTATTCATGTTCAAGTTCATGTTGAACATGAATAAGGGTACATAACCCGAAACATTGTTCTATTCTATTGCTGTTTGCTATACTTGAGTCATGGAATAAAGAAAAAAAGATTGGAAATACTACAGTGGTGCTGCTGTGATTTTGTTCATTGGATGTTACACCAGATATGAGTGCTGGAACTGGGAAAGAGGGCACAGTATACGCTGTGAGCCTGGCACACACGCTGGCAGGCAGGCAACTGAAATTAGATTACACAGGAAAAAAATTAGATTACACAGGAAAAAAAAAACAGACTGATGTTCTAGCCCTAAAAGGGCTTTTTGGGGTGCTGTCCTTACAGCAGAGATCAGGGGCGCGATCCGATATAGATCGCAGTTTGCGGCGCAAGCGAGGGAACCGGCGTCGCCCGCAGTTTCAGCTCGCAACTCGAGCTATCCCATATAAGTCGCCGTCAGATGCTAACGTGCCGTAAGTCTGACAAACCAGCGATGTCCAGAAATCTGCGCAAGTACAAATTTCTGGCGTCGCCAGTGACTTGCGGCACGTTAGAAACTGCCGGCGCCTATAAAACCTGACTAAAGTCTAAAACACCCGCACTGTCTAACACGCCTCCCTAACATAGCCCGACAAGTCTAACACGCCTCCCTAACATAGCCCGACACGTCTAACCCACTATCCCCCCTCACTATCCTAACAATAAAAAAGCTATTAACCCCTAAACCGCCGCTCCCGTACCCCGCCGCAACCTAATAAAGTTATTAACCCCTAAACCGCCGCTCCCGTACCCCGCCGCTAGCTATATTATATCTATAACCCCCTAAAGTGAACCCCTAACACCGCCGCCATCTATATTAAAATTATTAACCCCCAATGTAAGCCCCTTACACCGCCGCCATCTCTATTAAAATGATTAACCCCTAATTTAATCTACCTACCCCGCCGCCAGCTATATTATCTATGTTAACCCTAAGTATATTATAGTTAATATAGGTATTACATTATATATATTAACTATATTAACCCTAATGATATTAGGGTTAATATAGTTAATATAGTTACTATAGTATTTATATTAACTATATTAACTCTATCTAACCCTAACACCCCTAACTAAATTTATATTAAATTAATCTAATTCATTTATAAACTAAAATATTCCTATTTAAATCTAAATACTTACCTATAAAATAAACCCTAAGATAGCTACAATATAATTAATAATTACATTGTAGCTCTGTTAGGGTTAATATTTATTTTACAGGTAAATTGTTAATTATTTTAACTAGGTATAATAGCTATTAAATAGTTATTAACTATTTAATATCTACCTAGTTAAAATAATTACCCAATTACCTGTAAAATAAATCCTAACCTAAGTTACAAATACACCTACACTATCAATAAATTAAATAAACTACAAACATCTATCTAAAAATACAATTAAATTAACTAAACTAAATTACAAAAAAAAACAAACACTAAATTACAAAAAATAAAAAAAGATTACAAGATTTTTAAGCTAATTACACCTATTCTAAGCCCCCTAATAAAATAATAAACCCCCAAAATAAAAAAAATTCCCTGCCCTATTCTAAATTAAACAAATTTCAAAGCTCTTTACCTTACCAGCCCTTAAAAGGGCCTTTTGTGGGGCATGCCCCAAAGAATTCAGCTCTTTTGCATACAAATACAATACCCCCCCATTACAACCCACCACCCACATACCCCTATTCTAAAACCACCCAAACCCCCCTTAAAAAAGCCTAACACTACCCCCCTGAAGATCTCCCTACCTTGTCTTCACCACACCGGGCCGAACTCCTGATCCGATCCGGGCGATGTCTTCCTCCAAGCGGCAAAGAAGAATTCTTCCTCCGGCGATGTCTTCCTCCAAGCGGCAAAGAAGAATTCTTCCTCCGGCGACGTCTTCCTCCAAGCGGCAGCAAAGTCTTCATTCTTCCGGCGGCATCTTCAATCTTCTTTCTTCGCTCCGCCGCTGCGGAGCATCCATCCCGGCCGACTACTGAACTTGGAATGAGGTACCTTTAAATGACGTCATCCAAGATGGCGTCCGCCGAATTCCGATTGGCTGATAGGATTCTATCAGCCAATCGGAATTAAGTAAAAAAAATCTGATTGGCTGATTGAATCCGCCAATCAGATTCAAGTTCAATCCGATTGGCTGATCCAATCAGCCAATCAGATTGAGCTCGCATTCTATTGGCTGATCGGAACAGCCAATAGAATGCGAGCTCAATCTGATTGGCTGATTGGATTAGCCAATCGGATTGAACTTGAATCTGATTGGCTGATTCAATCAGCCAATCAGATTTTTTTAACTTAATTCCGATTGGCTGATAGAATCCTATCAGCCAATCGGAATTCGGCGGACGCCATCTTGGATGACGTCATTTAAAGGTACCTCATTCCAAGTTCAGTAGTCGGCCGGGATGGATGCTCCGCAGCGGCGGAGCAAAGAAAGAAGATTGAAGATGCCGCCGGAAGAATGAAGACTTTGCTGCCGCTTGGAGGAAGACGTCGCCGGAGGAAGAATTCTTCTTTGCCGCTTGGAGGAAGACATCGCCCGGATCGGATCAGGAGTTCAGCCCGGTGTGGTGAAGACAAGGTAGGGAGATCTTCAGGGGGGTAGTGTTAGGCTTTTTTAAGGGGGGTTTGGGTGGTTTTAGAATAGGGGTATGTGGGTGGTGGGTTGTAATGGGGGGGGGTATTGTATTTGTATGCAAAAGAGCTGAATTCATTGGGGCATGCCCCACAAAAGGCCCTTTTAAGGGCTGGTAAGGTAAAGAGCTTTGAAATTTGTTTAATTTAGAATAGGGCAGGGAATTTTTTTTATTTTGGGGGTTTATTATTTTATTAGGGGGCTTAGAATAGGTGTAATTAGCTTAAAAATCTTGTAATCTTTTTTTATTTTTTGTAATTTAGTGTTTGTTTTTTTTTGTAATTTAGTTTAGTTAATTTAATTGTATTTTTAGATAGATGTTTGTAGTTTATTTAATTTATTGATAGTGTAGGTGTATTTGTAACTTAGGTTAGGATTTATTTTACAGGTAATTGGGTAATTATTTTAACTAGGTAGATATTAAATAGTTAATAACTATTTAATAGCTATTATACCTAGTTAAAATAATTAACAATTTACCTGTAAAATAAATATTAACCCTAACATAGCTACAATGTAATTATTAATTATATTGTAGCTATCTTAGGGTTTATTTTATAGGTAAGTATTTAGATTTAAATAGGAACATTTTAGTTTATAAATGAATTAGATTAATTTAATATAAATTTAGTTAGGGGTGTTAGGGTTAGATAGAGTTAATATAGTTAATATAAATACTATAGTAACTATATTAACTATATTAACCCTAATATAATTAGGGTTAATATAGTTAATATATATAATGTAATACCTATATTAACTATAATATACTTAGGGTTAATATAGATAATATAGCTGGCGGCGGGGTAGGTAGATTAAATAAGGGGTTAATCATTTTAATAGAGATGGCGGCGGTGTAAGGGGCTTACATTAGGGGTTAATAATATTAATGTAGCTGTCGGCGGTATAGGGGGATTAGATTAGGGGTTAATAATTTTTATATAGGTGGCGGCGGTGTAAGGGGTCAGATTAGGGGATAGATAAGGTAGATGACAGCGGTGTAAGGGGTTCTAATTAGGGGATAGATAAGGTAGATGGCGGCGGTTTTAGGGGCTCACAGTAGGGGGTTAGTTTATGTAGATGGCGGCGGGGTCCGGGAGCGGCGGTTTAGGGGTTAATAACTTTATTAGGGATTTCGGGGGGGGGGGGATCGCGGTTGACAGGTAGATAGACATTGCGCATGCGTTAGGTGTTAGGTTTATTTTAGCAGATCGCGGTTGACAGGGAGATAGACATTGAGCATGCGTTAGGTGTTAGGTTTATTTTAGCAGCCAGTTTAGGGAGTTACAGGGCTCCAATAGTCAGCGTAAGGCTTCTTACGGCTGCTTTTTGTGGCGAGGTGAAAATGGAGTAAGTTTTCTCCATTTTCACCACGTAAGTCCTTACGCTGCATATTGGATACCAAACTGCGCGGGTTTGGTATACCTGCCTATAGCCCAAAAATCTACGGGCGACGGCAGAAATATACGCGCGTAACTTCTAGGTTACGCCGTATATGTGATACCAAACCCGCGCAAATATTGGCGTCGCCGGCTTTTGCGGGCGACGATTTTTATCGGATGGACCCCCAGATGAGTCCTTCAGGACTGTAGTGGACACTGAATACACTTGCCTAGCTATAGATTTCCCTACTAAATCAGCAGCAGCTACACTGTCCCTCCTCTCACTAACAATGCAGCTTCCGAATGAATCTAAAATGGATGCTGTCCAGGAGGTAGGAGGGTCTGGGAGGGAGGGTCGGCTGCTGATTGGCTGGAATGTGCCTGCTGACTGTGAGGTACAGGGTCAAAGTATTACTCAATGATGACAAATAGGGGGCGAACGCGAACATGCTATGTTCGCCGGGAACTATTCGGCGGTGAACAATTTGCGACATCACTAACTTCTATTATCAAATTAACTTTCTTTTCTTGGTAACATTTGTTTAAAGGATAATGTACATATCCTCGGTTGGATCACCAGATGTATCCATCTAGGTCCCTTTAATGGATTGCTGCTCTGGAGTTGACTTTAACTTATGTTTGCATGATGTTAAACACATAGGCGTCGATCACAATCATGTATAAAATGTTATTAAATGATTAATCTGCAAAATTCCCAATAAATCATTGCAATATGTATTATTCACCATTTTAAAAGGATTTTACCATTTATTTATTTTTTTAAACTTCATTTGTGCACTATCAATTATTTCCTGTCACAGCCCTACAAGGGGGCTGGGGTCTCAAAAGGAATACGCTCTGAGCTCTGAGCCTGACATAAAAAAGCAGACTGATGTTTAACAGTCCAAAAAGTTTTTTTTTTAAATGTACACTTACACTACTATTAAACTAGATATGAGTGTACATTTAAAAAAAAAAAACTTTTTTTTTTTACATTACTGTTACACTAGATATGAGTGGTGGCACTGGGCAAGTGGGCACAGTATACGCTGTGAGCCTGACACAAAAAAGCAGACTGATGTTTCATAGTCCAAAAAGTTTTTTTTTTTTTTAAATGTACACTTACACTACTATTAAACAAAATATGAGTGGTGGCACTGGGCAAGTGGGCACAGTATACGCTGTGAGCCTGACACAGAAAAGTAGACTGATGTTTCACAGTCCAAAAAAGGTTTTTTTTTTTAAATGTACACTTACACTACTATTAAACAAGATATGAGTGGTGCCACTGGGCAAGTGGGCACAGTTTACGCTGTGAGCCTGACACAAAAAAGCAGACTGATGTTTCACAGTCCAAAAAGTTTTTTTTTTTTAAAATGTACACTTACACTACTATTAAACAAGATATGAGTGGTGGCACTTGGCAAGTGGGCACAGTATACGCTGTGAGCCTGACACAAAAAAGCAGACTGATGTTTCACAGTCCAAAAAGTTTTTTTTTTTTTAAAATGTACACTTACACTACTATTAAACAAGATATAAGTGGTGGCACTGGGCAAGTGGGCACAGTATACACTGTGAGCCTAATAACAAAAAAGCAGACTGATGTTTCACAGTCCAAAAAGTTTTTTTTTTTTAAATGTACACTTATACTACTATTAAACAAGATATGAGTTGTGGCACTGGGCAAATGGGCAGCACCACTGTAGTATTTCCAATCTTTTTTTCTTTATTCCATGACACAAGTATAGCAAACAGCAATAGAATAGAACAATGTTTCGGGTTATGTACCCTTATTCATGTTCAAGTTCATGTTGAACATGAATAAGGGTACATAACCCGAAACGTCGTTCTATTCTATTGCTGTTTGCTATACTTGTGTCATGGAATAAAGAAAAAAAGATTGGAAATACTACAGTGGTGCTGCTGTGATTTTGTTCATTGGATGTTACACCAGATATGAGTGCTGGCACTGGGAAAGTGGGCACAGTATACGCTGTGAGCCTGGCACACACGCTGGCAGGCAGGCAACTGCAATTAGATTACACAGGAAAAAAATTAGATTACACAGGAAAAAAAAACAGACTGATGTTCTAGCCCTAAAAAGGGCTTTTTGGGGTGCTGTCCTTACAGCAGAGATCAGATGAGTCCTTCAGGACTGTAGTGGACACTGAATACACTTGCCTAGCTATAGATTTCCCTACAAAATCAGCAGCAGCTACACTGTCCCTCCTCTCACTAACAATGCAGCTTCCGAATGAATCTAAAATGGATGCTGTCCAGGAGGTAGGAGGGTCTGGGAGGGAGGGTCGGCTGCTGATTGGCTGGAATGTGCCTGCTGACTGTGAGGTACAGGGTCAAAGTATTACTCAGTGATGACAAATAGGGGGCGAACGCGAACATGCTATGTTCGCCGGGAACTATTCGGCGGTGAACAATTTGCGACATCACTAACTTCTATTATCAAATTAACTTTGTTTTCTTGGTAACATTTGTTTAAATGATAATGTACATATCCTCGGTTGGATCACCAGATGTGTCCATCTAGGTCCCTTTAATGGATTGCTGCTCTGGAGTTGACTTTAACTTATGTTTGCATGATGTTAAACACATAGACGTCGATCACAATCATGTATAAAATTTTATTAAATGATTAATCTGCAAAATTCCCAATAAATCATTGCAATATGTATTATTCAGCATTTTAAAAGGATTTTACCATTTATTTATTTTTTTAAACTTCATTTGTGCACTATCAATTATTTCCTGTCACAGCCCTACAAGGGGGCTGGGGTCTCTAAAGGAATACGCTATGAGCTCTGAGCCTGACATAAAAAAGCAGACTGATGTTTAACAGTCCAAAAAGTTTTTTTTTTTAAATGTACACTTACACTACTATTAAACAAGATATGAGTGTACATTTAAAAAAAAAACTTTTTTTTTTACATTACTGTTACACCAGATATGAGTGGTGGCACTGGGCAAGTGGGCACAGTATACGCTGTGAGCCAGACACAAAAAAGCAGACTGATGTTTCATAGTCCAAAAAGTTTTTTTTTTTTTTTAAATGTACACTTACACTACTATTAAACAAAATATGAGTGGTGGCACTGGGCAAGTGGCACAGTATACGCTGTGAGCCTGACACAGAAAAGTAGACTGATGTTTCACAGTCCAAAAAGGTTTTTTTTTTAAATGTACACTTACACTACTATTAAACAAGATAAGAGTGGTGCCACTGGGCAAGTGGGCACAGTTTACGCTGTGAGCCTGACACAAAAAAGCAGACTGATGTTTCACAGTCCAAAAAGTTTTTTTTTTTTTTAAATTTACACTTACACTACTATTAAACAAGATATGAGTGGTGGCACTTGGCAAGTGGGCACAGTATACGCTGTGAGCCTGACACAAAAAAGCAGACTGATGTTTCACAGTCCAAAAAGTTTTTTTGTTTTTGTTTTTAAATGTACACTTACACTACTATTAAACAAGATATGAGTGGTGCCACTGGGCAAGTGGGCACAGTTTACGCTGTGAGCCTGACACAAAAAAGCAGACTGATGTTTCACAGTCCAAAAAGTTTTTGTTTTTTTTAAATGTACACTTATACTACTATTAAACAAGATATAAGTGGTGGCACTGGGCAAGTGGGCACAGTATACGCTGTGAGCCTAATAACAAAAAAGCAGACTGATGTTTCACAGTCCAAAAAGTTTTTTTGTTTTTTTTTTTTTAAATGTACACTTATACTACTATTAAACAAGATATGAGTGGTGGCACTGGGCAAATGGGCAGCACCACTGTAGTATTTCCAATCTTTTTTTCTTTATTCCATGACACAAGTATAGCAAACAGCAATAGAATAGAACAATGTTTCGGGTTATGTACCCTTATTCATGTTCAAGTTCATGTTGAACATGAATAAGGGTACATAACCCGAAACGTTGTTCTATTCTATTGCTGTTTGCTATACTTGTGTCATGGAATAAAGAAAAAAAGATTGGAAATACTACAGTGGTGCTGCTGTGATTTTGTTAATTGGATGTGACACCAGATATGAGTGCTGGCACTGGGCAAGTGGGCACAGTATACGCTGTGAGCCTGGCACACACGCTGGCAGGCAGGCAACTGCAATTATATTACACAGGAAAAAAAACAGACTGATGTTCTAGCCCTAAAAAGGGCTTTTTGGGGTGCTGTCCTTACAGCAGAGATCAGATGAGTCCTTCAGGACCGTAGTGGACACTGAATACACTTGCCTAGCTATAGATTTCCCTACTAAATCAGCAGCAGCTACACTGTCCCTCCTCTCACTAACAATGCAGCTTCCGAATGAATCTAAAATGGATGCTGTCCAGGAGGTAGGATGGTCTGGGAGGGAGGGTCAGCTGCTGATTGGCTGGAATGTGCCTGCTGACTGTGAGGTACAGGGTCAAAGTATTACTCAATGATGACAAATAGGGGGCGAACGCGAACATGCTATGTTCGCCGGGAACTATTCGGCGGTGAACAATTTGCGACATCACTAACTTCTATTATCAAATTAACTTTGTTTTCTTGGTAACATTTGTTTAAATGATAATGTACATATCCTCGGTTGGATCACCATATGTGTCCATCTAGGTCCCTTTAATGGATTGCTGCTCTGGAGTTGACTTTAACTTATGTTTGCATGATGTTAAACACATAGGCGTCAATCACAATCATGTATAAAATGTTATTAAATGATTAATCTCCAAAATTCCCAATAAATCATTGCAATATGTATTATTCACCATTTTAAAAGGATTTTACCATTTATTTATTTTTTTAAACTTCATTTGTGCACTATCAATTATTTCCTGTCACAGCCCTACAAGGGGGCTGGGGTCTCTAAAGGAATACGCTCTGAGCTCTGAGCCTGACATAAAAAAGCAGACTGATGTTTAACAGTCCAAAAAGTTTTTTTTTTTTTTTAAATGTACACTTACACTACTATTAAACAAGATATGAGTGTACATTTAAAAAAAAAAATAACTTTTTTTTTTACACTACTGTTACACCTGATATGAGTGGTGGCACTGGGCAGGTGGGCACAGTATACGCTGTGAGCCTGACAAAAAATAGCAGACTGATGTTTCATAGTCTAAAAAGTTTTTTTTTTAAATGTACACTTACACTGCTATTAAACAAAATATGAGTGGTGGCACTGGGCAAGTAGGCACAGTATACGCTGTGAGCCTGACACAGAAAAGTAGACTGATGTTTCACAGTCCAAAAAGTTTTTTTTTTTTTAAATGTACACTTACACTACTATTAAACAAGATATGAGTGGTGCCACTGGGCAAGTGGGCACAGTTTACGCTGTGAGCCTGACACAAAAAAGCAGACTGATGTTTCACAGTCCCAAATTTTTTTTTTTTTAAATGTACACTTACACTACTATTAAAGAAGATATGAGTGGTGGCACTGGGCAAATGGGCACAGTATACGCTGTGAGCCTGACACAAAAAAGCAGACTGATGTTTCAAAGTCAAAAAAGTTTTTTTTTTTAAATGTACACTTACACTACTATTAAACAAGATATGAGTGGTGGCAATGGGCAAGTGGGCACAGTATATGCTGTGTGCCTGACACAAAAAAGAAGACTGATGTTTCACAGTCCAAAAAGTTTTTTTTTTTAAATGTACACTTACACTACTATTAAACAAGATATGAGTGGTGGCACTGGGCAAGTGGGCACAGTATACGCTGTGAGCCTGACACAAAAAAGCAGACTGATGTTTCACAGTCCAAAAAAGGTTTGTTTTTTTAAATGTACACTTACACTACTATTAAACAAGATATGAGTGGTGCCACTGGGCAAGTGGGCACAGTTTACGCTGTGAGCCTGACACAAAAAAGCAGACTGATGTTTCACAGTCCAAAAAGTTTTTTTTTTTTAAAATGTACACTTACACTACTATTAAACAAGATATGAGTGGTGGCACTTGGCAAGTGGGCACAGTATACGCTGTGAGCCTGACACAAAAAAGCAGACTGATGTTTCACAGTCCAAAAAGTTTTTTTTTTTTTTAAATGTACACTTACACTACTATTAAACAAGATATAAGTGGTGGCACTGGGCAAGTGGGCACAGTATACACTGTGAGCCTAATAACAAAAAAGCAGACTGATGTTTCACAGTCCAAAAAGTTTTTTTTTTTTAAATGTACACTTATACTACTATTAAACAAGATATGAGTTGTGGCACTGGGCAAATGGGCAGCACCACTGTAGTATTTCCAATCTTTTTTTCTTTATTCCATGACACAAGTATAGCAAACAGCAATAGAATAGAACAATGTTTCGGGTTATGTACCCTTATTCATGTTCAAGTTCATGTTGAACATGAATAAGGGTACATAACCCGAAACGTCGTTCTATTCTATTGCTGTTTGCTATACTTGTGTCATGGAATAAAGAAAAAAAGATTGGAAATACTACAGTGGTGCTGCTGTGATTTTGTTCATTGGATGTTACACCAGATATGAGTGCTGGCACTGGGAAAGTGGGCACAGTATACGCTGTGAGCCTGGCACACACGCTGGCAGGCAGGCAACTGCAATTAGATTACACAGGAAAAAAATTAGATTACACAGGAAAAAAAAACAGACTGATGTTCTAGCCCTAAAAAGGGCTTTTTGGGGTGCTGTCCTTACAGCAGAGATCAGATGAGTCCTTCAGGACTGTAGTGGACACTGAATACACTTGCCTAGCTATAGATTTCCCTACAAAATCAGCAGCAGCTACACTGTCCCTCCTCTCACTAACAATGCAGCTTCCGAATGAATCTAAAATGGATGCTGTCCAGGAGGTAGGAGGGTCTGGGAGGGAGGGTCGGCTGCTGATTGGCTGGAATGTGCCTGCTGACTGTGAGGTACAGGGTCAAAGTATTACTCAATGATGACAAATAGGGGGGCGAACGCGAACATGCTATGTTCGCCGGGAACTATTCGGCGGTGAACAATTTGCGACATCACTAACTTCTATTATCAAATTAACTTTGTTTTCTTGGTAACATTTGTTTAAATGATAATGTACATATCCTCGGTTGGATCACCAGATGTGTCCATCTAGGTCCCTTTAATGGATTGCTGCTCTGGAGTTGACTTTAACTTATGTTTGCATGATGTTAAACACATAGACGTCGATCACAATCATGTATAAAATTTTATTAAATGATTAATCTGCAAAATTCCCAATAAATCATTGCAATATGTATTATTCACCATTTTAAAAGGATTTTACCATTTATTTATTTTTTTAAACTTCATTTGTGCACTATCAATTATTTCCTGTCACAGCCCTACAAGGGGGCTGGGGTCTCTAAAGGAATACGCTATGAGCTCTGAGCCTGACATAAAAAAGCAGACTGATGTTTAACAGTCCAAAAAGTTTTTTTTTTTAAATGTACACTTACACTACTATTAAACAAGATATGAGTGTACATTTAAAAAAAAAACTTTTTTTTTTACATTACTGTTACACCAGATATGAGTGGTGGCACTGGGCAAGTGGGCACAGTATACGCTGTGAGCCAGACACAAAAAAGCAGACTGATGTTTCATAGTCCAAAAAGTTTTTTTTTTTTTTTAAATGTACACTTACACTACTATTAAACAAAATATGAGTGGTGGCACTGGGCAAGTGGGCACAGTATACGCTGTGAGCCTGACACAGAAAAGTAGACTGATGTTTCACAGTCCAAAAAGGTTTTTTTTTTAAATGTACACTTACACTACTATTAAACAAGATAAGAGTGGTGCCACTGGGCAAGTGGGCACAGTTTACGCTGTGAGCCTGACACAAAAAAGCAGACTGATGTTTCACAGTCCAAAAAGTTTTTTTTTTTTTTAAATTTACACTTACACTACTATTAAACAAGATATGAGTGGTGGCACTTGGCAAGTGGGCACAGTATACGCTGTGAGCCTGACACAAAAAAGCAGACTGATGTTTCACAGTCCAAAAAGTTTTTTTGTTTTTTTTTTTAAATGTACACTTACACTACTATTAAACAAGATATGAGTGGTGCCACTGGGCAAGTGGGCACAGTTTACGCTGTGAGCCTGACACAAAAAAGCAGACTGATGTTTCACAGTCCAAAAAGTTTTTTTTTTTTTTTAAATGTACACTTATACTACTATTAAACAAGATATAAGTGGTGGCACTGGGCAAGTGGGCACAGTATACGCTGTGAGCCTAATAACAAAAAAGCAGACTGATGTTTCACAGTCCAAAAAGTTTTTTTTTTTTTTTTTTTTTAAATGTACACTTATACTACTATTAAACAAGATATGAGTGGTGGCACTGGGCAAATGGGCAGCACCACTGTAGTATTTCCAATCTTTTTTTCTTTATTCCATGACACAAGTATAGCAAACAGCAATAGAATAGAACAATGTTTCGGGTTATGTACCCTTATTCATGTTCA
This sequence comes from Bombina bombina, assembly GCF_027579735.1. NCBI lineage: Eukaryota > Metazoa > Chordata > Amphibia > Anura > Bombinatoridae > Bombina > Bombina bombina. The sequence goes on from NC_069502.1 coordinate 243,989,922, forward strand.
AGTTCATGTTGAACATGAATAAGGGTACATAACCCGAAACGTTGTTCTATTCTATTGCTGTTTGCTATACTTGTGTCATGGAATAAAGAAAAAAAGATTGGAAATACTACAGTGGTGCTGCTGTGATTTTGTTAATTGGATGTGACACCAGATATGAGTGCTGGCACTGGGCAAGTGGGCACAGTATACGCTGTGAGCCTGGCACACACGCTGGCAGGCAGGCAACTGCAATTATATTACACAGGAAAAAAAACAGACTGATGTTCTAGCCCTAAAAAGGGCTTTTTGGGGTGCTGTCCTTACAGCAGAGATCAGATGAGTCCTTCAGGACCGTAGTGGACACTGAATACACTTGCCTAGCTATAGATTTCCCTACTAAATCAGCAGCAGCTACACTGTCCCTCCTCTCACTAACAATGCAGCTTCCGAATGAATCTAAAATGGATGCTGTCCAGGAGGTAGGATGGTCTGGGAGGGAGGGTCAGCTGCTGATTGGCTGGAATGTGCCTGCTGACTGTGAGGTACAGGGTCAAAGTATTACTCAATGATGACAAATAGGGGGCGAACGCGAACATGCTATGTTCGCCGGGAACTATTCGGCGGTGAACAATTTGCGACATCACTAACTTCTATTATCAAATTAACTTTGTTTTCTTGGTAACATTTGTTTAAATGATAATGTACATATCCTCGGTTGGATCACCATATGTGTCCATCTATGTCCCTTTAATGGATTGCTGCTCTGGAGTTGACTTTAACTTATGTTTGCATGATGTTAAACACATAGGCGTCAATCACAATCATGTATAAAATGTTATTAAATGATTAATCTCCAAAATTCCCAATAAATCATTGCAATATGTATTATTCACCATTTTAAAAGGATTTTACCATTTATTTATTTTTTTAAACTTCATTTGTGCACTATCAATTATTTCCTGTCACAGCCCTACAAGGGGGCTGGGGTCTCTAAAGGAATACGCTCTGAGCTCTGAGCCTGACATAAAAAAGCAGACTGATGTTTAACAGTCCAAAAAGTTTTTTTTTTTTTTAAATGCACACTTACACTACTATTAAACAAGATATGAGTGTACATTTAAAAAAAAAATAACTTTTTTTTTTACACTACTGTTACACCTGATATGAGTGGTGGCACTGGGCAGGTGGGCACAGTATACGCTGTGAGCCTGACACAAAATAGCAGACTGATGTTTCATAGTCTAAAAAGTTTTTTTTTTAAATGTACACTTACACTGCTATTAAACAAAATATGAGTGGTGGCACTGGGCAAGTGGGCACAGTATACGCTGTGAGCCTGACACAGAAAAGTAGACTGATGTTTCACAGTCCAAAAAGTTTTTTTTTTTTTAAATGTACACTTACACTACTATTAAACAAGATATGAGTGGTGCCACTGGGCAAGTGGGCACAGTTTACGCTGTGAGCCTGACACAAAAAAGCAGACTGATGTTTCACAGTCCCAAATTTTTTTTTTTTTAAATGTACACTTACACTACTATTAAAGAAGATATGAGTGGTGGCACTGGGCAAGTGGGCACAGTATACGCTGTGAGCCTGAAACAAAAAAGCAGACTGATGTTTCACAGTCCAAAAAGTTTTTATTGTTTTTAAATGTACACTTACACTACTATTAAACAAGATATTAGTGGTGGCACTGGGCAAGTGGGCACAGTATACGCTGTGAGCCTAATAACAAAAAAGCAGACTGATGTTTCACAGTCCAAAAAGTTATTTTTTTTTTAAATGTACACTTATACTACTATTAAACAAGATATGAGTGGTGGCACTGGGCAAATGGGCACAGTATACGCTGTGAGCCTGACACAAAAAAGCAGACTGATGTTTCAAAGTCAAAAAAGTTTTTTTTTTTAAATGTACACTTACACTACTATTAAACAAGATATGAGTGGTGGCAATGGGCAAGTGGGCACAGTATATGCTGTGTGCCTGACACAAAAAAGAAGACTGATGTTTCACAGTCCAAAAAGTTTTTTTTTTTAAATGTACACTTACACTACTATTAAACAAGATATGAGTGGTGCCACTGGGCAAGTGGGCCCAGTATAAGCTGTGAGCCTGAAACAAAAAGCAGACTGATGTTTCACAGTGCAAAAAGTTTTTTTTGTTTTAAATGTACACTTACACTACTATTAAACAAGATATGAGTGGTGCCACTGGGCAAGTGGGCACAGTTTACTCTGTGAGCATGACATAAAAAAGCAGACTGATGTTTCACAGTCCAAAAAGTTTTTTTTTTTTTAAATGTACACTTACACTACTATTAAACAAGATATGAGTGGTGGCACTTGGCAAGTGGGCACAGTATACGCTGTGAGCCTGACACAAAAAAGCAGACTGATGTTTCACAGTCCAAAAAGTTTTTTTTTTTTTTTTTAAATGTACACTTACACTACTATTAAACAAGATATGAGTGGTGGCACTGGGCAAGTGGGCACAGTATACGCTGTGAACCTGACACAAAAAAGCAGACTGATGTTTCACAGTCCAAAAAGTTTTTTGTTTTTTTTAAATGTACACTTATACTACTATTAAACAAGATATGAGTGGTGGCACTGGGCAAGTGGGCACAGTATACGCTGTGAGCCTGACACAAAAAAGCAGACTGATGTTTCACAGTCCAAAAAGTTTTTTTTTTTTTTAAATGTACACTTATACTACTATTAAACAAGATATAAGTGGTGGCACTGGGCAAGTGGGCACAGTATACGCTGTGAGCCTAATAACAAAAAAGCAGACTGATGTTTCACAGTCCAAAAAGTTTTTTTTTTTTTTTTTTTTAAATGTACACTTATACTACTATTAAACAAGATATGAGTGGTGGCACTGGGCAAATGGGCAGCACCACTGTAGTATTTCCAATCTTTTTTTCTTTATTCCATGACACAAGTATAGCAAACAGCAATAGAATAGAACAATGTTTCGGGTTATGTACCCTTATTCATGTTCAAGTTCATGTTGAACATGAATAAGGGTACATAACCCGAAACGTTGTTCTATTCTATTGCTGTTTGCTATACTTGTGTCATGGAATAAAGAAAAAAAGATTGGAAATACTACAGTGGTGCTGCTGTGATTTTGTTAATTGGATGTGACACCAGATATGAGTGCTGGCACTGGGCAAGTGGGCACAGTATACGCTGTGAGCCTGGCACACACGCTGGCAGGCAGGCAACTGCAATTATATTACACAGGAAAAAAAACAGACTGATGTTCTAGCCCTAAAAAGGGCTTTTTGGGGTGCTGTCCTTACAGCAGAGATCAGATGAGTCCTTCAGGACCGTAGTGGACACTGAATACACTTGCCTAGCTATAGATTTCCCTACTAAATCAGCAGCAGCTACACTGTCCCTCCTCTCACTAACAATGCAGCTTCCGAATGAATCTAAAATGGATGCTGTCCAGGAGGTAGGATGGTCTGGGAGGGAGGGTCAGCTGCTGATTGGCTGGAATGTGCCTGCTGACTGTGAGGTACAGGGTCAAAGTATTACTCAATGATGACAAATAGGGGGCGAACGCGAACATGCTATGTTCGCCGGGAACTATTCGGCGGTGAACAATTTGCGACATCACTAACTTCTATTATCAAATTAACTTTGTTTTCTTGGTAACATTTGTTTAAATGATAATGTACATATCCTCGGTTGGATCACCATATGTGTCCATCTATGTCCCTTTAATGGATTGCTGCTCTGGAGTTGACTTTAACTTATGTTTGCATGATGTTAAACACATAGGCGTCAATCACAATCATGTATAAAATGTTATTAAATGATTAATCTCCAAAATTCCCAATAAATCATTGCAATATGTATTATTCACCATTTTAAAAGGATTTTACCATTTATTTATTTTTTTAAACTTCATTTGTGCACTATCAATTATTTCCTGTCACAGCCCTACAAGGGGGCTGGGGTCTCTAAAGGAATACGCTCTGAGCTCTGAGCCTGACATAAAAAAGCAGACTGATGTTTAACAGTCCAAAAAGTTTTTTTTTTTTTTAAATGCACACTTACACTACTATTAAACAAGATATGAGTGTACATTTAAAAAAAAAATAACTTTTTTTTTTACACTACTGTTACACCTGATATGAGTGGTGGCACTGGGCAGGTGGGCACAGTATACGCTGTGAGCCTGACACAAAATAGCAGACTGATGTTTCATAGTCTAAAAAGTTTTTTTTTTAAATGTACACTTACACTGCTATTAAACAAAATATGAGTGGTGGCACTGGGTAAGTGGGCACAGTATACGCTGTGAGCCTGACACAGAAAAGTAGACTGATGTTTCACAGTCCAAAAAGTTTTTTTTTTTTTAAATGTACACTTACACTACTATTAAACAAGATATGAGTGGTGCCACTGGGCAAGTGGGCACAGTTTACGCTGTGAGCCTGACACAAAAAAGCAGACTGATGTTTCACAGTCCCAAATTTTTTTTTTTTTTAAATGTACACTTACACTACTATTAAAGAAGATATGAGTGGTGGCACTGGGCAAGTGGGCACAGTATACGCTGTGAGCCTGAAACAAAAAAGCAGACTGATGTTTCACAGTCCAAAAAGTTTTTATTGTTTTTAAATGTACACTTACACTACTATTAAACAAGATATTAGTGGTGGCACTGGGCAAGTGGGCACAGTATACGCTGTGAGCCTAATAACAAAAAAGCAGACTGATGTTTCACAGTCCAAAAAGTTATTTTTTTTTTAAATGTACACTTATACTACTATTAAACAAGATATGAGTGGTGGCACTGGGCAAATGGGCACAGTATACGCTGTGAGCCTGACACAAAAAAGCAGACTGATGTTTCAAAGTCAAAAAAGTTTTTTTTTTTAAATGTACACTTACACTACTATTAAACAAGATATGAGTGGTGGCAATGGGCAAGTGGGCACAGTATATGCTGTGTGCCTGACACAAAAAAGAAGACTGATGTTTCACAGTCCAAAAAGTTTTTTTTTTTAAATGTACACTTACACTACTATTAAACAAGATATGAGTGGTGCCACTGGGCAAGTGGGCCCAGTATAAGCTGTGAGCCTGAAACAAAAAGCAGACTGATGTTTCACAGTGCAAAAAGTTTTTTTTGTTTTAAATGTACACTTACACTACTATTAAACAAGATATGAGTGGTGCCACTGGGCAAGTGGGCACAGTTTACTCTGTGAGCATGACATAAAAAAGCAGACTGATGTTTCACAGTCCAAAAAGTTTTTTTTTTTTTAAATGTACACTTACACTACTATTAAACAAGATATGAGTGGTGGCACTTGGCAAGTGGGCACAGTATACGCTGTGAGCCTGACACAAAAAAGCAGACTGATGTTTCACAGTCCAAAAAGTTTTTTTTTTTTTTTTTAAATGTACACTTACACTACTATTAAACAAGATATGAGTGGTGGCACTGGGCAAGTGGGCACAGTATACGCTGTGAACCTGACACAAAAAAGCAGACTGATGTTTCACAGTCCAAAAAGTTTTTTGTTTTTTTTAAATGTACACTTATACTACTATTAAACAAGATATGAGTGGTGGCACTGGGCAAGTGGGCACAGTATACGCTGTGAGCCTGACACAAAAAAGCAGACTGATGTTTCACAGTCAAAAAAGTTTTTTTTTTTAAATGTACACTTACACTACTATTAAAGAAGATATGAGTGGTGGCACTGGGCAAGTGGGCACAGTATACGCTGTGAGCCTGAAACAAAAAAGCAGACTGATGTTTCACAGTCCAAAAAGTTTTTTTTGTTTTTAAATGTACACTTACACTACTATTAAAGAAGATATGAGTGGTGGCACTGGGCAAGTGGGCACAGTATACGCTGTGAGCCTGACACAAAAAATCAGACTGATGTTTCACAGTCCAAAAAGTTTTTTTTGTTTTTAAATGTACACTTACACTACTATTAAAGAAGATATGAGTGGTGGCACTAGGCAAGTGGGCACAGTATACGCTGTGAGCCTGACACAAAAAAGCAGACTGATGTTTCACAGTCAAAAAAGTTTTTTTTTTAAAATTTACACTACTGTTACACCAGATATGAGTGGTGGCACTGGGCAAGTGGGCACATTATACGCTGTGAGCCTGGCACACACGCTGGCAGGCAGGCAACTGCAATTAGATTACACAAGCAGACTGATGTTTCACAGTCAAAAAAGGTTTTTATTTTTTAAATTTACACTACTGTTACACCAGATATGAGTGGTGGCACTGGGCAAGTGGGAACAGTATAAGCTGTGAGCCTGGCACACACGCTGGCAAGCAGGCAACTGCAATTAAATTACACAAGCAGAGTGATGTTTCACAGTCAAAAAAGTTTTTTTTTTTTTTTAAATTTACACTACTGTTACACCAGATATCAAAGTCAAAAGTCTGTATCCAGCACAAAATCTCCCAAGTTGTGCATGAAGCTGTGAGGTTCAAATTGCAAAAGCACCCAGTAAACATCCAATGAACAAAATCACAGCAGCACCACTGTAGTATTTCCAATCTTTTTTTCTTTATTCCATGACACAAGTATAGCAAACAGCAACAGAATAGAACAATGTTTCGGGTTATGTACCCTTATTCATGTTCAAGTTCATGTTGAACATGAATAAGGGTACATAACCCGAAACGTCGTTCTATTCTATTGCTGTTTGCTATACTTGTGTCATGGAATAAAGAAAAAAAGATTGGAAATACTACAGTGGTGCTGCTGTGATTTTGTTCATTGGATGTTACACCAGATATGAGTGCTGGCACTGGGAAAGTGGGCACAGTATACGCTGTGAGCCTGGCACACACGCTGGCAGGCAGGCGACTGTAATTAGATTACACAGGAAAAAAAAAACAGACTGATGTTCTAGCCCTAAAAAGGGCTTTTTGGGGTGCTGTCCTTACAGCAGAGATCAGATGAGTCCTTCAGGACTGTAGTGGACACTGAATACACTAGCCTAGCTTTAGATTTCCCTACTAAATCAGCAGCAGCTACACTGTCCCTCCTCTCACTAACAATGCAGCTTCCGAATGAATCTAAAATGGATGCTGTCCAGGAGGTAGGAGGGTCTGGGAGGGAGGGTCGGCTGCTGATTGGCTGGAATGTGCCTGCTGACTGTGAGGTACAGGGTCAAAGTATTACTCAATGATGACAAATAGGGGGAGAACGCGAACATGCTATGTTCGCCGGTAACTATTCGGCGGTGAACAATTTGCAACATCACTAACTTCTATTATCAAATTAACTTTGTTTTCTTGGTAACATTTGTTTAAATGATAATGTACATATCCTCAGTTGGATCACCAGATGTGTCCATCTAGGTCCCTTTAATGGATTGCTGCTCTGGAGTTGACTTTAACTTATGTTTGCATGATGTTAAACACATAGGCGTCGATCACAATCATGTATAAAATGTTATTAAATGATTAATCTGCAAAATTCCCATTAAATCATTGCAATATGTATTATTCACCATTTTAAAAGGATTTTACCATTTATTTATTTTTTTAAACTTCATTTGTGCACTATCAATTATTTCCTGTCACAGCCCTACAAGGGGGCTGGGGTCTCTAAAGGAAGGCATACCTAGTTTGATGTCATACATCTTCTAGCATAACATGAGCTGTTTTACTAAACTAGAGAAACAGAAAGTCATCTTTGCCCATGCTCAGAAAAGGACATAATGCAACTAAAGTTACTAACACATCGGCTCCCTTATTTTCCAAGAAAAAGTTAACTGCTTACTGTTTTTTCTGTTTTGTTTTTTACACAATCTGTTTCTTTTTGTTTACTAAGCATATTTGTTTTTACTAATTGTATACTGTTTCAAATCCCTTTAATGTGAACATCTCTTTGTGACTTTAGCATGCAAACTAATATACACATAGGGTCAGCTCAGTCTCCTGGGTCTCATTGGTGCATATCAACTTGCTATTGTGGTTTGGTATTTAAAGACTGTAAAAATGTGCGCGCTATTGGAATCTAAGATAATGTATGGAAAATAATAATTTTGCCAACTAAAGTAAAACATATTTAATAAAGTTACAAAAATATAATAAGAATGTATCCTTTCTACTGTATTTTGTAAATTGTTTTTAAAAAACCCCACAACAAAACAGGATTTTAGAAAAATTATACTTTTTTCCTAATTTTCATTACTTTTCTTAAAGGGACATGAAACCCAAAATTTTTCTTTCATGATTCAGATAGAGAATACAATTTCAAACAACTTTTCCATTTACTTCTGTTATTTAATTTGCTTCTTTCTCTTGTTATCCTTTGCTGAAATGTTTATCTAGGAAAGTTCATGTGCAGCAGAGAACCTAGGTTCTAGCTGTTGATTGGTGGCTGCATATATAAACTGATTGCCATTGGCTCACCCATGTGTTCAGTTTGAAACCAGTAGTGCACGGCTGCTCCTTCAACAAATGATACCAAGAGAATAAAACAGATTAGATAATAGAAGTAAATTAGAAAGTTGATTAAAATTGTATTTTCTATCTGAATCATGAAAGAATTTATTTTGGGTTTCATGTACCTTTAAAGAAGGCATTTAGCATAGACAAAAGCTAAATGATTCACTTCATTTTTGTCACCAATTTCTAATATATTGAATTGGGAATGGGTTGCTATGGTTAAACAATATCTAATGAGTCACTGCCTATGTTTATTATATATAAAATTTCTGAATATGTCAGATTTGACTTAAAGAATTGTTAAAATCCTATCATAAAATAGCTTTAACGATTATCCAGCTAGCAACAGATGCTGGAGTCAACAAATTCCCATTGAAATGCAAGGTCATCCAACTTGAATATCTCAGCTTAAAACTAAAAATCTGTTTGAAATGTGCTGCAAAACACATGCTGTTTTACTATATTATTCATAAGCATTGAAGTTCACAATAAAATAAGCTTAAATTGTTCTATTCAGTTCAAATAATTTCCCCTTAATTAATGGACTGGACTAAAATGTAATATTTGACCTCTTCCTTAATAGTACTGAAATACTTTAAAAGCGTTTTAAACAGGTGCATTTTAGGTCAGAAAATGCATGCCCTCTTAATTATTCTATATTGCTAAATTGAACAGGAATACCTTTGATTTTCCCTTTTATTAAGCTGTCATAAATTAAAAGCGTACTTTGTTAATGAAAAGGTACGAAAACAAGATTGGTTGGTAAATTAATAATGTAATACATACAATAAAATAAATGTTTAAATCAAGGGAAAGTGAAAGGGATCATGAGATAGAGAAGTGTCAAGCATTACAAACAAATAACCTACAAAACATTATAAAAACAAACAAACTAACATCAAAAAACTCCCCAAGATAAAACAGTCCACTCTAGTGTATCTTAAAAAGAAACCTTGAAAATGGTAAACATGGTAAAAAAAAAAAAAAGGCAATTGTGTCTGGTTTAAAAACAAATAGCATGCTTGAATGAGGTTCAGGTGAAAAACCTTAAAGGGACAGGAAACCCCAAAATTGATTAAGTGATTATTGATGTTTAGCATTTAGTAGACTTTAATCTACTGTATAGGTATATCATACCTGTATAGGTGTTGTTTAGGTGATTATTGTTGTTAAGCATGCAGTAGGCCTTAATCTACTAACTACCCCCCATACCTGTATCATGAATGTATCTACAAAGTTTAAAATATGATGTATTCTTATGTATGATGCATAATCTTTTAACTATTATATATAAATTAATATGTATTTATTTTTTCTTGTTGTGTTTTTTATTGTAAACATAAATAAAGGCATTAGTATTACAATTGTATTATTACATACATACTTTAATTATAATACAACTGTATTTTCTAACATAAATATATATTTTTTAAAAAATATATTTATATTTAAAATAATAAACATATCAAACAAGAATAGCTAAATTTTAATGTATATTCAATACTTAAACTAACATGCATTATACATAACCATGCATTTTATTTCAAACATTGCAGATATAATGCAGTCAGGCTTTGCACTAATAGTCAATATTTAAAATGTTATGCATGTATATTGCATAATGTTTTAAGTATTGCAAACATTAAAATGTATTTATGTTAGCTTGTCGTGTTTATTAGCGATAACAGATATATATATGTTAATATATATTTATATTATAGTAGCCAGTAGCATTCAATAAAATTATATTTTTACACAACAGCCACGCAGTTATGTAAAACTATGATTTTAATTATACTGTCTTTAATATCAAATAATAAACACAACAATCAACATTAATTACATTTTAATTTATATGCAAATATTTAAATAATATGCATTCTACCTAACAATGCATAATTTTAAATATTAAATATTTATGTGTAGAGCCTTAGCTTCTACAATTAGTTTTAGGCTATGGCAGTTTAGGGGTCAATGTTTAAAGTCATGTACAATGCATATTTTTTTAAAAGTAATGTATATATCTATAGAGTAAAAGGTATTCAATAATGCTTTCTATAATTTTAAACATAAACATATATTTTAAAATATATTTATATATTTATGTTTGAAATAATAGCGATCAACCATTAAATACCTTTTAAGATATCTACAATACTTTAAATAATGTGCATTGTACATGACAATACATATTTTGTCAAGCTAGCCCGGAGGGCTGGCAAAACCTCGCCAGGCTAGCCAAGCTCCTGGAACTGAGACCTGAACCGAAATTGAGCCCCGGTCTGGTACTTCTTAAAAGAGGTGATGATCAAGGAGGGTGCAGGGGATCAAGTCGTTCTTTTAGTATGTTGTTGACAATTTTATGAGGCACCTAGGGATACCACTTGTTTGGGGGTGCTAACTTCTGGGAGGAATGGGGGACACGTCTGGTCCCCCATTACTCCCAGAAGGTAGCACCCCCAGTCTGGTGCTGAGTTTTAGGAGCCCGTTTAGGCCGTCTAGGATTTTCTGACCCTCTGGCAGTTGGCCACCGATGTTTTAGTGCATCTCTGTGACCAAACCTTTTAAACATTGATTATAATTTGAGCGACATAGCTCCTATACTTATAATGGGGAAGTTTACTATTTAGTATAGTTTATTAACATGAGGCATTTTTGTGACAGTAGGCAACATGTGAGAGTTAGCTGGGGCATAACAGGGTAGTGTAGGTTAGACATTACACAAGTGTAGGTGGTATTAGGGACTTAGCTGGGTGTTCCAGTGGTGTGTAGGTTACGTGTGACATAGGTTTAGGTGGTCAGGAGGAGTTAGCTGGGTGGTGCAGGGAATTGTAGATTAGAATTGATGTAAGTATAGGTGTTCTGGGGGAGTTAACAGGGCATGCAAGTGGGATTAGGCTGCATTTTGATTAGGACACAATGACATCAGATCGATATGTTCGAATCAGAGAAGTGCAGGTTGTGAGGAGGGTAGCTGTCATCTGGTGAGACTATATCACCTGAGGTAGTTAGTGAAGGTGTAGTAAAACTTTGCTCCTGCAGGCAATATTTGAGTGTGCCTTCACGGAAACTATTTTTAGTTTCAGTGAGCGCACTGTCTGTGCCATGTAGGCCCACTTCAAATAAGTCCTTCCTGGTTGCAGCAAAATGTCGATGAGCGCAGATGTCGGTTATGCAGGTGGAGATGTCACGCTACCATTGACTTCCATGGGAGGGACATTACTGCTCACTGGCACTTGGCCACACCCCTTTTCTTTGATAATCACTACAGACCTATAAACTGTGAGGCCAACAAGACCAGTAAAGCGCTTTCTCATCAATCTGTCGATGTTTTGAATATCGGGCCTAAGCCTGAAACCACACCTGCTAACAAGAGCCTTCCACCTGATCCCACACCAAAGTGACAGAGGCATACACCACCTTCATATATTTTCATATCTAATGGAAATGTCAGAAATATATTTGGACCTAAGTTAGGGCAAGATTACAAGTCGAGCAGCAAATCTGTTATGAACACACCGCACGCGTTATGGCTTTTTCGCATTTGGGGTTGCTATTACAATTTGCAAAATAACTTCTTTTGCTTGCACGTTAAGCCTCGTAATCTAAACAGCCAAATCGTGTGTGCCTTCACATATTCCCCATAGAAGTCAATAGAGAAAAAACACACAACCCTAATATGTTGCACAAAGCCCATGACGTATTCTCCTTGAAAAGTGTACATGAAAATGCAAATATTTCATGTTACAAAAATGTTTTCGTAACGGATTATGTTCTATTTATTCATAAATAAATAATTCACTATATATGTGATGATTTTTGTACTGATATATCTATAGCGATTTTTCATGGCTTGTAATATGGAAATTGATTGCCAAAAGACCACATTGTTATTGTTGTTGTTGTTGTTATTATTATTATTATGTAGTTTGCTTAAAGGGACAGTGTCTTTCAGAATTGTTATTGTTAAAAAATATATATATAATCCCTTTATTATTAACAGCCGTTTTGCATATCCAACACAGTTATATTAATATACTTTTTTTTTCAAATTCTTTTTATTAAGAATCCAAAAGTGCAATACAGTTTTCAGTGAAATTACAGAATCTTTTCTTTAAGTGTTAACAACAAACATTCTGTTTCGCAGATTGGATTCCTTTCTTAACATTTTCCAAAAAGAAAAAAAAACGTTTACAATTACAAAAACAGTTGTCTTCGTGCCTCATTTATTTCTATAAGACAGTGTTATAAACCATCTTTTCTACTGTGTGTCATATAAGTTTTGTATTGCAACTATATATGTAATTTTTTTTTTTTTTTTAATTAAACTTGAAAACTGATTTAACTCACTCAAGTTGTTTTATATAGTCAAAAGCATACAGGAATTCTACAGTGTAGTCTTATATGAAAAGGATTAACAAGATTGCTAGGTAGGTTCCTCAGGTATTGTTCCCATATTTGTCTGAGATTCAATAAATGGGTCTCTATTTTCTAATTTGTAAGTACTGTATTCTTCTAGCTCAAGTAAGTTTGTCACTTTTAATCTCAACATCTTAAGGGTAGGGATTCCTTTTGATTTCTAGTTCTTTGCTATAAGAACTCTCACACTGTTAATCATAATTTTAAAGAGGGGTTTGTAAAGTTTGCTGGGGAGTTTAATGGATTTGTTTAACAGCCAAACCTGTGGGTCAAGGGGAAGAGTAACTTGAAAACTGTCTTTGTTTCCATAATTATATCTCTCCAGTACTGATTAATTTGGGAACACCACCACCACATATGACCCATACCACTACCTACATGTCCGCATCTCCAACAACAGTTGCTAGTTTTAGGATATAGTCTATGCATACGCTTTGGTGTTAAGTACCAGCAGTGTAGTAATTTATAGTTTATCTCTAGTATGGATGATGATGTGGAGGAGGATTTTGTATTTTGAAAACTATTTGTAGTGGTCTGGGGGGTGATGGTTATACCCAGGTCTTTTTCTCATGTTTCGATATAGTGCGGTATAGAACCCGGAGGGACTTGAGTATAAAGTTTATGTATATGGGACAAGGTGTGTTTAAAAGTTGGGTTGGATGTAAATAGCCTCTCTATGTTAGTTAGGGGGCGAGTCAAGTTAAGAGTTTGTTTATGAGTTGTGATATAATGTTGAACTGTCCTATATGAGAACCAATTTGATGCACAGGAAATGTTTTGTTCTTTCAAGTGTTCTTGTGAGGAAATCTGTTCATTATTTACTATTTGGTATACAGTATATCCGTATCTACAGGGGAATTCGTTAAATCATTAGTTGAAAATTCGTCAATATAGGTTAAGGAGGTTAGGGTGCCAGGACTAGATGATAAAAGCTGATTTGTTCTATTAGCTGCTTCCCAAGTTTGTAGAGTTTCTACGGTTATAGGATTGGTTAGCAACCTGGTTATACGTTTGGGATTCGGATGCCAACATATAGATCTTAAGTTTATTTCTGGGTTCAGATTTCTTTCCAGAGCTACCCACCATTTTTTTTGGGAATGTAGTCTCCATTCAAGGATTCATTGTAGAAATATAGACTATTGATAAGATTCTACATTTGGAGCCCCTTGTCTACTCAAATGTGTAGGGAGCGACATAATATGTTTGTTTATTCTGGGAGGTTTTCTGTTCCAAATGAAAGAACTAAATATGTGTTGTATTTGTGGTATGTAGTTGGAAGGTATAGGCATGGGTAGGGTTTGTAGAATATATAGGAGTCTGGGAAAAGCATTCATTTTAATAGTATTTATTCTGCCTAACCATGATAGTTTCTTAGAGGTCCATGAAGAAATGTCTCGTATTAATGCTGTTTTAATTGGAATATAGTTTAATTTTTATACCAATTCTTGGTTGTCAGCTAGAAAAATGCCCAGGTACTTCAATGAGCCCTTATACCATCTGAACGAGCAGCAATTTTTTTTTTTTATAATTTTATTTTTTTATTGAGGAAGTATGGCACATAGGTACATACATGGCAGTTAATGACAAAAACAGTATCTCAAGAATTGACAACAAGAGAAACACAATACTACATCCAAACACATACGGTTGTCCTGGCAGCCAGTCTGTTCTGTTCCCCATTTAAGTTTTTAAGGGTTTGCAGTGCCATCAAGGATTGCTAGCTCCACTGAATGGAGCGGTCTTTGAGAAAACGTGGATGACACCAGAGTCAAACTGTGATAACAACACGTGAAATAATTTGATTCTAATATAATGTCCAGATGGTCCTCAGAAAAGAATGCAAATATAGATAGGGCAATAACTCTAATACAGTTTTCAGTTCTGGTCAGGTACCCGGAATCAGGATAGGTTTAATAAGCTGAAATAAGCATTCCAAGCTATAGATAGTAAGGTACATAAGTATAGACACTTTTTCTATTGAAGGTAGGGCCCGAAGGATCTTTAGATACATATAAGGGAGAAAGCGTTAAACCGATCCTTCGAACTAAGCAGAGGCTACGAAACTCTGCCAGGGTATGAATGCGGAGGAGAATTTACTCATCCCTTACCGCATAGGAAAAAAAAAAAGGGGGGGGGGGGCGGAGTAGAGTAAAGCTTATTGGGTTACTATAGGTTTAGGAGTTACAGTAGCTTAACTCTAGCATGGAGGGATTTTACCTTAAAGTCTTCCTTATTGATCACTGCAAAATAAATATACCTATACAGTCCTGCCACAAATAGAACTTCTTAAAGCTTACTGAGTTGCTATAGATACAGGGGTTTCACTGAATGTTTTGCCTTAAAGTCTCCATTATTTATCTCTGAACAATATGGTAAGTATATATGCAGACTTTAGCAAATATATGAAAGAAGCGGCCCTTATATGAGAAGGAAATAACTTTCTGAAGTAAATGTATAATAAAGGGTAGGTACAATTAGTGGTATAGTACAGAAGGTATCAAATATTTTTAGGCAACTAAGCGTTTACAACTATTACCCCTAAATCTCCATCAGCTCATCACAGATTATATACAGCAGGAGGAGTATTATGCATCTCTGAACAATATAGCAAGAATATATGCAGACTTTAGTAAATATGTGAAAGAAGTGATCCATATATGGGAAGTAAGTAGCTTTCTGGAGTAAATATCTAATAAAGGGTAGGTACAATTAATAGTATAGTACAGAATATCATAGTGCATAGTAAAGGTAACAAATATTTTTAGGCAACTAAGCGTTTACAGCTATTACCAATAAATCTCCATGAGCTCTTCACAAAGTATATACAGCAGGAGGAGACAATTACACAATCTGCTCAATTTTCAGATATTATTCGTCATATATGCAGATTCCTTAAGTTCAACTATAATAAAGTCCCTTAAAGAGTCCAAACACTGAACTTGACTGTGAACATAAAAGATATGCAAAATGGAGCTGTAGGCCGAAACACACAGTGTCCACTACCGCTATAAGATTGTCACCCAATTCCGACTTTTATATTGGGACAGCCAGACCTTCCGGCACTTTGAAGAGGCTTCACAAGCATATGAACAATGGAGCCGCTGCATTGTGAATCCAGACAGTAGGAAGAGAGAGCCCACCTGGGAAGGTAGCCTGCCTCCAGAGTCGCAACCTCCTGCTCGGTCGTAACCTCAAAACTTTCTCTAAATATCTCAGTGCTCCCCACAGCCGTACCCTCCTGTAAGCACATACAAATGCCACTTAAATCGCCGACCGCATCTCCCAGGACAGAGGGAAAAGGCGAGCGACCCCCGCTCTCACGGGTTGAAGCAGCTGCAAAGGGGTAGGCTGGTTCTGTTAGAGGGTGTTGAGTGGAAGTCTCCTGGGGAACAATCTTGCGTGTGCCCGGATCCATAGCTGCTCCCTCACAAGGTTCAGCGCTTTCTGCTCCCTCGTTCCGGTGCGTAGTGATCAAAATAAGCCGGTCTAACCTGTTCTGGAGGTTGCGATCATACTTTTCAAAGAGGGCTAGAATAGCCATGCGGGAGTCCACCATGTTTGTGCCTCTGTGTAGCTAGGCCGCAATGAGTCTCTCTGGTAGTCGGCTGTGAACAAGCTCCCGGATCTTCTTCAAACCCTTATAGCAGGGTCTTAGATAGGGGTTCAGAATATATCTATCACCAGTTATAGGCTATTAGGTTAAAAAAAACACCCTCAAAATCTCAATTGAAACCGGGAGCTATTGCGATGTGCGTCCAGTTACTTTGGCGGTTAGCTCCGCCCCCCGAGCAGCAATTTTAAATTTGTTCCTATAATTGCAGTGAGAGGGAGATTCCAATAGCTTTTGACTTATTTTGGTTAATTACAAAATTGGATAAGTTATGGAAAAGGTTTAGTTATTGTAATAAGTGGGGTATTGTTTTATCTGGGTCCGTTAGGGTGAAGAGAATATCATCCACAAACATAGACAATTTGTATTCTTCTCCATTAAGTGTTATACCCGGTATGTCAGAGTTATTCCTGATTTTGGTGCCAAGGGTTTCTATAAGACATGTAAATAATATTGGGGATAGGGAGCAGCCTTGTCTGGTTCCGTTTGTGATTTGGAATGAATCTGAGAGAATACCATTCAAGGAGATTCAAGCACTGGGGTTTGTAAATAACGCAAAAATTCTATGCAGCATTACATTTCCTACACCGAATGTTTGTAGTGTTGCTCTAAGAAAAGACCAATTCACATGGTCAAAGGTCTTTTCAGCGTTGGTTGAAAGCCAGATTGAGGGGATACCCCTCTCTCTGGCATACCTGAGTAGGTGTAAATTTTGAACTGTGTTGTCCTTTGCTTCCCTATTAGGAACAAAGCCAACCTGGTCTTGGTGTATAAGAAGTGGTAGTATTCGGTTTATTCTATTTGCTATAATTTTTGCATAAAATTTAATATCTGAGTTTAACAGCGAAATTGGATGGTAGTTTGCTATTTGGGTAGTGGGTTTATTAAGTTTAGGAATGATTACTATATGTGCATGTAGGGTCTGGTCGGGAAAGGGTATATCTTTTCCAATGTTGTGGAAATTGGGCAATAGGTGGGGAGCTAGGAGGTCCTTAAATTTAGTGTAATATATGTTCCCTAACCCGTCTGGGCCTGGGGATTTTCCAGAGGGGAGTGAGGTAATGGCAATTTCAAGTTCTTCTGGGGAAAAGGGCGCTTCTAAATCATTTTGTTGCTCTGTGGTAAGTGGGGGCAAATGTAAATGCGATAAATAATTCTGTATATCAGCCACGTTGGGGCATTGGTGATTTTGACTTAGGTTGTAAAAATTTTTATAGTAAGTTTTAAAAGAATTCGCTATGTCATTAGCGGAGGACCATTGATTTCAGGAGTCATCAGTTATGTGCATTATGTAACTCTGATTTATTCTCTTTTTAAGTTGCCTAGCCAACATTTTCCCCTGTTTGTTAGCCCCTTCATAAAATCTTTTCTGAATAAATAGTGCCCTGCGTTTAGCCTCTATACCTAGATATAAATTTAGTTGCTGTCTTTTGTGTTATACACTATCTTGTAGTGATTGGTTTTGCTGGAATTGTTTGTAAATGTCTTAAAGTTTATTGAGGTCTTCTAGTAAAGACTTCAGATAAGTTTGTTGTTGCTTAATTTTGGCTGCTTTCATAGCTATTAATTCTCCTCTTATTATGCACTTGTGTGCATTCCATATGTTTTGAATATCTACGTCTGGAGTGTTGTTTAGTCTGAAGTATTCCTCTATTGACTTTGTGAGTTGAGTGTAAATCAAAGGGTCTTTTAGCAATGTTTCGTCCAGCTTCCAGACGTTATTGTATCTTTGTGAGGTAGGCCATTTAAGAGTGCAACTAATTATGGCATGATCTGACCATGTAATTGGGAGTATATTTGTGTGTTGTACTAAAGCCAAGCTAGTAACATCTATTAATATATAATCAATTCTAGTGTATATTTGGTGGGGATATGAAAAAAAGGTGTAAACTTTTGAGGATGGGTGATTCATTTTGCCAGGGGTCGTGTACTGCTAAATTTGTTGAACTTGATTTAATTAGATTTAATGGCCCCAAATTATCAAGGTCTGTCGGACCTGATCCGACAGTGCGGATCAGGTCCGACAGACCTCGCTGAATACGGCGAGCAATATGCTCGCCGTATTCAGCATTGCACCAGCAATGCAACCACTGTATGGTTTGTGGGCTAAGATATTGGTAGATCTGTATATTGTTTCCTTGAAATGAAATAGATTGTCTTGTTCTGGCTGCTTGCCAGATTTCTTCTTTGGAGGTATATTTCAGGAAATGCAAGATAATATCCCTTAGAGGTGCAAGTGGTCTTGGAAGTGGCCTCAGAGCTCTATGGGGCATATTTATCAAGCTCCATTCGGGCATCACTGGAAATCAACCCGATCGAGTACGATCGGGTTGATTGACACCCCCTGCTGGTGGCCCATTGGCCGCAAGTCTGCAGGGGGCGGCGTTGCACCAGCGCAAGTCTGCAGGGGGCGGTGAGCGTATTGCCCATTGGCCGCAAGTCTGTAGGGGGCGGCGAGCGTATTGCTCACCGTATTCAGGGTGGTCTGTCGGACCTGATCCGCACTGTCGGATCAGGTCAAACAGACCTTGATAAATAGAGGCCTATGTATCCTCTCTATATCTTCATTATTGAGATGAGGGGTGTGAGGAGAGATATGTTGAAAAAGTTATTTCATGTAAGATTTAAGTTGGTCTTGAAATATATCTCCAGGGATTCCTCGAATTCTAAGATTGTTTCTCCTGCCCCTGTTATCTAAATCCTCTATTTTGTCTTGTAGAGTTTGTAGCATTTAATCTTGAATTGATATTTGTTACATATTTGAGCTCACTAAGTTGTTCAAGGTGTCTTGTCCCTCTTCTAGATATTCTATTCTGGACCCTATTTCATTAAGGTCTTTCTTTAGATCTCTCAATTCCTCTTTAATAAAAGATTTTAGGGATTCAAGGTCTGATTTGGAGGGTAAAAAAGCTATTTGAGATTGTATGGTACGCAGCGAATTTTGTTGAGTGACAGAGTCCTCAGTTTGCGAATCCATACAGTTGTAATGAGCTGAGTGGGATCAGTGGTAACAGTATCAGTTATTTGAAAGAAGGAAGAAACTGAAGGCACTGAATTAGGAGGTTTATTGTGCTTATCTGGATTAGGGCCTTTTGTTGCAGCCATCTCTTGAGAGAAAAGAAAAACAAATCTCACTGAACAAGTGAGCTTGGTCAGTAATGTAGGAATAGGTAAGGTATTGTTTCTGACTCGGTGGTAGGTTGACCTCTGTGTTAATGGTGAGGTAGCATCCCTTTATTGTGAGGGGGTTGTGAGGGGTCAATTGCAAAACCTTTTGATTTTTAGATTTTATGTTGTTGGCTTTTATGGTGTATTTCCTTTTTCTTGGCGTGAGTGTGAAGATTTTCTATATGGCTTGTTCTAGCCCTTTTTAACTTAATAATGCTGACAAAGCCACGGGAGGCTGCGATGGTGTTACTGTTGTGCTGTGTCGCAGTGAAATCTAATATGGAGAGACTGCTTACAAAATGCTGCGATGTTAGTTTCCAACAGGATAACCTCACTGCATACAAGATCTAGCCTATTTACTGGGTTCTGTAAGGCCCTGCGATCCAAATGTGAATGGCAGTGTGGAGGTAGGTGGGGTCTGCTGGTTGCTCCGTTTATATCTGTTGGAGCGATTGCAGGCTGGTGTGTGTCAATCTCTGTTCCACTCCTTGTGCTCGCAGGTTGGTGCATGTCTGTGAGACTCAACTCCACTCTTCAAATTCGGATGCTGGTGAGTCTCCCCTTTGCTATGTACAGCCGGTCGATGTGTTCGCTAGGCAAGATAGTGGAGCGACTTCACCTGAGGCCGTCTCGTGAGACCGGGAGTCCACACTAACCAAGGGCTTCTCGAACCAGGCCTAAATATTAAGGATGATGTGCTGACCAGTATTTGAGCTTCTAGTGTGTAAATTTGGGCTCCTTGTATCCTATAAATTTACTGGACTGGATTTTAGGACCTCGGCAATAACAGAGCTCTGCTAATGTGCGTCCATGTACCCGCGTGACTCCGCCCCCATATTAATATACATTTTACCTCTGTGATTACCTTGTATCTAAGCCTTTGCAGACTGCCCCCTTATCTCAGTGCTATTTACTGACTTGCAGTTTAGCCAATTAGTGCTGACTCATGAATAACTCCATGGGAGTGAACACAATGTTATCTATATGGCACAAATGAACTGGCATTGTCTAGCTGTGAAAAACTGTAAACATGCACTGAGAGAAGAGGCGGCTTCAAGGGCTTAGAAATTAGCATATAAGCCTACCTACATTTATCTTTCAAAAAAGAATAGCAAGAGAACAAAGCAAATTTGATGATACAAGTAAATTGGTAAGTTGTGTAAAATTGCATGCACTATCTGAATCATGAAAGTTTAATTTTTACTAGACTGTCCCTTTAATATGTATTAATAAAACAGAAGATACATTTGACCTTATATTAAAAATTTTGTTAGTTGGGCATTAATATACAGTATATTACAGGATAACATTTAGCTCAGGCAACAAGTGATTTAGAAGTAAATGATATACTGATAGTGGTTCAAAAAATATTGCCCCAACCATGTTGAAACCAGAGGAGAGATTATAGCTGTATTTAATGTCAGCCACAGGCTAAAGCAAGAGGTAATACTTAATTTCAGAAAAAACTGTGAGCACTTTAGTCTGGGTAGAAATCAAGTTGCCAAAAGAAAACCAAATGTCTTACATATAAAAAGAGATCATCATAAAAAAAACTAACAGTAAGAAAATAACATATAACTATAAATGCAGTTATCTTACAAATAAGAAAATCAGTTTATGTATTATAGAGATAGTGCGTGAAAAGTTAAGAAACATTTTAATTAAGTATAAAAACCACAAAACAACATTTAAATAAATTAAAAGCCATAAGGAATGATGTCTCCAAACAGTAACCACAGTGCATTTCAGAGCAACTTCCCCTTCCACAAACGTGGTTCTGAAACGCATTGTGATTACAGTTTGGCCAGATAGACTGTGTCATCCCTTATGGTTTTAATGCAAATATAACTTTTTATTGTATTTAACGATTATTTTGTTGTTTTTGTATTTAAGTAAAACATTACTTAATGGGACATTGTACACTAGATTTTTCTTTGCATAAATGTTTTGTAGATTATCCATTTATATAGCACATTTTTTAAGAACATTCTGCTGATTTTCAGACTCCTAACCAAGCCCCACAGTGTCAGATGTATACTTGCATTTACAGACTCCTGCAGGCTCCAGTTTATGTTGTTTGTCTTTTCATATGCAAAGGGGGTGTTTGTTCTTCTTGTTTTCCCAGCCCCTTTCAGTGGGTGTCCGAGACTAACCAATCAACAGAGCTTCTAAGTAAGTTTTGAAAAGTTTTTATACTGGATGTTTATATCTGTATCTGTGCATATTCTTCTTTCTAGTAGAGTCCATTATTTGCAGTTATATGGAAATTGGTGAATACTGTCCCTTTAACTATTCATATATTGTCCCTTTAATTCACAAAGTAGGAATGGTGTGCTTAACGTTAGTGGAGCAAATAATTCTAGGGTGATAATGATATTTAAAATAGATTTCTGAAAGATTTGCTACAAAATGTTCTTTTATTTTGAACTCTCTCAGGCTTTGTTTTATATGTTGAATTTTTTTATTATTATTATATTGTTTAAAGGGATATGAAACCCAAAAATGTTCATACAATTTTAAACAACTTTCCAATTGACTTCTATTATTCATGGTGCTTCATTTTCTTGGTATCCTTTACTGAAGGTGCAGCAATGCACTATTGGGAGCTAGCTAATCACATCTGTAAGCCAATGACAATAGACATATATGAATAGTCACAATCAGCAGCTTGCTCACAACTCCTGAACCTACCTAGGTATTATTTTCAATAAAGGATAGCAAGAGAACAAAGCAAATGAGATAATAGAAGTCAATTGGAAAGTTGTTTAAAATTGTATGCTCTATTTGAATCATGAAAGAAAAAAAAAAATGGGTTTCATGTCCCTTTAATTACAAATATGTTTGTGTTTTTTAAACTTTAATTCTGCTTACACAAATAGATCATACTAAAAACAAGAAACGCATACAATGAAAATAGCTTTTATAATATAGATATGCAAGATTATAAAAAAAAAAGCTCTAACTGATACTGTCTAGCTTGTTAATATGAGAACAGCGTATGCCCAAAACCTTTAAAGGGATAGATATGTCAAAAATGAAATGTGCATAGGTGCATTTCAATTTGAAATAGAAGCATATTTGCAATATACTTTAATTAGCAAGAATGCTTTTAATAAAAGTTAATGTTTTTCTGAGGAATATGCACATATCCTGTGAGTGCCTGAGCACCAGCATTTAAACAGGAGTCAACAATAGCTTGTATGACACAAATGATGTCTTCAGAAGCAATACACACCACTGCCAGCTCTCTGAGCAAGTATTGTGCACAAGCCCTCACAGCATATGTGTGTATGCTGCTGAAACACAGTAATAACTTTTACTAGAAGCATTTTTGCTGATGGAAGTATATTGAGAAAATGCTTCTATTTCATACTGAAATGCACCCACACACATTTCAATTTTGACTTTTCTATCCCTTTAACACTGAAAGAACCAAGTAAAAATATTTATTTAAAACAGGCACAAATTATTTTCAAGAGGTCATGATTGTGGAAATAGAGTACTGGGGGAATGAACATAAAAGAAAGGTAGTAGAAAGTCATTTTCAAAAACGATGGAATGCTATGAAATTTGGAAACCCTATAAAAATGATTATTTTTTAAAATATACCCCAACATTATATAAAGGTCCAAATTACAAAATATACCAAGTTGCAAATTTAAAAAGGGGATAGGAAAAGGTATATATGCCCCTTTGTTACTTAAAGGGACACTGATCCCAATTTTTTTTTTTCGTGATTCAGATAGAGCATGCATTTTTAAACAACTTTCTAATTTACTCCTATTAATTTTTTTCCGTCTCTTGCTATCTTTATTTGAAAAAGAAGGCATCTAAGCTAAGGAGCCAGCCAATTTTTGGTTTATGAAACTGGACAGCACTTGTTTATTGGTGGGGGAATTTATCCACCAATCAGCAAGAACAACCGAGGTTGTTCACCAAAAATGGGCCGGCATCTAAACTTACATTCTTGCTTTTCAAATAAAGATACCAAGAGAACAAAGACAATTTGATAATAGGAGTAAATTAGAAAGTTGTTTAAAATTGCATGCTCTATCTAAATCATGAAAGAAAAAATTCGGGTTCAGTGTCCCTTTAACTTTTCTTTGACTTCCAAGTGCTTTATTATTAGGGCCTCTTCCAATTCATGAGACAAGAAATGTAAAGTATCTTGTCTGGTTTTCCACAGTGATTTCAAACTAATAGAAAACATGGTTATGCTGTTGTTTCCAGTGTCTTTGTGTTGCTTAACCCATCTACGCTGTTAGGACATTCCAAAAGAACTGGGCTTTAATGCCATTAGCACAACATGGAACGTCCTATGTTTTATGGCATACTGCAATCTCCATCTTTTTGCTAAGAAAATATAGGACTGGGGTGTGTGCCTAGCATCATAGGCAGTCCCCATGATCAGATCCCGGCCTTGAAATCACATGGTCACATTGACGGTCACCTGATTTAATTGTTCCAGCATGAGTTTACATCGGAACTTCGTTCTGATCTAAGCACTTGCCCCCCGCATGAAAGGGTTAAACTTCCCCGGTTCTGGTTTAAACCAACGCAGTTTCACATGACTCTTGGACTTGACTTCTTTAATTATTAACAGGTATTTGTAGAGCGCCAACAGATTCTGCAGCACTATAAACATAGTTGGTGTACAGGATAACATTTATAGGGATCAAATGGGTAGAGGGCCCTGCCGAGAGTTGCACTTTTGTAGTTGGCTCTTATGAAGGCAATCTACAAACAGCTGGGCTCATAGGCTTACAATCTAAGGGGTTCAAGGGGAAAGCGATGGAGTTAGGAGAGGTTAGTGTTGGTTGTATGCATCCCTGAATAGTAGAGTCTTTAGGGAGCGCTTGAAGCTGTTAAAACTAGGGGAGAGTCTTGTGGAGCGAGGCAGGAAGTTAAACAGGATGGGGGCCAGTCTGGAGAAGTCCTGTAAACGGGAATGTGAGGAAGTAACAAGAGAGGAGGAGAGTAGGAGATCATGAGCAGAGCGAAGGGGACAGGAGGGAGAGTATCTGGAGACAAGGTCTAAAATGTAGTGGGGAGCAGTGCAGTTGAGGGCTTTATATGTCAGCCTGAGGATTTTGTGTTTAATCCTGGAGGCAAGAGGAAGCCAGTGAAGGGATTGGCAGAGAGGTGCAGCAGAAGAAGATTTATTCTTTAAAAATAAAGTCCTATTGTTATAGACATATTTAAAGTTTTCCTAAGGCCTTTTCTTCTTATTCTATTGAACTAATAAGCATCCTTTTCACTGCAATAATTTTCAATAGCCAGTCCGGGCTTCAATCCGCAGACAACAAAGCTAGTCATGTACATAATGTGAGTATAAAGTACATTTTTTTTATCAGTTGAAGCCAATTAGGGAAAGATACATAGCAGAATTAGCCTTGAGAAGTCAGAAGAGTGCTTTTCAAGTTCTGAGAATTAGAAAACCCACACTTTTCAGAGCTAAATTACATGTAAATGGGGCAAAATAATTCATGAATGCATACTGCATAGCTGTTTAACTATACATAACTAAACATTTTATATACAAATCTCAAGGTGTTGAGTGTCCCTTTAAATGTAGGAGGTAGTTTTCCATCTGACCAATCCACCAATTGGTTAAGGGCATGGAACTTTTAAATCTTAAAACAATATGCTTATTTTCAGGGAAAAGCTATAATTGCTAGTTAATTTGAAACTACAAAGATTATTGTTTAAAACATTAGGCAACATAGGGCTAGATTTCAAGTGTCAAGCAAACTTTTTGAGCAATATTCTTTTTATGCTTTTTTGCGCAACGGAAATAGTGTTTGTATTACAAGATGAAAGTAAATGTGAACATGAGAATGCAATCTCTATTTACGCTTGTCTGGTTAGCGTGACTGACAACCTCACGTAAAGGGTATTAAGTTAAAAAGAGTTGCACCAAACATAAAATAAATACAATAAAATAGACTCATATAAACACTATCTCATAAAAATAATAAATATATATAAGAGTTCAAAAGTATATGGTATATAGCCATGTCTTTGAATGCAAATGGATATTTCATTAATCACGCTACTAATCTACTGGGGTAAGAACCAACTACATTTGTCCTATGTGGATACTTAAAATCTAGCTCTAACTGTTACACCTGTTCTCTGGCCGGAACTTTGCTCATTACAGCTAATAACCCTGATTGTGGACATTTGTTGCTCTACATCTGTCCTTTATATATCTTGGTACCCGTGGTATTGAAATACTTTGTGTTTGTGGGTTTTAGTATAGAGCTCTGTTTTGTCCCGTACAGCGTGGCTACGCCCCCTGCTATTACATCCTATGGCGCCCATTTAACAAGCTCCGTAGTGAGCTTGTGGGCCCATGTTTCTGGCGAGCCTTCAGACTCGCAGTTATGAAGCAGCAGTCACAAAGACCGCTGCTCCATAACCTGTCCGCCTGCTCTGAGCAGGCGGACAGACATCGCGGGAAATCAAACCGATCGAGTACGATCGAGTTGATTGACACCTCCCTGCTGGCGGCCCATTGGCTGCGAGTCTGCAGGGGGCGGCGTGGCTCTTGTGAGCTGTTGGTGCAATGCTGAATACGGAGAGCATATTGCTCTCCGCATTCAACGAGGTCTGGCAGACCTGATCCGCACTGTCGGATCAGGTCCGCCAGACTTTGTTAAATAGAGGCCTATATGTTGTTGTATGTATGTTTATCCTTCCACGTGTTGAGTGGCTATGTACAGACAACTTAGATCCTTTATTTTCTCCTCAGCTCAGATCCTGCCTCCTCTGTCCTTTGGGGGTTCTGATTCCTGAGTGGGTGTAGCTGGTCTGTTCATACTCGTACAACTCATATTCTTATGCCTGCAGGGGTATCTCATTTTCCTTGTTCTTTATAAGGCACATTCTCAGCTTTGTCATTCCAGGACCGGTCCTGTTTTATTGCTGTTAATTTGTTTATATGTATATTTTTTAGTGATCCTTTGATCAGTGCTGCTGTTGCGAGTTCTGACTTGAAATTTTGTATTAATAAATTTGTTGCATTATTTTTTTAAAGAGTGCTGTATTCCCTGTCTTTTATACAGTGTTACTACTGTATACCACTGTTCCTCTCTCTTTTTTTATAGACTTAGCGTGCTTTTGGTTTAGCTTGCGCACAAACTTTTACTTATAACTTGTAATATGCGCAATAGATTACGTGTGCACAAAGCTTACTTTTAGCCAAGTTTAAGCTAAATACCGATCCACTTGTAATCTAGCTCATATTTAGTTAAAAAGGGTAAGCTAAGACTGAAGAAAGTACTGAAGCAAGTATATAAAAGCCGAACAAACCAATATAGATATGTTGGCGCTCTACAAATACCTGATGATAATAATAATTACCCTATGTTTTAAAGCAGTGTTTCTCAACCATGGTCCTCAAGTACCCCCTAAAGTCCAAGTTTCCTTATAGCAGAAATAGAGAACAGGTGAAGTAATCAACTGATCAGTAACCATGGTTACTAACCTGCTCTCACTCATCAGCTGATTACTTCACCTGTGCTCTAGTTCAGCTATAATGAAAATGTGGCCTGTTGGGGGTACTTGAGGACCGCTGTTGAGAAACACTGTTTTAAAGGACCACTAAATACAGTAGAATTGCATAATTAACAAGTGCATAATAAAAAAACAATGCATTAACACATTTTAAATTTCACAAGAGCAGTAGATTTTTTTTCTGTTTCCCCCCCCTCCCATTTGCCAGCCACTGTACTATGTGACAGACATCAGCCAATCACAGACTAGTATATATATACCCTGTCAGCTTGTGCACATGCTCAGTAGGAGCTGGTGCCTAAAAAATGTGTATATAAAAAGATTGTACAAAATTTGATAATGGAAGTAAATTTGAAAAACTCTTAAATTTGTCTGCTCTTTCTGAATCATGAAAGTTTAATTTTGACTTGAGTGTCCCTGTAACTCCTTAACGACCACGACATACCCTGCGAGTGACAAGATTGTGCTATTAGATCCTCCCTCCCTCCTGATGGCTTCCTAAATAGCACGGTCTCACCACCAGCTATAAAAGAAAAAAAACCCATAGACCCTGTATGTCGATGGTCATTAAGGGGTTAAATATATTGCCTCCATTCTTTTCGTGATATTTGAACTTAGTAGAGAGCTGAACAAATAATATAGTTGAAAGGTATGCAGTCCAAACTGCTATACATTTTCTTTAAACAATTATCAAACGTCAAGATGAAAGCATTGATTTTTGTTTTTTCTTCAGATAATTATACGTTTTTCCATTACTGCAGGATTCCCAGTTGATAATAATTTCTTTGGGCAGTAAATGAGTAGTGATTAAAACAAACAAATGGAATATTTGGAATAAATATTTACAAAATGATAAAGCTATCATGCAGTTGTATAGTTCCCTTGCTCAGAAAAAATACAATACAGGGAAAATATTGACAATAAGGCAAACAATGGTAATTGTTTGTATTCTTAGTTTTGTATCTTTTAGTTCTGTAATAATTTCTTCAATTTAGTGATTATTCATGATTGATATGAAGAAGCTGTTTGCAATTTAAAATACATATTTTGTTTTCTTAACAGTAACATTTATTATTTTTATTTTGTTTTCTTTTTTTAACTTGTACATAATTACAATAGTCATTTTATTTAAATTCAATATTTAAATTCAATATATAACAATTATATATACAAAACGTTTTGTATAAACTGTTAGTGGTTATATCTTAAATGTTATCTACTGTAAAACACAGTTTCATTCAGGTATGGGTAATGTTTATTTATAATGGGCTAGATTACAAGTGGAGCGCTAATTTTTCACATGACCATAAATGGGCAAATTCACCCGCTTACGGACGCGTGATCAATAACCAGCTATTACAAGTGGCTGGTTTTTGCTACTGCGAACTCACGGTAGCAATTAGTGCTCATAACATTAACCAGAGATCAGATCTCTGGTTAATTTTATAAATGTGCCCCAATTGGCCCCAAAATGATGTATAGTGTGTCTTTATTAAAATAATAAAAAGTAGTATCTTTAATTTATAAAAAAAATAACTCCACAAAGCAGTTTTTTGGGCTTAATGTTGACGGGTGTTGGGTGTTAGAAAAAAAAAAACGGTACTGAAATTTGCCTTAGCATTGCAGTCTATGGGGACTATATATATATGCTTACATACATATGTATTTATGTGTTAATATGTGAATATACACATATTAACACATAAATATATATGTATATCAGCATATACATATATATATTTCAAGCTGCTGCTCATCACTGCGCAACTTACCCCTTTGCTGTGCTAGATTCTCATACCGTGTCTGATGGTGTGAGAACGAGGCTCCCATTGGAGCTTATGGAAGAGCGCACTCGTGAGCGCAAAGCTTCCATTGCGGCTATCTTGTAATACCAGTACACATTTGCGTGCATTGGTATTACTAAGTAGAGCCCAAATATTGCTTTCGCAAAAGCAATATTTTGCGCTTTACTTGTAATCTATCCCATAATAAGCAATTAATACATTCATTTTAATAACATTTATTCTATCCATGAGATATATTTCTGTCTCCAAGATGATACTTGTTTCAAAATTTCCTGTTGTAGGGCTTTAAAATTAGCATAAAAAACTGAAGACTGGGGGTAAAATAGATCCCTGGCACCTAGATTATGAGTTTTGCGCTATAGAGGGTGAGAAATGAACGCAACAAAAGTTGCGTTATTTCACCCTCCATTCTCTCCATTCCATTCCACCCTGCTATTACGAGTTTCTGAAAAGCCTCCTTGTGCGTGCGATATGGGGGCGATAAGCTCCATACTGCACAAAATCCAAGGGCTGATTTGACACGCTCGTGCACGCTTTTCTCATAGACATCAATGGGGAGAGAGTGTTCAAAAAAAAACTAACACCTGAAGCGCGGAATGAAAAGCTCCGTAACGCAACCCCATTGATGTCTATGGGAAAAAAAAGTTATGTTTAAACCTAACACCCTAACATAAACCCCAAGTCTAAACATCCCTAATCTGCCTCCCCAACATCACCAACACCTAAATAAAATTATTAACCCCTAATCTGCCGCTCCCAAAATCGCTGACGCAGAAATAAAGTTATTAATCCCTATTTTGCTGCTCCCCGACATCGCCGCCTGTTAGGTTTTAAATAAACTCTTGATAGTGGAACACAACTGCAGTTACAACCAAAATTGTTTGTTTGTTACACAATTCTGTCTAAATCCTTTATTGCAAAAAGGACTCTTTCAGATTTGTGAATTTTGCTCAAATTCAGAAAAAGAACATGGTTTGTATACAGCACCAAGCTGCAATGAGAAACATATATAATCTGATGTATATCTTAGAGAGAAAACAACAGAAATAGAGTATAGAACTGGTGAAATAACGGAACAAATGCAGCAGCAATACAAAGTCTTTCCCAGCAAGCAAGTGACTTAATTCAACATAGCAGTTTATGAAGGAGATATGCCTTATACTTTCAAAGAAAAGCAGGATCTTTGCAGAGAGTAAACAGTTAAGCAGAATTTAGTTGATGCTTTAGTAATTATGTAGTTGCAGTAATAGCCACAAGTAAGTTTAGCAGATTATAGGTTAGTAAAGCGGTAATGCGGTTAAATAGTGTGGTACCTGTAACTCATACACAAATATAAAGTCTATTCGGTAGTAGTCCGTTCCAACCGCAAGCAAGGAGAAAGTTTGATGGTGCCGGGCCCGGAGTGGAAGTGACGTCACGGTTTGAATCCTTTTGCGTGCTGCTGTTTAGCTGTGTTGAAGGTATGAGCTGCAAAAAGAATGAAGCAGCTAATTAAACAAAACAAAAGTTGTACAATTCCTCACTTGAATATAAGGCAGAAGACAATGATGTCTTTGAAGGTATTTGCGGCAAACAAAGTCTTTTGAATCCTGCTATAATTCCAGCAATTGATTATAGGTAAGCTGGAACAAGCAGGACAGAGCAAGTTTGTAATCCAATCTGTATGTAGAAACTTCAATACTAAGCACAGAGTGCAAGGGGAGCACCTGTCTTAAGGAGTAGTTAGCAAATCAGCAGTCAGTGGGAGTAACTGGGAGTGACAAGGAAAAGAAGAGAACAGAATCTTACATGACCCCCTCCTCAAGGGAGCTGTTCCACAGCGATTGGCCGAGGCCTATCAGGATGGCGACGATGGAACATTGATAGAAGACGAGGGGAGTTGAGATTGGAAAGAGGTTCCCAGGAGTCTTCGTCACTGGAATAATTTTTCCATCTTACCAAATATTGAAGGACCCCATTGGAATATCTGGAATCTAGTATGGAGTCAACTTCATATTCATTATCATCCAAAGGCAGAGGCGAAGGAGGTAATAGAATCTGGTTATGTCTAGTAGGAATATATGGTTTCAAAAGGGAAACATGAAAAGTGGGATGAATTCTTAGCGAGTTAGGAAGCTCCAATCTGACAGCATTGGCATTAATAATCTTTTGAATGGGAAAAGGACCAATGAATAGACTGGCCATCTTCTTGGAAGGGATTTGTAGTCTTAAATTTTTTGTAGAAAGCCAGACGAAATCACCAACACTATATTCAGGTGGTTTTCTTCTTCGAAGGTCATAAAAGTGTTTTTGTGACTTCTGGGCATCTAGAATATTCTCTTGTATAGTTTTGAAATTTTCTTGTAAAGAATTATGTATTTCATCGAGCAAAGGTGAATCTGAAGAAGTAAAGGATATAAAAGAAAACTTAGGATGGTAAGCATAATTTGCAAAGAAATGAGTCATCTTTGTGGAAGAATTGGTTGAATTATTATAAGCAAATTCTGCCATTGAGAGATATTTAAACCAATCATTTTGATGATAAGAACAGTAGCACCTCAAATAATGTTCAAGCCACTGGTTCAATCTCTCTGATTGTCCGTTAGTCTGGGGGTGAAAAGCTGTGGAGTATCGATGGTCAATGTTAGTAATTTCACATAATTTGGTCCAGAATTTTGAGGTAAATTGCGATCCTCGGTCAGTTGTTATGATAGAAGGAAGTCCATGTAACTTAACAATATGATCAATGAATAAGTGAGCAGTCTCTGAAGAGGTTGGTAATTTGTGGAATGGTAGAAAATGAGCCATCTTAGTAAAAACATCAATGACAACAAGTATAGTGGTCTGGTTACTTGATGGAGGTAAGTCAACAATAAAGTCCATTGAGACATGGTGCCAAGGTTTATCGGGAACTGGTAAAGGCATGAGTAAACCAAAAGGTGGTTTTCGTTCAGGCTTACAAGTGACACAAACCCTGCAAGTGCTTATATAATCAGAAATAGATGATTTCATCTGAGGCCACCAATATGTTCGAGAAACAAGTTCATGTGTCTTTTAAACACCAGGGTGACCAGTAAGAGGGTTATCATGGCAAGTCTGAATGATAAGTGTTCTCATAGAATTAGGCACATATATCTTTTGACCTCGGAAATACAAGCCATGGTTTTTAAGCAAATCTGGTTCAGGAGGTGTTGGTTGTTTTTTTACAGAAATCTCTTAATTCTGTTAAGATAGGAGTAGTGATACCAATGAAACATTCAGGAGAGACAATGTCTTTCCTGATAGGCGAGTCAATTGGAGGTTTAGGAATTCGGGACAAGGCGTCAGCTTTTGCGTTTTTGTTGGCAGGTCTGTAAATAATTGAGAAATTAAAACGGTCGAAATAAAGACTCCAGCGAACCTGTCTGGCAGAGAGTGTTTTGTTAGATTGTAAATACTGTAGATTCTTATGATCCGTATAAATGATAATTGGTAGAGTAGTACCCTCTAGGAGATGTCTCCAGTGTTCTAGGGATCGACGGATAGCTAACAATTCCTTATCTCCGATGGCATAATTACGTTCTGCAGGTGTCATAAGTTTGGAGAAATAAGAAATTGGATGAAGAGGTTCTGATAAGGATTTTTGTTGGGAAAGTACAGCACCAATAGCATAGTCAGAAGAATCAACCTCCAAAGTATATTGATAAGATGGGTTAGGAAATTGAAGAATAGGTGCAGATGTGAACCTGTTTTTTAAGTGAATAAAGGCGTTTCTAGCATCATTTCCCCAGGTGAAAGGAATGGAAGAACTAGTTAGAATCGTAAGAGGTTTTACGATTTTAGAAAACCCTTTTATGAATTTCCTGTAGTAGTTGGAGAATCCTAGGAAGCGTTGTAATTCTTTCCTGGATTTTGGTTCTGGCCAGTTCAGAACAGTGTCCACTTTTTCTTTTTGCATTTGAATTCCTGAAGGAGAGATGTTGTATCCCAAGAAAGAAACTTCAGTAGTATGGAATTTACATTTTTCTAATTTAGCGTAGAGTTTATGGGCTCTGAGTCGGGCAAGTACCTGTCGAACATGTTTCACATGATCCTCCATAGTTCTTGAGTATATGAGAATGTCATCTAGATAAATAACTAGACATACATTAAGGAGATCACGGAATACATCATTTATGAAGTATTGAAAAGTGGCAGGGGCATTACATAGGCCGAACGGCATTACAAGATATTCAAATAGGCCATATCTGGTCCTAAATGCTGTCAGCCATTCATGCCCCTCTTTTATTCTGATGAGATTGTATGCCCCTCTTAAATCAAGCTTAGTAAATATGGAAGCGTCAGAGAGCCTCTCAATCATCTCTGGAATTAATGGCAGCGGATAGCGATTTTTGATAGTACATTTATTCAACTCGCGATAATCAATGATGGGCCTAAGACTGCCATCTTTGTTGCGAACAAAAAAGAAACCAGCACCAGCTGGGGATGTGGAAGGTCTAATAAAACCTTTTTTTAGGTTTTCTTCAAGATACAATTTAAGTTCTTCGAGTTCTGGATTACTTAAGGGATAGAGATGTCCAAAAGGAATTCGAGCACCAGGTTGAAGATCAATAGGGCAATCATAAACCCTATGAGGAGGTAGGTTCTCAGCCTCAGTCTTACTGAAAACATCTTCAAACTCAGTATATTGTATGGGTAAAGAGTCAGAGGGAACAGTTGAATGTAATAATAATGGACAAGGAAAACAGGTAGTTTTGCAATAAGCAGAAATAAACTTTATTTTGAAAGGAAACCAAGTAATTGTGGGGTTATGTACTTGTAACCACTTTAAACCCAAAACTAAAGAAAAATGGGGCGAAGGGAGAACGTCAAAAGATAACATTTCAAAATGTCCATCAATGTTAAGCTTTATAGGGATAGTCTCAAAAATTATAGGACCAGAAAAAATAAGTGAACCATCAATGACCCTAATAGGTATAGGAGTCTTCTTCTTGATGAGAGGGATTTTGTTTTTGATACAAAAATCATGATCTAAATAATTCCCAGTAGCCCCAGAATCAATGATGGCATCATTAATCATTACTTGACTTTGAAGCAGCTGTAAAGAAACAGATAAAGTACAATAAGTATTTTGTATAGATGATTGAAACGAAGTATACAGGTAATTAGACTTACTTTTCTTATTCTTTAATAGAAGTGAACAATCTTGAACAGTGTGAGATGCATTAGCGCAATACATACATAAATTTTTTATGCGCCTGCGTTGTTTTTCTTCTTGAGTCAGGGGACCTCTCATAAAACCTATCTCCATAGGTTCTGCAGTTGTTTTAGTATGAGTAAGTGAGTTAGAAAGAGAAGAGGAGTAAGAACTTTTGGGTTTGTATTCAATAGCGTATTTTTCAGCTTTTCTTTCTCTTAAACGGCGATCAATCTGAATAGCCATCTTCATAAATGTTTCTAGAGTCTGGGGAAGCTCAATTCTGGCGAATTCATCTTTTAGTGTCTCTGAAAGACCGAGACGGAATTGGTTGCGGAGAGCAACTGGGGTCCATAGTGCATCTGTAGAGTACTGCTTAAAGTCTGTGATGTACTCTTCTACAGGTCTCTTCCCTTGTTTGAGACTCCTCAAAGTCATTTCTGCAGTGAGCTGTACATCTGTGTCCTGAAACATTTCATCCATAGCATTGAAAAAATCATCCAGAGAGCCAAGAATAGGATCTTGGTTTTCAATAAATTTATCTGCCCAATTTCTGGGGTCCCCCCTGAGAAAGGAAATGGTAGTCAAAACTCTCACTCTCTCAGTGGGGTATGTTCTAGGTTTCATGGAAAAAAGAAGTTGGCAGGCATTTTTAAATGATCTGTATGTTTTTCTGTTACCAGAGAAAAGATCTGGAAGTGACAATTGTGGTTCAGTAATATTTTCAGCCTGATTACCTTTAACAGCAATAGAGTCCTTTATTATGTTACGTAGAGCTTCATTTTCAATCTGTAATTCACGCATGCCTTGTGAGAGCTGGTCAACCTTTTGAGTAAGGTTGTAAACAATTTGGAGCAAATCTGCTGGTTCCATAGTGTGAGGCTTAGTATTATGTTAGGTTTTAAATAAACTCTTGATAGTGGAACACAACTGCAGTTACAACCAAAATTGTTTGTTTGTTACACAATTCTGTCTAAATCCTTTATTGCAAAAAGGACTCTTTCAGATTTGTGAATTTTGCTCAAATTCAGAAAAAGAACATGGTTTGTATACAGCACCAAGCTGCAATGAGAAACATATATAATCTGATGTATATCTTAGAGAGACAACAACAGAAATAGAGTATAGAACTGGTGAAATAACGGAACAAATGCAGCAGCAATACAAAGTCTTTCCCAGCAAGCAAGTGACTTAATTCAACATAGCAGTTTATGAAGGAGATATGCCTTATACTTTCAAAGAAAAGCAGGATCTTTGCAGAGAGTAAACAGTTAAGCAGAATGTAGTTGATGCTTTAGTAATTATGTAGTTGCAGTAATAGCCACAAGTAAGTTTAGCAGATTATAGGTTAGTAAAGCGGTAATGCGGTTAAATAGTGTGGTACCTGTAACTCATACACAAATATAAAGTCTATTCGGTAGTAGTCCGTTCCAACCGCAAGCAGGGAGAAAGTTTGATGGTGCCGGGCCCGGAGTGGAAGTGACGTCACGGTTTGAATCCTTTTGCGTGCTGCTGTTTAGCTGTGTTGAAGGTATGAGCTGCAAAAAGAATGAAGCAGCTAATTAAACAAAACAAAAGTTGTACAATTCCTCACTTGAATATAAGGCAGAAGACAATGATGTCTTTGAAGGTATTTGCGGCAAACAAAGTCTTTTGAATCCTGCTATAATTCCAGCAATTGATTATAGGTAAGCTGGAACAAGCAGGACAGAGCAAGTTTGTAATCCAATCTGTATGTAGAAACTTCAATACTAAGCACAGAGTGCAAGGGGAGCACCTGTCTTAAGGAGTAGTTAGCGAATCAGCAGTCAGTGGGAGTAACTGGGAGTGACAAGGAAAAGAAGAGAACAGAATCTTACACCGCCACTAATAAAAGTTATTAACCTCTAAACCTCTGGTCTCCCACATCACCGCCACTAATAAAAGCTATTAACCCCTATTCTGCCACTCCCCGACAATGCCGCCACTATAATAAATTTATTAATCCCTAAATCTCTGGCCTCCCACATCACCTCCACTAAATAAACCTATTAACCCCTAAACCGCCAGCCCCCCACATCGCAAAAAACTAAATTAAACTATAAACCCCTAAACCTAGCAACCCCCAAACTTTATATTAAAATTACAATTTCCCTATCTTAAAATAAATAAAAACTTACCTGTGAAATAAAAAAATAAATAAGTTTAAACTAACAATTAACCTAACATAGCTATTATACTAAACTATTATACTAAAATTAAAACAACCACCAATTAAAAAAAATAAATTACACATTAAAAACACCTAACAATACTAAAACAATAGGATGAGAGCTACAGAAATTCTATTGGCTGATTCTATTACCTTTGTTATAAAGCCTATATCAAATTACTGACAGCAGGTACTAACGGTTTATGAATTTTTCTGTATTATACACTATGTACTTTGGTGTTTGGTTGAGTTTTATTTTCAGGTTTATTAAAGCAATACAATTTCACCTGTGGGCAGAGGTATAAATTGAGCAGAATCAGTGTAACAGGCATCAATTGATCGTGCCTGAGGAAGCCCTTAGTGAAGCACGGGTGAAACACGTGTAGCTGTTTGTCTGATGGCTCATGTCGGTTTCCATGCTCTTTGGAATTACAGCGATACACACACACATCAAGGAGCACTAAAGTACTCCCTATGTAACTAAAGGACTTCCTATTTTGTCCAATGAGCGGTGGATTTAGAGGAGAACCAAACAGGTAACGCTGATTGCCTGCTGTGAGAAGCGTGGAGTTGAAATACCTGCAAGATGTACAATATGTACTGATATTAAGAACTGTGTGATCTCTAGGTGGACCAGCGTAAGATCTGTTGTGCTATTTGATTACTACATAGGGAGTAAGGGTGAAGATTTTGGGATACCCAACTAACAATGTTACAAGTATAAGACTGTCAGCTGTTGAGTGTTTCTTCATGAGACGATGGATCAGTAACTGTTGGATACAATTGTATCAAGTTTCTTTTGCAAGATCTTGCTACATACTAAATCACATTACCTATTGGAACTTGTGAATGCTGAATACATTTATGGTAACAGGGATCCCTGTATTAGGCTCCTGGGAGATTAATTATAGGCCTTAACTTTCGATCATCAATTAGATTGTTACATTTTTTACTTTTGCTCTTATTAATTCAAATACATTTTGTTTAATTGCACCTGCTAACATCTGTTTATGTGTATTCTCTGGATATATGGTAGCTCTTGTGTTTTTTATGAGGCTTAATATGGGGTTGCTGGGTAAGGTTTACTTATCTTTCTTTTTCTAGTTACATGTTAATATATTAAACCTCCGTGCACCTTGGTCTCCACATCAGCATTGGTTTACTATGGGGCCTTGTCTATAGCCTGATATATCCTGCACTAGCTGGTACAACTCTGTTAAATATATATTTATGTGTTTATATGTATATACACATATTAACCCATACATATATATGTATATAAGCATATACATATACATTTCAAGTGATAACACAGTTCCCATAGACCGCAAAATAAAGGCACCCCACATCCGCTCACTTTAACCCCTTAAAACGGCTTTGTTCAGTAATTTAAAAATATTAAAAGACGCTCATAATTTTTTATTTTATATAGGAACACTAGACAATAACAATACTTATGTAAGCGTAATGTACATAAGCATATCAGCAGCATACTATACATATTATATAATCCAGGGTGCCTCTGTTTATCTCAAGAGCAAGACATACTCAAGGTCAAACATCAGTTTATAAGAATTAGCAGGTAGATTGTTACACCTTCTTCCATGAGAATGGAGCCTGGGCAAGCAGATGTTTGAAGGGAAAAAGGCAAAACCACAGATATCAAATGAAGGATTTTAGGGTAAGTTTTAAGGCTTTTTTCCTGGCATTCATCTTTCATTAATATACCTTGATCTTGAAAGTATTTGCATTTGAGTCTCTCTTTAGTTTGAAATAAAATGCAGCAAAGTCAAAAACATTGTTGAAAAAAAAGATTTTCTTATTGAAGCATCAGGGACCGGTACTTGCACAATATATTTATTACATTTAAAACAAGTTTCAGCCACATATTCCACATGCTTTAGTTGGGACAAGAACTGCAAACATATGTTTATCCATAGGTTACTAGTACTTAAAGGGATACTAAACCCAGATTTGATGATCAAATAGAGCATGCTATTTTAAGCAACTATTTTACTTCTATTATCAATTTTTGTTTGTTTGCTTGCTGTATTTATTTGAAAAGCAAAATGTAAGCTTAGGAGCCGGCCCATTTTTGGTTTAGCAGCTGAGTTGTGCTTGCTAATTGGTGGCTAAATGTAGCCACCAATCAGCAAGCCCTATTATGAGTGCTGAAACAAAAATGGGTCATCTCCTTAGTTTAGATTCCACCTTTTTCAAATAAAAATAGCAAGTGAAAGAACAAAAATTGATAAGAGGAGTAAATTAGATGTTGCTTACAATTGCATGCTCTACCTGGATCATGAAAGAAAAAAAATTGGGTTTAGTGTCCCTTTAAGAAACCGTAGGGCAGTGTCTTCAGATAGATTCCAATAAAAGGTTTGATTTATCATTCATTTGTTGAATTCTCCTTTCAGTTCTCCTATAAGTTCTCCGCATCCCGCCCTCGGAGAGGCGCACATGTGTGCCGTTATTTATCATTAAATCTGTCGTATTTTCAAGCTGTTTTCCAAAGTTGAGATGCGGCGTAATAATGATAAATCTCTCCATTAGGAGTAATTTTTTGCACCCTATTTATCATTAAAAATACGCTAAAATAGTCTTTAAATGCATCTAAATAAGTTCTAATGTTATTTATTTTTTTCAAAAAGCTTTATTGAAGTGAATTAGTTGTACAAGATCTTGCTGAAAGTATTCACATAATACTTCTCGTCAAGAATTTCAAAACAGCAATACAATAACAAGCACAAAGAATATTATACACTTCTGAATGTTTTTAGTCTCACTCGAATGACCAACGTCAAGAGCGAGAAATCACAAGATATGTAATTTTCAGTACATTTTGTAAGTATTACAGATAGTTACAATACATTTAGATCCAGAAGAACTACCTAAGGAAAAAAGAAAAGGGGGTATAGTAGTGGCTAAGAGGGGAAAGAGAATAGAAGATAATGGGGAGGGGAAGGAAAGTCGTTCAGTGAAGAGGGGGGGAAAGAAAGAAAAAAAAAAAAGAAATTTAAATTGTGCTTTATCTAGATTTTACCGAGCCAGATCGCTCTTAGTGGCTAAGAGGGGAAAGAGAATAGAAGATAATGGGGAGGGGAAGGAAAGTCGTTCAGTGAAGAGGGGGGGAAAGAAAAAAAAAAAAAGAAATTTAGATTGTGCTTTATCTAGATTTTACCGAGCCAGATCGCTCTTATCAACTCATAGGTTTCCAACCTATGTGTTTTTAGATAGTGATATCTCTCTAGGAGAAGAACATTTTCTACCTGGGATTGCCATTCCACCACTGTAGGTGGGTCCTGTGTTTTCCATCTTTTAGGGATCAATTTCTTAGCGCTCGTGATTAATATTAACAGTAGGGCTAGGTGTGCTTGGCTCTGCATTTTTGGTATTGTCAAGAATAGTAGTATTTCTGGTGAGTTAGGGATAGTAAGATTTAATATCTCATTGATTTTACCTAGTACCCCCGACCAAAAAGACCTCAATGTAGGACAGGACCACCAAATATGTAAAAGTGATCCTTGTTCCCCGCAGCCCCTCCAGCACATGGAACTCAGTGTGGGGAATATCCTGTGCAGTCTAATGGGTGTCATGTACCATCTGCTGAGAAATTTTATATGGGTCTCTTGTATGTTCGAGGACACTGATGATCTCTTTGTGAGTCTAAAGGCTGTTGACCAAGCTTCAAAGTCTACTTCGGAGCCTAAGTCCTTCATCCAGCTAATCACATAGGTTGGGAGTGTATTGACCTCACGGAGAATTAACGTTCTATATAGCAAAGAAATCAAATGTCTCAAAACTCCCTCACTGACACAGAGCTTCTCGAAAGAGGTGAGCTCCCTTCCCAACTCCTGTTTATGTTTATGTCTAGATATGTAGTTTATTAGTTGGTTGTGATGTAGCCATGAGTTAAATAGTAAGGGTTGACGATTTATTAACTCGTTCTGTGGGATTATCTTGCCTTTATCTACTACCCCGTATACTGAGCCCTCCTTCATTTTATAAGGTACAATCTTTCGATAACCTAATAGGTGATACGGCAGTTCAGGATTTTCAAATACTGGTGTCAGTGGAGAATGTCTAGAGGAGATGTGAGTATAGGTCGCTACAGTTGAGTCCCAAATATTAAATGTTTCCTCTAATAGATGGTATTTATATAAGGCCTTAGGGCGAGACCTGGGAGGTAGCCACGCCAGTGGCCCAACATTGTTCACCTTAAGTATCTGTCTATCTAAGAGAATCCAGGCTTTGTGCTCATTATTTTGGGACCATTTCACTATTCTTTGTAACCCCACTGCCTGTATGTATGAAGAGATATCCGGCAAGCCCAACCCCCCCTTTCTCTTGGGAGGTGCATAGTCCGTCTTGACACTCTAGGTTTAGTGTTGGACCAAATAAATTGGTCCAACAAGTTTTGTAATTGAGCTATATATCCCTTTGGGAGTGCGATAGGCAATGTCTGGAAAAGATACAGTATGCGGGGCAAGATGTTCATTTTAATAACACCTATTCTTCCCAGCCAGGAGATATACTCCTTCTTCCAGGAAGAAAGGTCTGCTGCAATGTCATTTTGAGAGGTATATAATTATATTTATAGAGATCAGCGGGTCAGATTTTAATTGGATACCGAGGTATTTCAGTGTGTTTTTTGCTATAGTAAGGCCATAGTTTCTCTGTATGGAGTGTATTATGTCTGGGTCGGTATTAACGTCCAGAAGTTTGGATTTATTTAAGTTAAGGAGGAAGTTCGAGGCCTCACCGTATGCTCTGATTTCTGCCAATAATTCAGGGATCAAGTCTAATGGGTTGGTTATCGTGTATAGGACATCGTCGGCGTACAACGCTTGTTTATACTCTGTGCTGTCTACCCTGACTCCTGATATTTTATTATTAGATCTTATCTTGTGTGCCAGGACCTCAATTGATAGAGCGAATAGCAATGGGGACAGGGGGCAGCCCTGCCTAGTTCCATTACTAATATCGAGGGGCTTCGATAGAGTTCCATTGATTCTAATTTTGGCATTGGGGTTCGAATATAACGCGAAGACGGTGTCTATAAAAGCCCTTCCGAAGGACATTTTCTCTAGCACATGACACAGAAAAAGCCAACCCACCCTATCGAAGGCCTTCTCCGCGTCGGTGGAGAAGAGCACTAATGGAGTGTTAGAAGCCCGGGCATGAGTGATCAATTGTGCAACTTTGATAGTGTTGTCCCTAGCCTCGTGGCCCGGAACAAAACCCACCTGGTCTTTGTGAATCAAATTTGGTAAGAACTTATTAAGACGAGTTGCGAGGATTTTCGCCAAAATCTTCATGTCGGAGTTGATTAGGGAAATGAATCTGTAATGCCCAGGGGAGTCTCCCGTCTTCCCTGGTTTGGGGAGAACCGTGATATGGGCATCTAGGAGTACTCGAGACAAGTTAGGATTATTTCTAATCTCATTGAACAGGGCCAAGATCGGGCCTACCAAAACATCCCCACATTTTTTATAATATGCAGATGAGAACCCATCGGGTCCTGGACTTTTACCTTTTGGGCAATCTTTGATAGCTGTGTAGAATTCCTCTTTTTTGTGATTGGGGCGTCTAACAGTTCTGATTCCTCCCTCGTTAATGAAGGAAGGACTATGTCCCTCAAGTAAGAGTCCACAGCTAGTTCTTGTTGACTTTTAGTGGCCTCCTGGGGGGAATCAGGTGAATGTGCCTGAATATTATTTAGGG
The DNA here is from genome assembly GCF_027579735.1 of Bombina bombina. Classification (NCBI taxonomy): domain Eukaryota; kingdom Metazoa; phylum Chordata; class Amphibia; order Anura; family Bombinatoridae; genus Bombina; species Bombina bombina. The sequence continues at coordinate 244,031,954 of NC_069502.1, forward strand.
AATGGTAATATTTGTGAAATTCTGCAGCTATTTGAGTGCTACTATGTATAGAGCGACCATCTGTGGTTTTGATAGAGTGGATGTAGGACCGGATCTGTCTTTTTTTAAGGGATCTGGCTAGGATTTTGCCTGGTTTATTTCCTCCCTCATAGTAATATTGTCTTAATAAGAGGGCCTTTTTTTGGTGAACTTCCGTTAGATGTTTATGAAATTCAGACCTTGTGTCTCTCAGTTGAGTCTTAATGTCATTATTAGAAGGGTCCTTTTTATGTGTAGTTTCCAGTTCGCTAATCTTAGATTGTAGATCCTGGTATTTGACTCTGTATTGTTTATTAAGTAGGGCCTTATGTTTAATCAAAGCCCCTCTTAGCACACTTTTGTGAGCCTCCCAAATCATTGGAATGTCCGGCCATAATACCGAGCATGGCCGGACCACGTGATGTGACCTATACTACTCTGATGTGTGATTGAAAGGCCGCATGAGTCAGTGTATATAAAATCAATCCTTGAGTAACTATTGTGAGGTATGGAGTAAAACGAGTAATCTCTTGATGCGGGATGGAGTGTGCGCCAGACGTCATGCAGAGCTGTGTTTTTAAGTGTAGCATTAACCTGATTGATTGTGGAGGCGGGTGTGCAAGTAACTCCCTTTGAGGTATCCAAGACTGGATCTGTAACAAGGTTAAGATCCCCAGCTAGGAGCGTAGTCCCTCTGGAATGTTCTAGTAGTAGATTGGATATCCTTTTCACAAAAGTCTCCTGTCCATTACTGGGGGAATATACCGAAGCTAAAGTGATGTCATTACCAAAAAGAGTCCCTACCAGTATTAAGTAGCATCCATCCGGGTCCCTTTCTACGTGTGTCAGTATAAAAGGGATTGTTCGATTAAATATTATACCCACCCCCCCTTTTTTGCCCTGTCCAGAAGCGAAGTATGCTGCGGGGAACAAGGAGTTATGCCACCTGGGTTCCCTACCTTTTTTAAAATGTGTTTCCTGCACAAAGATTACATGACTGTTTCATTTGTTAAGTTCCCTAAAGGCTATTGAGCATTTTCCTGGGTCATTCAGTCCCTTCGTGTTTATGGTAGTGAAGTTAATTGAATGATCTTTAAATCTGCTAGACCTAGGCTGCGCGGCCATCACAACAAGCAATACGAAACAAAAACAAAAAACAAAAAAAAAAAAGAGGAGAAAGTTAAGTTGGGAGTTTAGTTAAAGTTAGATAACGGATAAGGTGTCAGGAGATGAAGTGTGAAATTGAAGAGAAAAGGAAGAGAATATCCCCCAATATAGTATCTTTCTCAGGATCAAATAAGCAATAGTATTGCAAAACCAGTATCAATAGATTTTAAGTAGTTTCAAAAAATACTGTCTAATTACTGCTTTTCACAACAAAGTAAACAAACACAAACAATAGGGGAAAAGCCCCAATGATGACGTGAATTATAAAGGCTAATATCTTCTTATAGCATATTTCAAACATAAAACATGAAAACTTAGTGAAGCGACTGGGGTACACCCTATTCGGTGAAGCTCAGTGGCCTAGTTTTAGATCAGATAGATTGTGGGATCTACAGCATTTAAATCGTTAATATATAATATATAGTTCCTCTAACGTCTCACATTGGGAGTAATAAGGCCTATAAAATTAAAACCAGCTGTATGTAGCATTATCGTATTGGCCATAAGTAGCTATCCCCCCCACTTACTGCCTTCCTAAGAGGTGAGTGCATCTGGGACTTAGAAGCAATAGTTATAAAGTTCTATAGTCTACAATCTATAGGTCTTTAGGGCAACGCATATGGACTTGCCTTGGGAGTTGTTAATAAATGGCACTTGTAAATGCATTAACATATGCCCCTCAGTCCTAAACAACTACATAAGTGAGTTACAGTCTCTAATCTATACCATTCGTAAAAAGCACACTTTTTTTTTTTTCTTGTTTACACCTTATTCAGCTTTTCCTTGTTTTGTCTTTCCCTTGTTTCTTCCTCTCTCTGCTTTTTTCTCTAAATACCAAGTACTCAACGTGTGATAGACATATCTTAGTAAACATTTTAACTCATAAGTACTGAACCCCTATTATTTACATCTTGATTAAAGGATATAGTAAGTTACCCCTAGGGAAAGGAGTCACAATTGTGTATTCAGCGTGCTGAGCTTTTAACCACAGGGTATAAACATAGCTGCAACAAATTAAACAACATTCAAGAGTCTGTTAACCATAAAGAGTCTATGAGCTATTAACCTAGTTTTTAAGAACATCATAGGATCACCCCTTTAGTGAAACAAAAATGCAATATGGTACTTTACCCATTAGCTTTCTCATTTAGTATACTGAGCTTTTACCCATAAGATAGAAATATAACTGCAACAAACCAAACAACATTCAAAAGTCTATTGACCATAGAGAGTATTTGGGCTATTAGCCTAGTCTTCAGGAGCATCATAGGAGCAACACTTTAGTGAAACAGAAAGTCAATACAGTACTTTACCCATTAGCTTTCTCAGGTTGATGGGCGCTCAAGGGTCGCTGAAGATAAGATCTGTCCTCCCTTGAGGTGCTGCTGGATGGAGGAAGCTGGAGTGACAGGTTCTCAAAGAAAATTTTCTCATCCATGCCTGGCCTGTATATGGCTGTTTTATTGTTATTCGAGGCGATGATCGACACTGGGAACCCCCATTTGTATTGGATCTTGCAGCTCCGCAGGACCGATGTGATGTGTCCCAGCTCTCTTCTTTTTTGGAGGGTTATAGGTGACAAGTCTGTAAAAATCTGTATCTCCTCACCCACATGTGTAATGGGGTGTTTTTTCCTAGCACATTGTAAGATATCTTCCTTGTCCTTGAAGCTAAGGAATCTCACAATAATGTCTCTTGGGGGGGCTCTGTTTGGTGGCTTGGGCCTGAGCGCTCTGTGCGCCCTCTCTATTGATATATCAGGGGATGAGGGGGAGTCTTTTATGATTCTGAACAAAGCCTGAAGGTATCCTTCTATGTTCTGGGGGGCAACAGACTCAGATACCCCTCGAAAAACGCAGTTCCTGCGACCTTGATTGTCAATATCTTCCAGCTTGTCGTTCAAATATTGCAGGTTATCCGCATGGTTCTGAATGTCTGATGTGTGTTGTCGAATGGTAGATGCTGTCTCACCTGAGGTTTTTTCCACGGTCACAACTCTTGACTCCAGTGCTGAGATATCTTTCCTCAGGTCCCCAAATAAGCTCCTCATTTCAGTGAGAACCCCTTGTATATCCTCTTTGGAAGTAAGATGTAGGATATCCTCCTTTGTGACGAATGTTGGGTGAATAGGGGCACTTGTTGATGGTCCTGAGCCCTGATTTTCAATCTCTTCCCCCATTGTGCCCTCTGAAACTTCCCTAGGAGAATCCAGTGGTTTTAAATATTGGCTCATGGGTTTGGAACTCCCAGGCTTTTCCCCTTTAGACATTCTCTTATTAGGCATACCCTTTTGTTGATAAAGGCTAAAACAATCGTGGCGATGATATGTATAATCTTAGTGTGTAAATGCCCCAGGCCTGATTGCTATGCCAGCTGAGCACAAAGAAAACAAAAGAAAAAACAAACTCTCCCAAATATAGTGTAGGATCTGCAGAGCTCTTATCAAATTGGGGATATTGTATTAATAGCAGAGTAAGTCCTTTATATGAGGTTGCAGCTATCAGCAATAAATTGCACAAATAAGTCCTCTCTGAGCAATAGTGTGTAACAGCTCTTCTCTGCCTGTGTTATTCAGGCTGCCACACCTTGCAAGTGAGATAAAAATAAAACTTGAACCAAGGGCAGAATGTGTTGATAGCCACTGTTGGATAAAATAAGGGGCCCCTATATTAAGTAACTTTCACTGCGTGTAGTGCCACTTCTTATTATGGGAGAATTCTAGATCTCTTTGAGCAGGAGTGGAGCTCTCATTATATATATATCTGATGGCGGCTGTAGTCAATGTCCCACTCATGCAAAGACGGTATTGGCCTAACTTCCTATGTCTGGGACTGCTTACCCCTATACTGGTTCACCGGACGCCGCTCCTCTCAGCCCTTACTTAGCCCCGATGAGACCTCACTCCCGGCTCCCCTTCAGCAATGGTCCTCTTGCGGGATCGGTCTGGGCCTGGCTCACTGTCTCTAGGTTATTACCGCGATAGCAGACACCGCTCCTGTTCTTCTTGTGCCCGGTGTTGTGCAGAGGTACAGGAGTGTTTATGCGGTCCCGGTCAATGTTTTCTTTTTAGCGCCCCCAATCTGTTAGTGCAGCTGCTCTTCTCCTGTAATCCAAGTGTTGTAACGGCGGCCATTAGTAGCTCTCCATGTGGGAGGCCATGTGCGCTGTTCAGTCCGTTCCTTTCTCAGTAGAAGGCAGTGTTGACTGCTGTATGTCCTGTGTCCTGGGAGTCTTTCCAGCATATGTCCCAGTCGCCCAGCCTATAAAAAGATGCTTTTGATGCTATTATAAGCTATAATGCCAGCTTGGTTGCAGGAGCCCTGTCAATGTGCGACCATCTTCCTGCGTGGTCAGGCTCCGCCCCAAGTTCTAATGTTATTTTTATTGAAATATAATATTTCCTCACAGTTTTTAAACCTAATTTTGTATGTGTATGTACCAAAAATATGTATTATTTGTGTAAACAAATTATTGCAATAGTTAAAAAAAAAAATTATGGTCAACTAATAATAATCTTCTGTGGGAATCACATTATTAAAAAAAAGGTGCTTCAATTATGATAAATACATTTATCTTCTTTCACACCATGCTGAGCTTATGTGAGAGTTGGCAAACAAGCTTAGTCATAAGCTAATACATGTTTTGTTTTGTTTTTTAATAAGTTTTTTATTGAGGTTTTATAAAATGATACAAATAAAGAGAAAGACATCCAGTAATATAAGCAAGACAAATACTCTGAACATACAAGTATAGTAGAAAGGTGAGTCTATTACAATTCTGATCAAACAGTCTGAAAAAATTTGAAAACTTTAAAACAGTGTGAACCTTGCGCCTATAGATCTCATGAAATGACCAGCTACCCTACCAGACTGATAGAATAATCTGATCTACTATAGACAAAAGTAGGCAGGAGTAATGATCTAAAGTAAATTGAACTGGCATGTCCAGAAAACTTTTATAAAGGGCGGATTTGAACCTCTTTTTTATATTCTAAGAAACATAGGAATGGTCCCCGTTTTGCAGTGAGAAACATAAACTAGTTTATCTGATCAAAATAATTTGAGGCAAAAGGGGGAGTTAGCAGTATAGATTGTTGGGGGGAAGGGATTGCAGCGGGCAAGAGCCGCTCTAAATGAGACAAAAAGGGGGGGAGGGGGGCGGAGCTAGTTAAAATTTTAGAGTGGATAACAATTGAGGAGTATAGATGTTATAAGTAGTATTATGTTTAACCCTTGCGACAGTATAGTAAAGAGAAAGAAGAAAAAAAAAAAATAAAGACATAAAATGTACAGAGCTGGAAGCTGTATAACCGACCAGTGTCCTCACAATTATGGTATATAGAGGGTGAAAATAAGCTGACAAACTGAGATTAGCATAACACAAATTAGCCCTATAAATATAAAGTACTCTCCTAGGTTCTGCATTAGTCAAGTGACAGTAAGATAACCGGTAGTAGGATTACAGAGGAATCGTAGAACTATCCATTATGAATCTCAGTATGTAAAATATAACAGCATTGCATAGTCTTCTATATTGTTACCTGGTGTACACGAGGCCAGTTGACATTATGTACCTAAATGTGCTGGTGATCATACCAAAAAAATAGACTCAATATATTTGTGCAACCATGAAAAACTATGAAACATAGTATAGGAGGGGTTACATATGCATATAATAAATAGAAAACCAGCAAACCCTAAAGTTGCCTACAAGTAGAAGGTGAATTATGCTGTAGCTAGAGCATGTAATAAATTCAGATATGTGAAAAATCCCATATAACTTGTGCACATGTGCATGCAGGAGGAGAAAGTGGTTGTGATACAGAGATATTAATCCAGGGTATCTCCAATAGAGCAGTGTCTGCCGTTCCCTTTTTAGGAAAGGGGATGATAACCCATTGTTGTATTGATATAGGCCCAGAGAAACCTTAGGTTCATCCAGAAATAGGCTATCTTAGTCATGTGTGTGGGGGGAGGTGGAGAAGCAAGATGAACTATAGCCCAATTACTTAAACTTTTATAACTTAAAATAGTAGAGTAGAGAGCTACTAAACAATAAGTAGAAATAAGGGCATTAAGTGAGTTATGTCCCTTACTTGTAAGTCTATCTCCATTAGACCCGGATTATGCTTTTGCAATAATACACTAGTGATTACCATAAAAATAGTAACAATATAATATTTCAACCTGCGTCAGTATAGTAAAGTATAATAAAAAAGAAGCCACTCTTTAGATATTAGAAAGTAGCAGAACTTTGTAAAGCTCCAAACAATATATTGGGGAGATAGCTAGATCAAATAACTGTAACATGTGTAAGTTGATTGGCCTCTCCATGCCGAAATCCAAATCAATTATTATGTGCAGTAATGACGTGATAGGTACCATTTACAGTTATGTAAGCATTATATGAATAGTTGATTCAACCAGTTATCAACAACATCTACATATTTGCCCATATATGGGTAGGAATTGGAGACAGTAATACTGGCAGTTCAAGTAACTACCTAAGGGAGATCAAACATCTTAATCACTGGGGAGTTGTCTCTTCTCTTGTGGAGATATGCTACAATTGGTGAAGTTATTATCTTTCTGGTTGAGAGTATTAAACTTGACTATAAAAGGGAGATTTTAGTCTATTACGACACTGAGCTAATATATATGAGCTATAAACTTAAGAAAGTGAGCTATGCAGCTAGAGATTGTGGATGGAGTGTGTTATCTAACACGTTGTAACATGTGAAACAGAATGCTAAACAGTGCACAGTTATAGAACAAACTATCATATCCTGGTTCTCAGGCTGTCAGCCTTCATCCAGAGTACCAATAACTCCCAAATATGAGATAGAAATATGTCCATTGAAATCAAGGTCAAAAGTCCTAAAATGTATATGGAGCAGTGATATGTCACAGACAATCTAGCTGATAGCTAGTCCATCACCACACTAAAGTCTAAATTGAATTACCCCACGCCCTTTCTGCCTTTAGACCATGTCTTCCGATGTAAACAGATGCTGATTAGAGATCGTGTTGTTGTAGGGCAACTAGGTGCAGATTTGATTGTCAGGGGAGTCAGATTAAGTTTTCTTTCAATGTCCACTCTCTGCAGGAGCGGTGAGTTATTTCTCAGTGCTTGCCAATCAGATATGTTCTGATTTGATGGTAAGTGGGAGCCGATGTCTGAGTCCCAGAATTTGGATGGAGGCCAGAGTGTTTCTGCTGCGGTATACAAATAAGGTGATCTAGCCTCTGTACTGTCCCTCATCAGTACCTCTGGTATCCGCTCAAAGCTCTTTAGAAAATGACCTCCATACCCGCCGCCCAGCTCACCGCTAACCTCTGTGATGTTGCCCTTTGTAGATAAAGTCTCCATAGACTGTAGGCTGATAGTCTTGAGAATCGTTAGGTCGTCGTCAAGGATCTCTGCAGTGTCTTCAGACAGCCCCTGCGTGGGTTCATAAACAGACCTCATTTCTTGTATAAGTGTGGAATGGTAGAGATCAAGCTTGCTGCTTAATGCTTGTAAGGCGCAAACAACCTGTGACTCCATAGTCAAATCCCAAACTCAGGTTCGTCACAATGTTCTCTCCTGCTGAGGGTAAGGCTCTGGTTCTCTATTGTGCAGATTGTCAGTGAGTTGTATATTAAACTATCGTTCAGTATGAATAAAGTGATATTCCCGAGCTATTTCTACCCGAGTATTGTCTCTTGTAGTGGGGGTAAATGTGTGGTAAACAGGAGTGTTCTTACCCCTTTCAGATATAGTGCACAGTGTTCGTGCAGTTCCGGAGTCGGCTGAGCTGCAGGGCTAAACCGGGTAGCTGCAGGGAGAAAAACTTGTCTGTGCTGAGGCTGTTTGGTGGATCAGCTATACTGCATAGGAGAGGTGCGTTAGCGGTTATAGCTGCAGCCTGTCTAGACCGATCATCAAACACTATGGCGGCGATACCGCTCCTTGAGAGAACTGGAAAAGAGCCAAATTTTCCTCCTCTGCAATGCTGTGGAGAGCTGTGGGTTACCCAAGGCCTAGATTTGGAGTTCGGCGGTAAAAGGGCTGTTAACGCTCCGCGGGTTTTTTTCTGGGCGCACCATAAATTTAACTCTGGTATCGAGAGTTCAAACAAATGCTGCGTTAGGCTCCAAAAAAGGAGCGTAGAGCATATTTACCGCAAATGCAACTCTCGATACCAGAGTTGCTTACGGACGCGGCCGGCATCAAAAACGTGCTCGTGCACGATTCTCCCATAGGAAACAATGGGGCAGTTTGAGCTGAAAAAAAACCTAACACCTGCAAAAAAGCAGCGTTCAGCTCTTAACGCAGCCCCATTGTTTCCTATGGGGAAACACTTCCTACGTCTGCACCTAACACTCTAACATGTACCCCGAGTCTAAACACCCCTAACCTTACACTTATTAACCCCTAATCTGCCGCCCCCGCTATCGCTGACCCCTGCATTACACTTTTAACCCCTAATCTGCCGCTCCGTAAACCGCCGCCACTTACATTATCCCTATGTACCCCTAATCTGCTGCCCTAACATCGCCGACCCCTATGTTATATTTATTAACCCCTAATCTGCCCCCCACAACGTCGCCGACACCTGTCTACACTTATTAACCCCTAATCTGCCGAGCGGACCTGAGCGCTACTATAATAAAGTTATTAACCCCTAATCCGCCTCACTAACCCTATCATAAATAGTATTAACCCCTAATCTGCCCTCCCTAACATCGCCGACACCTACCTTCAATTATTAACCCCTAATCTGCCGACCGGAGCTCACCGCTATTCTAATAAATGTATTAACCCCTAAAGCTAAGTCTAACCCTAACACTAACACCCCCCTAAGTTAAATATAATTTTTATCTAACGAAATAAATTAACTCTTATTAAATAAATAATTCCTATTTAAAGCTAAATACTTACCTGTAAAATACATCCTAATATAGCTACAATATAAATTATAATTATATTATAGCTATTTTAGGATTAATATTTATTTTACAGGCAACTTTGTAATTATTTTAACCAGGTACAATAGCTATTAAATAGTTAAGAACTATTTAATAGTTACCTAGTTAAAATAATAACAAATTTACCTGTAAAATAAATCCTAACCTAAGATATAATTAAACCTAACACTACCCTATCAATAAAATAATTAAATAAACTACCTACAATTACCTACAATTAACCTAACACTACACTATCAATAAATTAATTAAACACAATTGCTACAAATAAATACAATTAAATAAACTATCTAAAGTACAAAAAATAAAAAAGAACTAAGTTACAGAAAATAATAAAATATTTACAAACATAAGAAAAATATTACAACAATTTTAAACTAATTACACCTACTCTAAGCCCCCTAATAAAATAACAAAGCCCCCCAAAATAAAAAATTCCCTACCCTATTCTAAAATACAAATATTACAAGCTCTTTTACCTTACCAGCCCTGAACAGGGCCCTTTGCGGGGCATGCCCCAAGAATTTCAGCTCTTTTGCCTGTAAAAAAAAACATACAATACCCCCCCCCCTAACATTACAACCCACCACCCACATACCCCTAATCTAACCCAAACCCCCCTTAAATAAACCTAACACTACCCCCCTGATGATCTTCCTACCTTGTCTTCACCATGCCAGGTTCACCGATCCGTCCTGGCTCCAAGATCTTCATCCAACCCAAGCGGGGGCTAGACATCCACTGAAGAAGTCCAGAAGAGGGTCCAAAGTCTTCCTCCTATCCGGCAAGAAGAGGACATCCGGACCGGCAAACATCTTCTCCAAGCGGCATCTTCTATCTTCTTCCATCCGATGACGACCGGCTCCATCTTGAAGACCTCCAGCGCGGATCCATCCTCTTCTTCCGACGACTAGACGACGAATGACGGTTCCTTTAAGGGACGTCATCCAAGATGGCGTCCCTCGAATTCCGATTGGCTGATAGGATTCTATCAGCCAATCGGAATTAAGGTAGGAATTTTCTGATTGGCTGATGGAATCAGCCAATCAGAATATAGTTCAATCCGATTGGCTGATCCAATCAGCCAATCAGATTGAGCTCGCATTCTATTGGCTGATCGGAACAGCCAATAGAATGCGAGCTCAATCTGATTGGCTGATTGGATCAGCCAATCGGATTGAACTATATTCTGATTGGCTGATTCCATCAGCCAATCAGAAAATTCCTACCTTAATTCCGATTGGCTGATAGAATCCTATCAGCCAATCGGAATTCGAGGGACGCCATCTTGGATGACGTCCCTTAAAGGAACCGTCATTCGTCGTCTAGTCGTCGGAAGAAGAGGATGGATCCGCGCTGGAGGTCTTCAAGATGGAGCCGGTCGTCATCGGATGGAAGAAGATAGAAGATGCCGCTTGGAGAAGATGTTTGCCGGTCCGGATGTCCCCTTCTTGCCGGATAGGAGGAAGACTTTGGACCCTCTTCTGGACTTCTTCAGTGGATGTCTAGCCCCCGCTTGGGTTGGATGAAGATCTTGGAGCCAGGACGGATCGGTGAACCTGGCATGGTGAAGACAAGGTAGGAAGATCATCAGGGGGGTAGTGTTAGGTTTATTTAAGGGGGGTTTGGGTTAGATTAGGGGTATGTGGGTGGTGGGTTGTAATGTTGGGGGGGGGGTATTGTATGTTTTTTTTTACAGGCAAAAGAGCTGAAATTCTTGGGGCATGCCCCGCAAAGGGCCCTGTTCAGGGCTGGTAAGGTAAAAGAGCTTGTAATATTTGTATTTTAGAATAGGGTAGGGAATTTTTTATTTTGGGGGGCTTTGTTATTTTATTAGGGGGCTTAGAGTAGGTGTAATTAGTTTAAAATTGTTGTAATATTTTTCTTATGTTTGTAAATATTTTATTATTTTCTGTAACTTAGTTCTTTTTTATTTTTTGTACTTTAGATAGTTTATTTAATTGTATTTATTTGTAGCAATTGTGTTTAATTAATTTATTGATAGTGTAGTGTTAGGTTAATTGTAGGTAATTGTAGGTAGTTTATTTAATTATTTTATTGATAGGGTAGTGTTAGGTTTAATTATATCTTAGGTTAGGATTTATTTTACAGGTAAATTTGTTATTATTTTAACTAGGTAACTATTAAATAGTTCTTAACTATTTAATAGCTATTGTACCTGGTTAAAATAATTACAAAGTTGCCTGTAAAATAAATATTAATCCTAAAATAGCTATAATATAATTATAATTTATATTGTAGCTATATTAGGATGTATTTTACAGGTAAGTATTTAGCTTTAAATAGGAATTATTTATTTAATAAGAGTTAATTTATTTGGTTAGATAAAAATTATATTTAACTTAGGGGGGTGTTAGTGTTAGGGTTAGACTTAGCTTTAGGGGTTAATACATTTATTAGAATAGCGGTGAGCTCCGGTCGGCAGATTAGGGGTTAATAATTGAAGGTAGGTGTCGGCGATGTTAGGGAGGGCAGATTAGGGGTTAATACTATTTATGATAGGGTTAGTGAGGCGGATTAGGGGTTAATAACTTTATTATAGTAGCGCTCAGGTCCGCTCGGCAGATTAGGGGTTAATAAGTGTAGGTAGGTGTCGGCGACGTTGAGGGGGGCAGATTAGGGGTTAATAAATATAACATAGGGGTCGGCGATGTTAGGGGTAGCAGATTAGGGGTACATAGGGATAACGTAGGTGGCGGCGATTTGCGGTCGGAAGATTAGGGGTTAATTATTTTAAGTAGCTTGTGGCGACGTTGTGGGGGGCAAGTTAGGGGTTAATAGATATAATACAGGGGTCGGCGGTGTTAGGGGCAGCAGATTAGGGGTACATAAGTATAACGTAGGTGGCGGTCGGCAGATTAGGGGTTAAAAATTTTAATCGAGTGGCGGCGATGTGGGGGGACCTCGGTTTAGGGGTACATAGGTAGTTTATGGGTGTTAGTGTACTTTAGGGTACAGTAGTTAAGAGCTTTATAAACCGGCGTTAGCCAGAAAGCTCTTAACTCCTGCTATTTTCAGGCGGCTGGAATCTTGTCGTTAGAGCTCTAACGCTCACTGCAGAAACGACTCTAAATACCGGCGTTAGGAAGATCCCATTGAAAAGATAGGCTACGCAAATGGCGTAGGGGGATCTGCGGTATGGAAAAGTCGCGGCTGCAAAGTGAGCGTTAGACCCTTTAATCACTGACTCCAAATACCAGCGGGCGGCCAAAACCAGCGTTAGGAGCCTCTAACGCTGGTTTTGACGGCTACCGCCGAACTCTAAATCTAGGCCCAAGTTAGGAGGTGAGGTAGTGCCAGGAGTTAGCACTTGTAGGAGCTGGGGATATAGAGTTAGAAAGAGGTCCGGAGTGGGATCAGACTTACACAAAAGCTCCCACGGGGCCTGAACAGTCCGGACCGGAAGTCTGATGCTTTCAGCTCACAGAGCCGCTGTATGTATAAGTGGCGAGATGAAAGTTATAGATAAAAGTTCTCCAACATGTCTTCGGTCCCTCTTAAATGTGAAGGGACATTCCCCAGTAGTTTAGGGAATGATCTAGTCACGGATTATGTAGATTAGGTTTGAATAAGATGGCTAAATAAACACTCGGTTTGCAGAGCTCTGATATATCGCGTCCACCATGCAGCATGGCTAGCTCCGCCCCCAAGCTAATACATGCTTAACTGTTTAATGTTGTCAACTTTAGGTTGATGATACCTTTATTTTTATAAAAATACACACAGAGACCAACAATTTTTAATTTCCAAAATAAATTTATTAAAAATGAAAAATATATAAATAAAAACATATATATATATATATATATATATATATATATATATATATATATATATATATATATATATATATATATATATGTGTTATTTCCACATGCATTCATTATTAATAAAATAAAACCATTTAAATTTTCAATTTAAAGACTCACGGCTAGATTTAGAGTTTGGCGGCCAAAGGGGTGCGTTAGCTACACGTGCTTTTTTTCCCCCGCACCTTTTAAATACCGCTGGTATTTATAGTTCACAGAATGGCTGGGTTTTCAGTGCGTTAGGCTCCAAAAAGGGAGCGTAGAGCAGAATTTAATGCTACTGCAACTCTAAAATCCAGCGGTGCTTACGGACACGGCCAGCTTCAAAAACGTGCTCGAGCACGATTCCCCCATAGAAAACAATGGGGCCATTTGAGCTGAAAAAAAATCTAACACCTGCAAAAAAGCAGCGTTCAGCTCCTAACGCAGCCCCATTGTTTACTATGGGGAAACACTTCCTAAGTCTGCACCTAACGCCCTAACATGAACCCCGAGTCTAAAAACCCCTAACCTTACACTTATTAACCCCTAAACTGCCGCCCCCGCTATCGCTGACACCTGCATATTTTTTTAACCCCTAATCTGCTGCTCGGTAAACCGCCGCTACCTACATTATCCCTGTGTACCCCTAATCTGCTGCCCCTAACACCGCCGACCCCTATATTATATTTATTAACCCCTAATCTGCTTCCCACAACGTCGCCTCCACCTGCCTACACTTATTAACCCCTAATCTGCCGAGCGGACCGCACCGCTACTATAATAAAGTTATTAACCCCTAATCCGCCTCACTCCCGCCTCAATAACCCTATAATAAATAGTATTAACCCCTAATCTGCCCTCCCTAACATCGCCGACACCTGACTTCAATTATTAACCCCTAATCTGCCGACCGAATTTCGCCGCTACTGTAATAAATGAATTAACCCCTAAAGCTAAGTCTAACCCTAACACTAACACCCCCCTAAGTTAGATATAATTTTTATCTAACGAAATAAATGAACTCTTATTAAATAAATTATTCCTATTTAAAGCTAAATATTTACCAGTAAAATAAATCCTAATATAGCTACAATATAAATTATAATTATATTATAGCTATTTTAGGATTAATATTTATTTTACAGGCAGCTTTGTATTTATTTTAACCAGGTACAATAGCTATTAAATAGTTAATAACTATTTAATAGCTAAAATAGTTAAAATAATTACAAAATTACCTGTAAAATAAATCCTAACCTAAGTTACAATTAAACCTAACACTACACTATCAATAAATTAATTAAATAAAATACCTACAAATAAATACAATTAAATAAACTAACTAAAGTACAAAAAATAAAAAAGAACTAAGTTACAAAAAATAAAAAAATATTTACAAACATTAGAAAAATATTACAACAATTTTAAACTAATTACACCTACTCTAAGCCCCCTAATAAAATAACAAAGCCCCCCAAAATAAAAAAATGCCCTACCCTATTCTAAAATAAAAAAGTTCAAAGCTCTTTTACCTTACCAGCCCTGAAAACGGCCCTTTGCGGGGCATGCCCCAAAGAATTAAGCTCTTTTGCCTGGAAAAAACCCACATACAATACCCCCCCAACATTACAACCCACCACCCACATACCCCTAATCTAACCCAAACCCCCCTTAAATAAACCTAACACTAAGCCCCTGAAGATCTCCCTACCTTGTCTTCACCTCACCGGGTCCCGATCTGTCCAGAAGAGGGTCCGAAGTCTTGATCCAAGCCCAAGCGGGGGGCTGAAGAATGACGTCCATCCTCGGGCTGAAGTCTGGATCCAAGCGGCGGCTGAAGAAATCCATCATCGGGCTGAAGTCGGAAGTCCATCATCGAGATGAAGTCTTCTATCAAGCAGCATCTTCAATCTTCTTTCTTCCGGAGCGGAGCGGAGCCATCTTCTTCCCAGCCGACACGGATCCATCCTCTTCTAACGATGCCTACTCGCCGAATGACAGTTCCTTTAAATGAAGTCATCCAAGATGGTGTCCCTCCAATTCCGATTGGCTGATAGGATTCTATCAGCCAATCGGAATTGAGGTAGGAATATTCTGATTGGCTGATGGAATCAGCCAATCAGATTCAAGTTCAATCCGATTGGCTGATTGGATCAGAACAGCCAATAGAATGCAAGCTCAATCTGATTGGCTGATCCAATCAGCCAATCGGATTGAACTTGAATCTGATTGGCTGATTCCATCAGCCAATCAGAATATTCCTACCTTAATTCCGATTGGCTGATAGAATCCTATCAGCCAATCGGAATTCGAGGGACGCCATCTTGGATGACGTCATTTAAAGGAACCGTCATTCGGCGAGTAGGCGTCGGTTGAAGAGGATGTTCCGCGTCTTCTTGGAAGAAGATGGCTCCGCTCCGGAAGAAAGAAGATTGAAGATGCGGCTTGATAGAAGACTTCATCCCCATGATGGACTTCCGACTTCAGCCCGATGATGGAGTTCTTCAGCCGCCGCTTGGATCAAGACTTCGGACCCTCTTCTGGACCGATCGCTGAACCCGGTGAAGTGAAGACAAGGTAGGGAGATCTTCAGGGGCTTAGTGTTAGGTTTATTTAAGGGGGGTTTGGGTTAGATTAGGGGTATGTGGGTGGTGGGTTGTAATGTTGGGGGGGGGTATTGTATGTGTTTTTTTTACAGGCAAAAGAGCTGAATTCTTTGGGGCATGCCCCGCAAAGGGCCCTTTTCAGGGCTGGTAAGGTAAAAGAGCTTTGAACTTTTTAAATTTAGAATAGGGTAGGGCATTTTTTTTATTTTGGGGGGCTTTGTTATTTTATTAGTGGGCTTAGAGTAGGTGTAATTAGTTTAAAATTGTTGTAATATTTTTCTAATGTTTGTAAATATTTTTTTATTTTTTGTAACTTAGTTCTTTTTATTTTTTGTACTTTAGTTAGTTTATTTAATTGTAGGTATTTTATTTAATTTATTTATTGATAGCGTAGTGTTAGGTTTAATTGTAACTTAGGTTAGGATTTATTTTAAAGGTAATTTTGTAATTATTTTAACTAGGTTATTAACTATTTAATAGCTATTGTACCTGGTTAAAATAAATACAAAGTTGCCTGTAAAATAAATATTAATCCTAAAATAGCTAGAATATAATTATAATTTATATTGTAGCTATATTAGGGTTTATTTTACAGGTAAGTATTTAGCTTTAAATAGGAATAATTTATTTATTAAGAGTTAATTTATTTCGTTAGAATAAAATTATATTTAACTTAGGGGGGTGTTAGGGTTAGAATTAGCTTTAGGGGTTAAAAACTTTATTAGAGTAGCGGTGAGCTCCGATCGGCAGATTAGGGGTTAATACTTGAAGTTAGGTGTCGGCGATGTTAGGGAGGGCAGATTAGGGGTTAATACTATTTATTATAGGGTTATTGAGGCGGGAGTGAGGCGGATTAGGGGTTAATAACTTTATTATAGTAGCGGTGCGGTCAGCTCGGCAGATTAGGGGTTAATAAGTGTAGGCAGGTGGAGGCGACGGTAAGGGGGGCAGATTAGGGGTTAATAAATATAATATAGGGGTCGGCGGTGTTAGGGGCAGCAGATTAGGGGTTCATAGGGAAAACGTAGGTGGCAGCGGCGTGCGGTCGGCAGATTAGGGGTTAAAACATTTTAATAGAGTGGCGGCGATGTGGGGGGACCTCGGTTTAGGGGTACATAGGTAGTTTATGGGTGTTAGTGTACTTTAGAGCACAGTAGTTAAGAGCTTTATAAACCGGCGTTAGCCCAGAAAGCTCTTAACTACTGACTTTTTTCTGCGGCTGGAGTTTTGTCGTTAGATTTCTAACGCTCACTTCAGCCACGACTCTAAATACCGGCGTTAGAAAGATCCCATTGAAAAGATAGGATATGCAATTGACGTAAGGGGATCTGCGGTATGGAAAAGTTGCGGCTGGAAAGTGAGCGTTAGACCCTTTAATGACTGGCTCCAAATACCAGAGTGCGGTAAAAACCAGTGTTAGGAGGCTCTAACGCTGGTTTTGACAGCTACCGCCCAACTCTAAATCTAGGCCTCATATTTTTGTCTTAGTTTTCTCACACTTGAGTATGTCCTAATTAAAGTAGTTTCCACTTCTAGCAAGCCATCTAAAATTTCTTTTTTTATTCAAATATTTTTTTTTGATCTCCAGGAACTAAAATAAAAAAACAAATGAAAAACAATTAAGTTTATTACATATAAATTGCATTTAAAAAAAATTCAACTTTTCAACTTAAATTTTCATTTTACATACTAATTTTGTCATATTGTACATGTTTATATTAAATTCTCATTATACAACAACTATTTTTTAGCATACATTTTTTATTCATGTACCGTATATAGCCTATCTGGAAGAGTTTTATAAACAATTGGCTAGATTACAAGTTTTGCGTTACGACTTTTAACGCTGAAAAAAATGGCAATTCCAGTGTAATGGCCAGTAACACATATTATGAGTTGTGTCGGTATAGCTATACCGCAAGCATTTTAGCCTATAATGCAATGTCCATTCCGCACTCAAAAAAATGACATTTTTGTGTGGGATTTTCATAGTGCCGGTATTACAGGTTGTGCGTTCAGGCTAAAATGCGTTACAATAATCAAAAAGCTAGGTGAAAAAACACCTAGAAAGGTGGCGCACTAAATATAAATAGTGTGTAGTGACATCAAGTTATATAAATATAAGTCAATATTGGTCAAAACCTATAAATATTATGGGAGTGTATTGAATGGTGCGTGGACTCTCTCAAAAACATCAATATGAGTGTAACGATATTGAAAAATAATTTGACATTTAATGTAATAACGTTAAAAAATAGTGTCCGTGTATTTGGAATCAAAAGTTCAATTGGTGAGTTTGAAATCCAACTTGGAGAAAACAGGCAGCTCCACTTGTGGAGAATGATCTCTGTTCACCTTGATGATCTAGATCAGAAAGAAAAGCGGCGCCTCATAGTGAAATCCATATAAAGAGAAAAGAAGGAATAAAACTCACAATTTTAGATGGCATTTATTCAGTGCAGACACTTGCAGTAGTCAGCTAACTGGATACTGGCCCATATCAGGGTGGATCCTATGTTCCGGTCTCAGGTTTGTTAACGTCCAAAAAACAAACCTTGTGCTGCAAAACTGTGTGTGGAATGCAGATCACTCTGGGGTTTTAAGTGCAATTTCTCTTCCGTTAAAAAAAAATAACTTCTTTTAAGCCGCCACATCGAGTCTCATTGGCTCTCCAGGGTTTTCAAATTGTCCAATGGAAAAGGGAGGATGGGTCTGCTATAAAGTTGAATCTAATCATGCCTGCTCGCACATTGCTAAATAGGCCCCATAGTGTACTCTAAATTAAAATTTAATTATTCAGGTAGGGAATGCAATTATAATCTACTTTCAAATTCCATTTTATCATCACGTTTTATTTGTTTTCTTGATGTTCGATTTTGAAAGCATAACACACTCTGGCTCATATGGTAATTTCTATAAATCCTTGAAGGCCGTCCCTTGTTTCAATGTATTTGGCATATTTTCACAGATAAAGGGAGTAAGCTAATGTGTGACATACAGATAACATTGTGACCAAGCCGTGGATGTCAAAGGTAAAGTGCACACATTGAAGCCCATCTATCAAGCTCCGAATGGAGCTTGAGGGCCCGTGTTTCTGGTGAGTCTTCAGACTCGCCAGAAACAGCAGTTATCAAGCAGCGGTCTAAAGAACGCTGCTCTATAACCCTGTCCGCCTGCTCTGAGCAGGCGAACAGGAATCACCACAATTCAACCTGATCGAGTATGATCAGGTTGATTGACACCTCCCTGCTCACAGCCCATTGGCCGCGAGTCAGCAGGGGGCGGCGTTGCACCAGCAGCTCTTGTGAGCTGCTGGTGCAATGCTGAATATGGAGAGCGTATTGCTCTCCGCATTCAGCGATGTCTGTCGGACCTAATCCACACTGTCGGATCAGGTCCGACAGACATTTGCTAAATAGGCCTCATTGGCTAAATTCTAGTCTGTTAAAAGCAAGGAAACATGGGGGTATTCTGTAATCGCTTAGATATAGGTTAGTCACGACTAAAAAGTATATCAATATAAAACTGTTGCTTATGATAAACTTGTCAATGTGTAATTAAGTCTTTATCTATCATTTCATCAAATAAAAAATCTGTATTACACTGTCCCTTTAAGATCTTAATCATGAATTATTCTATAATTTATAACCTACATCTATTTTCTTCTACTTTTTCATCATTCTCGAAAGCTTCTTCCCTCTCAATATTAATTTTCCGTTAACCCTCCTCTAATTCTTTACTCTCATTTACAATAACTTGCAGAGGTTCTTCAAGTATGTCTATAAATATGAATATAGTAATTAAAGAAAATATATTAATATTATACATACATTCAAAAATAAAATGAATGTATTATCAGGCAATGGTACTTCCTCTTCAACATTTTCATTATCAACAGAATCATCATTAATGATGGGCAAGGCCCTTGCGTGATGTCGGCATCTGCAAATATGTCTTTCTTTAAAGACAATCGTCATCTTTAATATTGAATAAAGTTAAAACCTTTATTAATACCTCTTTCAAACAATACCCTCCGACTCCATGAAAACAGTGGGTAGTGGATCACAATCTGCTTCAGGACTAGATGAATTGCCGTTTATTGGGCAGAGGTATAGTGGAGCTCTTCTGTTTTTGACTTTATAAAAAAAATTAAAATAACAAAAAGTATTAAATACTTAATTTTGATTTTATTTTTGGGTTACAAACATTGCAAACAATTTATAATCTCTAAATAGAAATATAATTTAATTGTTTAAATCAGAAAATCTACTATTGCAAGATTACAGAATGTTAATCCTGTTTCTGTCTGTACTGTTAGACACATATAGATACTAAAACAAAGGCTGGTGTCTAGCTCAAGTAACACATTTAAATAAGCAACAAATTATCTTCCATTACACAGACAGATTTGTTATATATATATATATATATATATATATATATATATATATATATATATATATATATAGTGATATATCACATAGCTGTATGTATGTAGTCATACATGTATGTAGTGATATATCATATATTTGGATGTATGTAGTGATACATCATTCAAATCTAATTAGTTTTAGCTGTTACATAAACAATATAACTTTTAATTAAATAATTAACCTTAAACATATATGCTTATATTGTCCATATTAAAATTATGCTTACATTTCCTGAGATAGGTCTTGCTCAGAGTCCTTAGTTTGGATTGTCTTCTGTATAGATCATTATACCTTTTAAGACATTGTTTTCTGGTCCTATTCTGTCCAGACACATGCCTAACCCTACGCACCATCTCACACAAAATACTCTTCCTTTTGTCCTGATCCAATGTAGAAATCCCTTTACAATGTTTAGGGAAATATTTTTCCATAGTGTAGGAAATTATCAATAATTCGCCAATAGAAAATTTCTTTGAATGCTGCATTATAATCAATCTCTCTGTCTACCAAGCACACTACACCCAATAACGGAACTAATTTTTAAATTTAAAGTGCGCAATTAAGATAGATATATTAATACATACATTAAAAATCACTATTTTGCCTCTATTATTAAGTCAATATTTAACGATAATAAAGATAATAATATAATGACTTTGTATTTGGCATACTTATGTTAATACAACTAAAACGGTTACATATGTTATACCTAAAATATTAAACTGCGCAACAAAATGGACTATTTTTGTGTATAAAATATCATTATGTTGATACATGACTTGTTACTTTCAACTTTGCTAAATATTTTGTTATTTTACTTTACAAACGTTAATAAGTTATAGAAAATTTCAATGTTATATAATATCGAAGGATAAATCTTCAATCTAATAAAATAAATTGATATTTCAATAATGAAAACTAATACATTTTTAACCAATCTGAAAAAAGCAAAAAAGGAGGATCAAATCAAATGTGTGATAGCCAATATATTTAAATTTATTATGTATATCTATGAATAAAATGTCAAACTCCCCTTTTCTTGAACTTTCTAGATAGACTTGTGTAATTGCTAATTTCTTTCATACCGTGATTTTTTACTGAGGAAAAAGGTTATATTATTTGTGCCACTTTCATCCATCAATATCGCAATGGCCTCTGGACATTTGGGAAAAACAAAAAGTGGCAAAAGTATCATGTTTACACATAGACAAAATTGTATATTGGTGGAATTGGTCATTGATAATTATGACAAGATTATTGGGTATCAGGCTAGATCTGTTAAACCACAAAGAAAGAAATCCACCTGGGAACAAATTAGTCGTGCTATGTCTGCAAAAGAAAGTTTTCCAAAAGATGTAAAGGCCTGTCGTTAGAGGGTGACAGATATTAGAAAAAATATAGAGAAAAAAATGTGCTGAGAAAAACAATTGTCTAAAAGAACCGGTGAAGGCCTCGGATATAGGGCAGAACTGTTAAGATTACAAACAGCAGCTGTATGCCAGGATGGGTGATGCTGTTGTGGTGGGCTAGATGTTCCATCGGATACCATGGATTTTAGAGGTAAATTAATTCTTTAATTCTATATTGAAGTCAGTATTTTTAATGTTTTAAAAACATATCATATTAATTATTTTTAATTAATAATATATAGAGCAGCATGATGAGCCATTGGAAGAAGATCAAGTACGTGCCCAGGAGGATCAACCATTTGATATTTCAATAATGAAAACTAATACATTTTTAACCAATCTGAAAAAAGCAAAAAAGGAGGATCCAATCAAATGTGTGATAGCCAATATATTTAAATGTATTATGTATATCTATGAATAAAATGTCAAACT
The DNA here is from genome assembly GCF_027579735.1 of Bombina bombina. Lineage (NCBI taxonomy): Eukaryota > Metazoa > Chordata > Amphibia > Anura > Bombinatoridae > Bombina > Bombina bombina. The sequence goes on from NC_069502.1 coordinate 244,053,801, forward strand.
CCCCTTTTCTTGAACTTTCTAGATAGACTTGTGTAAATGCTAATTTCTTTCATACCGTGATTTTTTATTGAGGAAAAAGGTTATATTATTTGTGCCACTTTCATCCATCAATATTGCAATGGCCTCTAGACATGTGGGAAAAACCAAAAGTGGCAAAAGTATCATGTTTACACATAGACAAAATTGTATATTGGTGGAATTGGTCATTGATAATTATGACAAGATTATTGGGTATAAGGCTAGATCTGTTAAACCACAAAGAAAGAAATCCACCTGGGAACAAATTAGTCGTGCTATGTCTGCAAAAGAAAGTTTTCTAAACGATGTAAAGGCCTGTTGTTAGAGGGTGACAGATATTGGAAAAAATATAAAGAAAAAAATGTGCAGAGAAAAACAATTGTCTAAAAGAACCGGTGGAGGCCTCGGATATAGGGCAGAACTGTTAAAATTACAAACAGCAGCTGTATGCCAGGATGGGTGATGCTGTTGTGGTGGGCCTAGATGTTCCATCGGATACCATGGATTTTAGAGGTAAATTAATTCTTTAATTCCATATTGAAGTCAGAATTTTTAATGTTTTAAAAAAATATCATACTAACTATTTTTTAATTAATAATATATAGAGCAGCATGATGAGCCATTGGAAGAAGATCAAGTACGTGCCCAGGAGGATCAACCATTTGAGTCGGAATCTACTTCTCAGGAGCCACAACCCTCCACCTCACATGATATATATCCCAACCAGGGAAGAAAGTGTCAGTAAGTAGAAATAAATTTCATAATATCATAATTGTATATATATTATGGTTATATAGTATATTAATTTTAACCTTTGACATGTTTTTAAAATACAAATTTAAAATAAAATGTAGAATTTAGAATTAAGAAATCAAGAAAAGTCATTCACACATTTCATAGATTAGGATAGTGGTCAATCTAATTGCGACAGTATAGACCAGATTTATAGCTTGTATATAACCCATTGCCAAATAAAAAAAAGTATTTGAAATAATTTAATACTTCTGGATTTGTCAAAGAGTTACATACAAGCTAGTTTATTTCAAATATAAATTTGATATTAATATTTCTCTGTACTTTCACAAAAAAATACAAATGTACAAGTCAAACAAATCCTACTATAAAAATTGGTCAGTTTGGCATAAAGTTCAGAGATATATTAATATCATTTTTATAATTAAAGTAATCTAGCTTTAATATTGCCCTTTGCCAAATCCACCAGTATTTTATTGTTTTGCAAAAATGTATAAGAATCCAATTATTGAATTTAATGTTGTAACTCTACGTGCGTATTCACAATTTAATATCTATTGCACACAATAAATAGCACCCTTAATGTGTTATTAGTACTAATGGCATATGATTTTTAATAATGGGTGGGCTAAAAATCAAAATTTGTAAAATAATATAAAATTTATGAATTTTAAATTGTAATTGAATTTCTAAATATTGTGTAAATGTAACCAAATGCATCAGTATCTATATATATATTTTTAGAAAAGCATATAGATATGATCATTTGTTGATGTTTGGTTGATGCACATATATACCGTGTTTTATTGCCTCACCCATGTGCATAATTAATAAAAAAAAAAATATTGATGTGATTTTAATATTATGACTGACTTATAATGTGGTTGAACATGTATATTCTCAACGTAAAACAAGGAAGATATTAGATGTGCTAATTGAGCATGCACTAGTAGACATATGTTTTGCTATAGATTCTTGTGTGATTTCAATTATTAAAACTTTGAAAATGCACACTTTTATAGAGGGGACATTTTAAAATCTTTATTTCTATCTATTGTTAATAAAGTTTGAGATAAATTATTGCATTTAAAAATAATTCATTTGTTTATTTAATGTTTACAGGTGTACGAGCATTACTGCAGACAATGCAGGATTCATCAATTTCATTATTTGATGGTAAATATTTTTTTTTTTTAATTTGTTAATTTTAATACATTTCTCTATTAATACTAATTAGTTTTTCAATCATAGAACAAATTGAAATAGATTTGGAACCCCTGGTGGAGGACACTATTTGTCAGGAAGAGGAAGATGACACACAGATAGAGGGACATACTCCACCAGAACTAAATACACCTCAAAGATCAAACATTGAGGGCTCCATGTACTAAGCCGTCAATTCATCCGTCATTGTAGACGCGGCTAAACTCGCCATTACTCGCCGCGGGCGAAATGGTGTCCGCTGTTGCTATGTACTAATAATCCCACAATAAATAGACACGTCTAGCCCACCGCGAGCAGTGGCGGGATTATTGATAAATTTGACGCCTCGCTCGCCGCGACTAAGCTGATGTACTTAACTTTCAGTTGAATTGTCTGGCCAATTGTTAACACGTGACATGCAAGGTGTCACGAACGTCATAGTAGTCGCGGGAATAGAATTTTGTTCCTATAAAAGTACAACTTTTGTAAACAACTTTATTATTGTTCCAAAATTTTTGGAGAGTGATTACAGAGCGTTATTTTTTGTGATCTTTATTTACAAATTCGATATGACCGAAAGTCCTCTCAATAACCCCCCTGGTAGATCGGTGAGCTTCATTGAAACGTACTTGACTTCTGGTCTGTGGGTTGTTATAGGGAGTCAACAGCCATTCTGTACATGAGTACCCTCCATCTCCTAATAGAAGATATAATAAATATAAATATTAATATAAGAATAATTATAAAGATTGAGAACTATACAATACTAATTTAAAGTATACAGATTACAGTCGACAAATTTGGCGCAATTTTTGTACATTGAAATGAGAGACAATTTAGACAGGTGTAATATGGATTCACGATCAAGCCAGAATCTTTGTATGATCTCTCGGTCAGAAAGGCCGTGCAAACCAACCCGTGGAAGGAATACACGGGGGACACGAACTCTCCTTCTTCGAACCATACGATTAGCAAAATTTCCAGTATTCTGTCTTCTAGCCCGGATTTGCATCACACAGAGAATAAACAAATACAGAATTCTCTCCATAGCTGCTGAAATGAACAATGTAAGTACAATGCTGATATTACTGCCTTTTATATATGTCTAGACTGGCGTCTAGAGTGACTTTCCTATTGTTTTGTACCTTGCCCGCCACCTAAAAGGTGGCGAGGCAAAAATAACGAGGTGGGGGCGGAGATTGACGCGAGCGGACAAATAGATTTTTTAGTACATTCGTTTTTGACGAGTTGGTGGTCAAATGTGTCTAATTACAGTGAAAAATGGAGAGGTAGCGAGGTTTGGCGGATAAGTACGCTCGCAATTTTAAAGATGCGAGTTTTAACATAATTGACGGCTTTGTACATATCAGTTTGCGAGTTTTGACGCAAGATTTGTTGCGGGTAGCTCGCTGGCTGCTTAGTACATGGAGCCCTGAATCTGACATTGAGGAAATAAATAAGGATGAAGGACGACCAAAACAAGCTCAACCAGCACGAGCTAATGACATTGAAACCCTTACTGATATGGCATTGTCTATTTGCACAGAACAGAGCAAATGTTTTAGACAAATGGTTGACTTATAGAAAGAAAGAAAGAAATAACATACTTAAAGAGCAGGTTAATTTTCAAAAGGAATATTATACAAAAAAAAACTAGAGTTACTGAATAGGAGACATCAAGAATAATTAAAATAAAAGTAATAAAAATACAATAATTTTGCACTTTCATTTATAATTTTTTTGTGCTTTGATGTTTGTTTTTTTTTGGTATGTTAAGTATGGCTATAATTTATAAATTATTAACATAGTTAAATAAAAAATATTTTGAATATTGAAACAGGTGTACCAAATTTTAAATCATCTGAATTATTATTTCAAAAGATTTAAAATTTGGTTAACAATGTAGTATTGCTGCGAGTAAGGCCAGCTGAATGCTAGGATGTATTGGTAGAGGTATTTGCAGCAGAAATAGTAAGGTTCTTATGTCACTTTATAGATCATTAGTTAGGCTTCAGCTTGAGTATTGTGTGCAGTTCTGGAGGCCATATCTTCAGAAGGAAATTAATACATTTGAATCTGTGCAAAGAAGGGCTACCCATATGGTACATGATCTAAAAATAAAAACTTACCAGGATAGGCTCAATGACCTAAATATGTATAGCTTAGAGGAGAGAAGGGAAAGAGGTGATATGATAGCAACTTTCAAGTAGATTAAAGGGTTTTGTAAAACTGAGCTGTGGGTATTTTACATAAAAGGAAAATTCAAGAACAAGGGGTCATGATCTCAAGCTGAAGGGTAGTAGATTCAGGAGTAATTGGAGGAATCACTTCTTTACAGAAAGAGTTATTTATTGATTTATGGAATAAACTTCCTCAAGAGGTAGTAATGACAAACACTGTGGGGGACTTAAAAAATGCCTGTGTCAGGCATAAGGCTATCCTAAGAACTAGATAAGTTTATACTTTTAGGTAATATCAGGCAGACTTGCTGGGCCTATGGCTTGTATCTGCCGTCAATATCTATGTTTCTATTTTACACATTGTATAATATACTATAAAAAAATTGAAGTAATACAACAATAATATAGTATATGTATTTTATTAACACATATATATATATATATATATATATATATATATATATATATTTTAATACAATAACAAATCAAAAGAGAAAGTAAGACGAAGGGTAGTCTCTATCTCCAAGGCATTTGAAATGTTATCCACTGCAATATTTTCTGTAAAATAAAAAATAAAAAAATATAATTGCAAATAATGTTACCAAATTTAGATAATGGAAATTAAGGTTTTTGTTTTTATTAAATAGAGACTAAGATGTAAAAAATATTTAAATGATTTCCATCCGATTTTGAACTCCAGCTCTAGTGGTATGTCTTCTTATTATCTCTTGAGGTACATAAACATCATCTGGAACATATTCAAGACACACCTCCTCTAGATTTCCTTGAGAATTAGCTATATTGTACATAATGCATGTCACAAGATTTATATCATTACATTTTTCAGGTGAATATTGTAGGTCACAATCAGAACGTTCCAAAACTCTGAATCTCATCTTTAATACGCCAAATGTTCTCTTAATTGCACTCCTTGTTAACCTGTTAGACTCATTAAATTTATTTTCTGCACGTGTATGAGGCATTTAGACAGGTGTCAAGAGCCAGGGCCTACAGGGATAATCACTGTCACCTAAAAAGTAAAATAAAAAATTAATCATATAGATTTTATATATATTTATAGATGAAATGAGCATGTAACCAATATAGAATGTTGCATGATTCGGATATATAGAGAATAACAAATGGATAGCAATGTAATTTTTTGTTTTACAGTTTAAATTTATCTAAAATGTATATACATTTCTCAAAGGTCAATACAGGTAAGCTTATGAGAATGAAATTAAATATGTTGTAATATTTTGAAATATTGAGGAATCCTTGAGTTTGGGTTACGTGTTAATTTAAGAAAGCACAAATAGAAATTTACACTTATGCAATTTGAAAATAATAGTAATACTCACCCAATAGCCAACCATGTGGCATGTCTTAATATTCAAATGCTGTAAATAATGCAGCCTGCTTTAAAATGTAAAAATCGTGGCATGACCCTGGAAATCCTGATCACACTGCCCAAAATCAAAGGTTTGCATCACACACTGCCTGAACATTGAGTGAGTGGAAGTGTTTTCTGTTCCTACATTGCTCCTCCCTGGAAGCAGGTGGTCTTAGTGCTATGTGAGTGCAATCTATTGCACCAAGAATATTTTAAATATCAGCAACTTGGTAAAAAGCAGTCTTAACTTGGTGCCATTCATGAACATTCCTGGGTATTTAAATTAACTTATTTAGATGCTTTAGAATAGCTTTTAAAACTGTCCTTAAATGTCTACAAAATGAAGGCTGGCTCATGCCCACCACAGCACTTGACACAGCCTTAAATGAACATGTAGCCAGAAAATGTAACACAGCCAATAATTTTAACATTCATGGGATTACCCTTGGTCTTCTGGTGCTAGGCTCTAGATCATTTTGTATAAGAGCATAGAGATTGTGTATGCTCTCTCATTAATACGAAACCTTTGCTTTATCTCGTTATCTGACAATGCCTGTAGTCCACAACGGGGTAGAAACACTCTAGGCACTCGCTGGCATCTATGCAAGAGCATATTTGCATCATCTTAATGACTTTCGCTGCCCCTTGCCAATGAAATAGCTGCCAAAACTAGGAAATAGTCTAGCTTCTACCACAAAAAAGTGGAGTAAATTGAATGTTCTCCATTGTGGTTAGGTAAAACTTTGGTGGAAGTATTATAAGGAGAACTTTATGTTCTCCTAAGGGGCAAAATAATAATAAATAGATATTTCAGCGAGCAGTAAGGTGGATTGTTTATAATAAGACTAAAAAAAGGCATTTTAAAGCTTTATTTGGTGCAATTGTGCGCCTAGGCGAGAGAGTATAAAGTGGGAGAATTTTGCAGTAGGATTAACTGATTTTTAGGCGTATTTTGCTATGAAAAATTGGAGATAAATTACAAGCTACCCTGCAACTCTGTTCCCTATGCTGGGTGTGTGCACATCTGAGGAAGGGAGAGGAGCCCTGAAACACGCCAGGCAAGCAGTGTTTTTAGTAACGCTATACTATACTTTTTTAATTTTTTTATTGTGATACGTTTAAACAGATACATTGTACCCTTACCACTTGACTTCATTCATATTTTTATACAATAAAGTTTAGTATTTTTTATTTTAAAATAGATTGTCTTTTGTTTTTCCATCCATGTGCTGTGTTTTTAGGTTTGATTTGTGTGCTTAGGTGAAAAGAGAAGCAGTGGGAGAAAAAATATATTAATATTAGATTGTTGCAATATTTGGCGCTTTCGATTTTACTTTAAAATAATATCAAGAACTCTGACGTGGGAAAAACAGATTAAAGTGAAAACTAAATCCAGAAGGTGGAATAGAACAGGCTTTGTAAGCATAAAAAAGGAGATGTAGAGGAACTTGTAACACCTGAAAAGAAAGAGCTTTGGCTTCTGTCCATTCCCATTAAGAGCTAGATTACAAGTGGCACACTATTGTTAGCGCCAGGGGCGCGATCCGATATAGATCGCAGTTTGCGGCGCAAGCGAGGAGACCGGCGTCGCCCGCAGTTTCAGCTCGCAACTCGAGCTATCCCATATAGGTCGCCGTCAGATGCTAACGTGCCGTAAGTCTCACAAACCAGCGATGTCCAGAAATCTGCGTAAGTACAAATTTCTGGCGTCGCCAGTGACTTGCGCCACGTTAGAATCTGCCGGCGCCTATAAAACCTGACTAAAGTCTAAAACACCCGCACTGTCTAACACGCCTCCCTAACATAGCCCGCACTGTCTAACACGCCTCCCTAACATAGCCCGCACTGTCTAACCCTCTATCCGCTATCCCCCCTCACTAGCCTAACAATAAAAATGCTATTAACCCCTAAACCGCCGCTCCTTTACCCCGCCGCAACCTAATAAAATTATTAACCCCTAAACCGCCGCTCCCGTACCCCGCCGCCAGCTATATTATATCTATAACCCCCTAAAGTGAGCCCCTAACACCGCCGCCATCTCTATTAAAATGATTAACCCCTAATTTAATCTACCTACCCTGCCGCCAGCTATATTATCTATATTAACCCTAAGTATATTATAGTTAATATAGTTATTACATTATATATATTAACTATATTAACCCTAATTATATTAGGGTTAATATAGTTAATATAGTTACTATAGTATTTATATTAACTATATTAACTCTATCTAACCCTAACACCCCTAACTAAATTTATATTAAATTAATCTAATTAATTTATAAACTAAAATATTCCTATTTAAATCTAAATACTTACCTATAAAATAAACCCTAAGATAGCTACAATATAATTAATAATTACATTATAGCTATGTTAGGGTTAATATTTATTTTACAGGTAAATAGTTAATTATTTTAACTAGGTATAATAGATATTAAATAGTTATTAACTATTTAATATCTACCTAGTTAAAATAATTACCCAATTACCTGTAAAATAAATCCTAACCTAAGTTACAAATACACCTACACTATCAATAAATTTAATAAACTACTAACATCTATCTAAAAATACAATTAAATTAACTAAACTAAATTACAAAAAAAAACAAACACTAAATTACAAAAAATAAAAAAAAGATTACAAGATTTTTAAGCTAATTACACCTATTCTAAGCCCCCTAATAAAATAATAAACCCCCAAAATAACAAAAATTCCCTGCCCTATTCTAAATTAAACAAATTTCAAAGCTCTTTACCTTACCAGCCCTTAAAAGGGCCTTTTGTGGGGCATGCCCCAAAGAATTCAGCTCTTTTGCATTCAACAAATACAATCACCCCCCCCCCCCCCATTACAACCCACCACCCACATACCCCTATTCTAAACCCACCCAAACCCCCCTTAAAAAATCCTAACACTACCCCCCTGAAGATCTCCCTACCTTGTCTTCACCACACCGGGCCGAACTCCTGATCCGATCCGGGCGATGTCGTCCTCCAAGCGGCAAAGAAGAATTCTTCCTCCGGCGACGTCTTCCTCCAAGCGGCAGCAAAGTCTTCATTCTTCCGGCGGCATCTTCAATCTTCTTTCTTCGCTCCGCCGCCGCGGAGCATCCATCCCGGCCGACTGCTAAACTTGGAATGAGGTACCTTTAAATGACGTCATCCAAGATGGCGTCCGCCGAATTCCGATTGGCTGATAGGATTCTATCAGCCAATCGGAATTAAGTTAAAAAAATCTGATTGGCTGATTGAATCAGCCAATCAGATTCAAGTTCAATCCGATTGGCTGATCCAATCAGCCAATCAGATTGAGCTTGCATTCTATTGGCTGTTCCGATCAGCCAATAGAATGCGAGCTCAATCTGATTGGCTGATTGGATCAGCCAATCGGATTGAACTTGAATCTGATTGGCTGATTCAATCAGCCAATCAGATTTTTTTAACTTAATTCCGATTGGCTGATAGAATCCTATCAGCCAATCGGAATTCGGCGGACGCCATCTTGGATGACGTCATTTAAAGGTACCTCATTCCAAGTTTAGCAGTCGGCCGGGATGGATGCTCCGCGGCGGCGGAGCGAAGAAAGAAGATTGAAGATGCCGCCGGAAGAATGAAGACTTTGCTGCCGCTTGGAGGAAGACGTCGCCGGAGGAAGAATTCTTCTTTGCCGCTTGGAGGATGACATCGCCGGAGGAAGATTTCTTCTTTGCCGCTTGGAGGACGACATCGCCCGGATCGGATCAGGAGTTCGGCCCGGTGTGGTGAAGACAAGGTAGGGAGATCTTCAGGGGGGTAGTGTTAGGATTTTTTAAGGGGGGTTTGGGTGGGTTTAGAATAGGGGTATGTGGGTGGTGGGTTGTAATGGGGGGGGGGGTGATTGTATTTGTTGAATGCAAAAGAGCTGAATTCTTTGGGGCATGCCCCACAAAAGGCCCTTTTAAGGGCTGGTAAGGTAAAGAGCTTTGAAATTTGTTTAATTTAGAATAGGGCAGGGAATTTTTGTTATTTTGGGGGTTTATTATTTTATTAGGGGGCTTAGAATAGGTGTAATTAGCTTAAAAATCTTGTAATCTTTTTTTTATTTTTTGTAATTTAGTGTTTGTTTTTTTTTGTAATTTAGTTTAGTTAATTTAATTGTATTTTTAGATAGATGTTAGTAGTTTATTAAATTTATTGATAGTGTAGGTGTATTTGTAATTTAGGTTAGGATTTATTTTACAGGTAATTGGGTAATTATTTTAACTAGGTAGATATTAAATAGTTAATAACTATTTAATATCTATTATACCTAGTTAAAATAATTAACTATTTACCTGTAAAATAAATATTAACCCTAACATAGCTATAATGTAATTATTAATTATATTGTAGCTATCTTAGGGTTTATTTTATAGGTAAGTATTTAGATTTAAATAGGAATATTTTAGTTTATAAATTAATTAGATTAATTTAATATAAATTTAGTTAGGGGTGTTAGGGTTAGATAGAGTTAATATAGTTAATATAAATACTATAGTAACTATATTAACTATATTAACCCTAATATAATTAGGGTTAATATAGTTAATATATATAATGTAATAACTATATTAACTATAATATACTTAGGGTTAATATAGATAACATAGCTGGCGGCGGGGTAGGTAGATTAAATTAGGGGTTAATAATTTTTATATAGGTGGCGGCGGTGTAAGGGATCAGATTACGGGATAGATAAGGTAGATGGCGGCGGTTTTAGGGGCTCACAGTAGGGGGTTAGTTTATGTAGATGGCGGCGGGGTCCGGGAGCGGCGTTTTAGGGGGTAATAACTTTATTAGGGATTTGGGGGGGATCGCGGTTGACAGGGAGATAGACATTGCGCATGCGTTAGGTGTTAGGTTTATTTTAGAAGATCGCGGTTGACAGGTAGATAGACATTGCGCATGCGTTAGGTGTTAGGTTTATTTTAGCAGCTAGTTTAGGGAGTTACGGGGCTCCAATAGTCAGCGTAAGGCTTCTTACGGCTGCTTTTTGTGGCGAGGTGAAAATGGAGTAAGTTTTCTCCATTTTCGCCACGTAAGTCCTTACGCTGCATATTGGATACCAAACTGCGCGGGTTTGGTATACCTGCCTATGGCCCAAAAAACTGCGGGCGACGGCAGAAATATACGGGCGTAACTTCTAGCTTACGCCGTATATGTGATACCAAATCCGCGCAATTATTGGCGTCGCCGGCTTTTGCGGGCGACGCTTTATATCGGATCGACCCCCAGGACTGCAAACGCTATTGCAAGATTGTGTGGCTGAATTGACTTGGGGTAATTTGCGTGTACCATATTTTCTATGGGCAGCATAAAGGGTAAATGTGCGCTCATATTACAAGCTTAAACTAAATGTGATCGTTTGAATACAATTGCATTTTATGCTCAAACTTTTTACCTGACTTGAAACTTTGTATTTGGAGTGAGAAAAAAGTTGCACTAAACACACACACACAAAAAACACACCCCATCAGAATAAATTCCCTATTCTGTTTAACCCCTAAAGCCCCACTCCCACCACCACAAACAAGTCCCTACTCCACTTAGCCCTAAAATCTACTTCCCCACTGCATCAAACTCCCTACTCTACTTAAAGGGACACTGTACCCAAAAATTTATTTTGTGATTCAGATTGAGCATGAAATTTTAAGCAACTTTCTAATTTACTCCTATTATCAAATTTTCTTCATTCTCTTGGTATCTTTATTTGAAATGCAAGAATGTAAGTTTAGATGCTGGCCCATTTTTGGTGAACAACCTGGGTTATCCTTGCTGATTGGTGGATAAATTCATCCACCAATAAAAAAGTGCTGTCCAGAGTACTGAAACAAAAAAAAAAAAGATTAGATGCCTTCTTTTTCAAATAATGATAACAAGAGAACGAAGAAAAATTGATAAAAGGAGTAAATTAGAAAGTTGCTTAAAATTGCATGCTCTTTCTGAATTACAAAAGAAAAAATTTGGGTTCAGTGTCCCTTTAACCCCTGAACCGCCAATACCCCCCTAAGCTATTAACCCCTTAACCACCACAACCCACATCAAAAAAACTACCCCTATACTACTTAAGCCCCTAACACACACACACACACACACACACATACACAGTATGTGCCAGAATCTCTGATCAAACATTAAAAGCATGAACATTCCAAAATGGATCTCCCTTACCATTAATAGAATGCTAAAGTCAAAATTAAAGTTTCATTATTCAGATAGAGCACCCATTTGTAAACAACCTTTAAATTTATTTCCTTTATCAAAATGTTCCCAATCTTTTTTTACATACACTTTCTGAAGCAACAGCTCCTACTGAACAAGAGCAATAATTCACAGTATATAAATGTTATGATTGTCTGATAGCTGTCACATGATGCAGGAGGAAGGAAAATGTAACTAATTTTGATATTTGTCAGAAATAAAATCTACTACTCATTTGTGCTTTTGCATTGTTTTTCTATTATAAATGTATAGATTATGTAATTCTATTGTATATAATGGTCCTTTAAAGACTTTGGGCCAGATTATGAGTGGAGCTCTCCTCTTCAAAGCTTATATCACTGCCTGTCAGTGATATATTCTACTTTTTACTCATATGTCTATATATGTGTACATATGTATTTAAATATTTATATGTGTAAATATGTTTTTAACATAAATACATATGCTTATCATCCTTAATCTGTCCGCAGCTTTTGCTACTGTTGACCACCCTCTTTTACTCCAAACCCACCAATCTTTCCGGATTTGTGACACAGCCCTCTTGTGGTTCTCTTCCTACCTGTCAAACCATACCTTTAGTGTAGTTTGAGGCAAAGAGGGTGAGGGAAAGTCAAATGGGTTTATAAATAAAAATTCAAGGGATAAATTAAAATAATTTAATATTACTCTTAACCCTTAAATTCCAGAACCTAAAGCAGTAATATACATCAGAATGTACAAAAGGATGCAAGGAGATTTGCAACACAAAGAAAAGACTGCAGGTTACTGGGCCAGTTGAATACTGGAAACCCACTTATTTTAATGTGATCAGACTAACAGGTAGAAAGCCAAGACATTATAAAATATCACAAACATACCCATTTATACAAAATAACTTTATTGGAGAAAAAAATTGTAAGTCCGACTGGACTAGTACTCATACACACACACATACTGTTAAAACTTGCTGTAACTCAGATAGAAAATTTATAATAAAAAATGCACAGAATAAATTATTGTTTGTGACTACCAAAAGTGCATATGGTGTATATTTCTATCTAAATTGTGCAACTCTAGGCAGTGCCAGTGAACAAACTAAATTATATAGACAGTAGCAGGGTAAAATTATTGGTTTGTTAGCCTTACAAAAAGCACCACAGCATTGTTTGCGATGAGCAATAAGAAATGTATATATTAGTGTTCTTGAATACCAATCTGTTTAATACTTACAAAAACACACAGTATAAATATATTTGTGGCTCAATCTCATACTAAATAGTACTTACAATGTTAGTTAGCTTTTCGATACAAATGTTGCAACTTGTAGTTGTTAAACATTCTTGTGTGAGGAGTCCGCGTTGAATCTGTTTGCTGGTCATAAGTTGTGGTGTATACCTTTAAAAGCAAATGGTATTACCAGCTGTGTGTCTTAGAAACTTGCAACCGATTGAATTCCCACTGTTACTTTGCACCTAAATAGGGTTATTACCATCAGATTTATATGCCTATTGTTGCAAAAAATTATTGACTTGCATAACATACTCTGAATCACTATCGCCTAGATTTTCAGAGTTCTGCGTTAGCCGTCAAAACCAGCGTTAGGGGGTCCTAACGCTGGTTTTGGCCGCCCGCTGGTATTTAGAGTCAGTCAGGAAAAGGTCTAACGCTCACTTTCCAGCCGTGACTTTTCCATACCGCAGATCCCCCTACGCCATTTGCGTATCCTATCATTTTAATGGGATTTTTCTAACGCCGGTATTTAGAGTCTTGGCTGAAGTGAGCGTTAGAAATCTAACGACAAGACTCCAGCCGCAGAGAAAAGCCAGGAGTTAAGAGCTTTCTGGGCTAACGCCGGTTCATAAAGCTCTTAACTACTGTGCTCTAAAGTACACTAACACCCATAAACTACCTATGTACCCCTAAACCGAGGCCCCCCCACATCCCCGCCACTCTATTAAATTTTTTTAACCCCTAATCTGCCGACCGCACACCGCCGCAACCTACATTATCCCTATGTATCCCTAATCTGCTGCCCCTAACCCCTGCCGACCCCTATATAATATTTATTAACCCCTAATCTGCCCCCCCAACGTCGCCGCTACCTTACCTACAATTATTAACCCCTAATCTGCCGATCGGACCTCAGCGCTACTCTAATAAATGTATTAACCCCTAAAGCTAAGTCTAACCCTAACACTAACACCCCCCTAAGTTAAATATAATTTTTATCTAACAAAATAAAATAATTCTTATTAAATAAATTATTCCTATTTAAAGCTAAATACTTACCTGTAAAATAAACCCTAATATAGCTACAATATAAATAATAATTATATTGTAGCTATTTTAGGATTAATATTTATTTTACAGGCAAATTTGTATTTATTTTAACCAGGTACAATAGCTATTAAATAGTTAATAACTATTTAATAGCTACCTAGTTAAAATAATTACAAAAGTACCTGTAAAATAAATCTTAACCTAAGTTACAATTACACCTAACACTACACTATCAATAAATTAATTAAATAAACTACCTACAATTATCTACAATTAAACCTAACACTACACTATCAATAAATAAATTAAATACAAATACCTACAAATAAATACAAATAAATACACTAACTAAAGTACACAAAATAAAAAAAGAACTAAGTTACAAAAAATAAAAAAAGAACTAAGTTACAAAAAATAAAAAAATAATTTACAAACATTATAAAAATATTACAACAATTTTAAGCTAATTACCTACTCTAAGCCCCCTAATAAAATAACAAAGCCCCCCAAAATAAAAAAATGCCCTACCCTATTCTAAAATAAAAATTGAAAAGCTCTTTTACCTTACCAGCCCTTAAAAGGGCCTTTTGCGGGGCATGCCCCAAAGAATTCTGCTCTTTTGCCTGTAAAAAAAACATCAGCCAATCAGATTGAAGTTCAATCCGATTGGCTGATCCAATCGCATTCTATTGGCTGATCGGAACTATTGGATGGTGTTTTTTTCAGCTCAAACTACCGCATTGTTTCCTATGAAGCTGGCCGCGTCCGTAAGCACCGCTGGTATTGAGAGTTGCAGTGGCAGTAAATTATGCTCTGCGCTCCATTTTTGGAGCCTAACGCAGCCCTTCTGTGAACTCTAGATACCAGCGCTATTTAAAAGGTGCGGGGGGGGGGAAAAAGCACACGTAGCTAATGCACCCCTCTGGTCACAGAACTCTAAATCTAGCCGTATGTGACCCAGCAGCTCTGTATCTACTAATTTGCAACAGGATAAATTACTCAGAGGGAAGAAGCGTTATGTGAAACCCGCGTCAGGGGCAAACAGATTAAAAAACGCGGACTCCTCACACAAGAATGTTTAACAACTACAAGTTGCAACATTTTTATATCGAAAAGCTAACTAACATTGTAAGTACTATTTAGTATGAGATTGAGCCACAAATATATTTATACTGCATGTTTTTGTAAGTATTAAACAGATTGATATTCAAGAACACTAATATATACATTTCTTATTGCTCATCGCAAACAATGCTGTGGTGCTTTTTGTAAGGCTAACAAACCAATCAGACATTTTACCCTGCTACTGTCTATATAATTTAGTTTGTTCACTGCCTAGAGTTGCACAATTTAGATAGATATATACATCATATGCACTTTTGGTAGTCACAAACAATAATTTATTCTGTGCATTTTTTATTAGAAATTTTCTATCTGAGTTACAGCAAGTTTTAACAGTATGTGTGTGTGTATGAGTACTAGTCCAGTCGGACTTACAATTTTTTTCTCCAATAAAGTTATTTTGTATAAATGGGTATGTTTGTGATATTTTATAATGTCTTCGCTTTCTACTTGTTAGTCTGATCACATGAAAATAAGTGGGTTTCTAGTATTCAACTGGCCCAGTAACCGTCTTTTCTTTGTGTTGCAAATCTCCTTGCATCCTTTTGTTTATACCTTTAGTGTAGCCTTCTCTGGGGCCTCCTCTGCCCCATCAACACTTTCTTTTGGGGCACTGCAAGGCTATGTCCTCGGTCCCCTTCTCTTCTCAATCTACACGTCATCATTAGGTTCCCTAATAAATGGGTTCCAATATTATTTGTATGACGACGATACCCAAATCTACTTTTCTGCACCAGACCTATCTCCTTCCCTGCTAACAGTGTCACTAACTGTCTTTCTCATATCTCTTCCTAGAGGTCCTCTCACTAACTCAAGCTAAATCTCTCCAAAACTGAGTTCGTTATTTTCCCCCCTTCTTCCAAAATCCCCACCCCAATCTCTCTATATTGTCGACAACTCCATTATTACCCCTACCCTGCATGCCCGATGTCTTGGGGTCACACTTGACTCAGATCTTTCATTCACTCCTCACATTCAGTCCTTGGCTAAATCCTGCCGCTTCCACCTTAAAAACATCTCTAAAATCAGACATTTCCTTACACAAGACACAACTAAGATTTTAATCCACTCTCTCAACCTTTTTCCGCCTCGATTACTGCAGCTCAGTCCTTTCTGGTCTCCCTAGCTGCCGCCAAACTCATTTACAATCCATAATGAATGCCTCTGCCAGGCTCATCTTCCTTACACATCACTCTTCATCTGCTGCACCTCTCCGCCAATCCCTTCACTAGCTCCCTCTTGCCTCCAGGATAAAACACACAATTCTCACTCTGACATACAAAGCCCTCAACTTCACCGCTCCCCCCTATATCTCAGGCCTTGTCTCCAGATACTCTCCCTCCCGTCCCCTTCTCTTTGCTCATGACCTTCTACCCTCCTCCTCTCTTGTTACATCCTCACACTACTGTTTACAGGACTTCTCCAGACTGGCTTCTGTCTTGTGGAACTCTCTGCCTCTCTTTACAAGACTCTCCCCTAGTTTTGAAAGCTTCAAGTGCTCCCTAAAGACTGTTCAGGGATGCATACAACCTACACTAACCTTTCTTTATACCAGTTCCTCTCATCCATTGCTATCCCCTTGAACCCCCTTAGCATGTAAGCCTAAGAGCCATGCTGTTTGTAATAATAATAATGTATACATATATAGACATTCCTATACAAATCTGTTTATTTTGTATCTGTACCTTTATATAATCATGATTATATACAGGTATAGATATATATTGTACCAAAATACCATTGGATTCCATTAGATATATGTAGGAATTTGTATTTTAATATGTTATGTGCAGAATATTAGAATGTGAAATATTCATATTTTCATGTCAGGTTATGCGATTGGGTTTGAGCGAGAGTGGGGTGTTTGATTCCCCCCCCCCCACACTTTTTACCAACTGTTTACTTTTAACTCATAATACGAGGCAACCCGACAAGTGCAAAAAGCTTACTTCTAGGGTGCCACTTGTTATCTGGCCCTTTATTATTATTATTATTATTATTATTATTATTATTATTATTATTATTATATCATATCACATATATTAAATCATATATATAATAATTTTTTTAAAAGCTTAATTTTGGCATTTTCATACTTTGGCATCAACATATTTTTGGGCCCTTAATATACTTAGGTAGGCTCAGGAGCAGCACTGCTGGGAGCTAGCTGGTGATTGGTAGCTGCACATTTATGGAGGACCCGACTGCGACTAAAAAGCAGCCCTGGAAAATTTTAAAGACCAGCCCTATTTTCTGTAAAATGCACATGCCCCATTTTTCTCAAGGGGGTTACTGAGATACTCCACCCCCAATATTTTCTATTTTAGAATTAAATTATATTAAATTGTAATACAAAAAGCCACATTGTTGTTATATATGAACCTACAACCCAATATCATCCATGGCTCCCTTTCACACTGTGATAATGATTATCCATTGTGTGATCTGGAGAAGACACTTAAAATAGTGTGTCCCTCTGTCTCACAGGGCTACTAAAATGATACATGGTCGAGGAAATAAAACTTACAATAAAATATGTATAGCTTACAGGAGAAAAGAAGAAAGCTGAAAAAGCTGTGTTGCCTCACCAGTAGCACCACCCCTTAAATTGTAGTTGGACAGCCCCAGCTGCTGCGTCCCACCTGGGAAATCTCCTATTGTCCTGGTAGGCCAACCCATTTGCCTATATCCCTCTTGTCATTGTCTCACCCATGTGTTCAGTGAGATCATAGTAGTGCATTTCTGCTACTTCAACAAAAGATACCAAAAGAATTAAGCAAATTATTATTATTATTATTATTGGTTATTTGTAGAGCGCCAACAGATTCCACAGCGCTATAAACAAATGCGGAGTACAACAAAACATTTATAGGGATCAAACGGGTAGAGGGCCCTGCCAAGAGTCGCACTGTTGTAGTCAGCTCTTAAGAAGGTGATCTAGAAATAGCTGGACTCTTAGGCTTACATGCTAAGGGGGTTCAGGGGATAGCAATGGAGGAGAGGAACTGGTATTAAGAAAGGTTAGTGTAGGTTGTATGCATCCCTGTACAGTAGAGTCTTTAGGAAACGCTTGGGGCGCGATCCGATATAGATCGCAGTTTGCGGCGCAAGCGAGGGAACCGGCGTCGGCCGCAGTTTCAGCTCGCAACTCGAGCTATCCCATATAGGTCGCCGTCAGATGCTAACGTGCCGTAAGTCTGACAAACCAGCGATGTCCAGAAATCTGCGCAAGTACAAATTTCTGGCGTCGCCAGTGACTTGCGGCACGTTAGAAACTGCCGGCGCCTATAAAACCTGACTAAAGTCTAAAACACCCGCACTGTCTAACACGCCTCCCTAACATAGCCCGCACTGTCTAACACGCCTCCCTAACATAGCCCGCACTGTCTAACACGCCTCCCTAACATAGCCCGCACTGTCTAACCCTCTATCCGCTATCCCCCCTCACTAGCCTAACAATAAAAAAGCTATTAACCCCTAAACCGCCGCTCCCGTACCCCGCCGCAACCTAATAAAGTTATTAACCCCTAAACCGCCGCTCCTGTACCCCGCCGCCAGCTATATTATATCTATAACCCCCTAAAGTGAGCCCCTAACACCGCCGCCATCTATATTAAAATTATTAACCCCTAATGTAAGCCTCTTACACCGCCGCCATCTCTATTAAAATGATTAACCCCTAATTTAATCTACCTACCCCGCCGCCAGCTATATTATCTATATTAACCCTAAGTATATTATAGTTAATATAGTTATTACATTATATATATTAACTATATTAACCCTAATTATATTAGGGTTAATATAGTTACTATAGTATTTATATTAACTATATTAACTCTATCTAACCCTAACACCCCTAACTAAATTTATATTAAATTAATCTAATTCATTTATAAACTAAAATATTCCTATTTAAATCTAAATACTTACCTATAAAATAAACCCTAAGATAGCTACAATATAATTAATAATTACATTGTAGCTATGTTAGGGTTAATATTTATTTTACAGGTAAATTGTTAATTATTTTAACTAGGTATAATAGATATTAAATAGTTATTAACTATTTAATATCTACCTAGTTAAAATAATTACCCAATTACCTGTAAAATAAATCCTAACCTAAGTTATAAATACACCTACACTATCAATAAATTAAATCAACTACAAACATCTATCTAAAAATACAATTAAATTAACTAAACTAAATTACCAAAAAAAACAAACACTAAATTACAAAAAATAAAAAAAAGATTACAAGATTTTTAAGATAATTACACCTATTCTAAGCCCCCTAATAAAATAATAAACCCCCAAAATAAAAAAAATTCCCTGCCCTATTCTAAATTAAACAAATTTCAAAGCTCTTTACCTTACCAGCCCTTAAAAGGGCCTTTTGTGGGGCATGCCCCAAAGAATTCAGCTCTTTTGCATACAACAAATACAATCCCCCCCCCATTACAACCCACCACCCACATACCCCTATTCTAAAACCACCCAAACCCCCCTTAAAAAAGCCTAACACTACCCCCCTGAAGATCTCCCTACCTTGTCTTCACCACACCGGGCCGAACTCCTGATCCGATCCGGGCGATGTCTTCCTCCAAGCGGCAAAGAAGAGTTCTTCCTCCGGCGATGTCTTCCTCCAAGCGGCAAAGAAGAATTCTTCCTCCGGCGACGTCTTCCTCCAAGCGGCAGCAAAGTCTTCATTCTTCCGGCGGCATCTTCAATCTTCTTTCTTCGCTCCGCCGCCGCGGAGCATCCATCCCGGCCGACTGCTGTACTACGAATGAGGTACCTTTAAATGACGTCATCCAAGATGGCGTCCCCCGAATTCCGATTGGCTGATAGGATTCTATCAGCCAATCGGAATTAAGTTAGAAAAATCTGATTGGCTGATTGAATCAGCCAATCAGATTCAAGTTCAATCCGATTGGCTGATCCAATCAACCAATCAGATTGAGCTCGCATTCTATTGGCTGTTCCGATCAGCCAATAGAATGCAAGCTCAATCTGATTGGCTGTTCGGATCAGCCAATCGGATTGAACTTGAATCTGATTGGCTGATTCAATCAGCCAATCAGATTTTTCTAACTTAATTCCGATTGGCTGATAGAATCCTATCAGCCAATCGGAATTCGGCGGACGCCATCTTGGATGACGTCATTTAAAGGTACCTCATTCGTAGTACAGCAGTCGGTCGGGATGGATGCTCCGCGGCGGCGGAGCGAAGAAAGAAGACTGAAGATGCCGCCGGAAGAATGAAGACTTTGCTGCCGCTTGGAGGAAGACGTCGCCGGAGGAAGAATTCTTCTTTGCCGCTTGGAGGAAGACATCGCCGGAGGAAGAATTCTTCTTTGCCGCTTGGAGGAAGACATCGCCCGGATCGGATCAGGAGTTCGGCCCGGTGTGGTGAAGACAAGGTAGGGAGATCTTCAGGGGGGTAGTGTTAGGCTTTTTTAAGGGGGGTTTGGGTGGTTTTAGAATAGGGGTATGTGGGTGGTGGGTTGTAATGGGGGGGGGGATTGTATTTGTTGTATGCAAAAGAGCTGAATTCTTTGGGGCATGCCCCACAAAAGGCCCTTTTAAGGGCTGGTAAGGTAAAGAGCTTTGAAATTTGTTGAATTTAGAATAGGGCAGGGATTTTTTTTTATTTTGGGGGTTTATTATTTTATTAGGGGGCTTAGAATAGGTGTAATTAGCTTAAAAATCTTGTAATCTTTTTTTTATTTTTTGTAATTTAGTGTTTGTTTTTTTTGGTAATTTAGTTTAGTTAATTTAATTGTATTTTTAGATAGATGTTTGTAGTTTATTAAATTTATTGATAGTGTAGGTGTATTTATAACTTAGGTTAGGATTTATTTTACAGGTAATTGGGTAATTATTTTAACTAGGTAGATATTAAATAGTTAATAACTATTTAATATCTATTATACCTAGTTAAAATAATTAACAATTTACCTGTAAAATAAATATTAACCCTAACATAGCTACAATGTAATTATTAATTATATTGTAGCTATCTTAGGGTTTATTTTATAGGTAAGTATTTAGATTTAAATAGGAATATTTTAGTTTATAAATGAATTAGATTAATTTAAGATAAATTTAGTTAGGGTTAGATAGAGTTAATAGAGTTAATATAAATACTATAGTAACTATATTAACTATATTAACCCTAATATAATTAGGGTTAATATAGTTAATATATATAATGTAATACCTATATTAACTATAATATACTTAGGGTTAATATAGATAATATAGCTGGCGGCGGGGTAGGTAGATTAAATTAGGGGTTAATCATTTTAATAGAGATGGCGGCGGTGTAAGGGGTTTACATTAGGGGTTAATAATATTAATATAGCTGGCGGCGGTATAGGGGGATTAGATTAGGGGTTAATAATTTTTATATAGGTGGCGGCGGTGTAAGGGGTCAGATTAGGGGATAGATAAGGTAGATGGCGGCGGTTTTAGGGGCTCACAGTAGGGGGTTAGTTTATGTAGATGGCGGCGGGGTCCGGGAGCGGCGGTTTAGGGGTTAATAACTTTATTAGGGATTTCGGGGGGGGGGGGGATCACGGTTGACCGGTAGATAGACATTGCGCATGCGTTAGGTGTTAGGTTTATTTTCTAGTTAGTTTAGGGAGTTACGGGGCTCCAATAGTCAGCGTAAGGCTTCTTACGGCTGCTTTTTGTGGCGAGGTGAAAATGGAGTAAGTTTTCTCCATTTTCGCCACGTAAGTCCTTACGCTGCATATTGGATACCAAACTGCGCTGGTTTGGTATACCTGCCTATGGCCCAAAAAACTACGGGCGACGGCAGAAATATACGCGCGTAACTTCTAGGTTACGCCGTATATAGGATACCAAATCAGCGTAAATATTGGCGTTGCCGGCTTTTGCGGGCGACGATTTATATCGGATCGACCCCCTGAAGCTTTCAAAACTAGGGGAGAGTCTTGTGGAGCAAGGCAGAGAGATCCACGAGATGGGAGACAGTCTGGAGAAGTCCTGTAAACAGGAGTGTGAGGAGATAACAAGAGAGGAGGGGAGTAGGAGGTCATGAGCAGAGCAAAGGGGGTGGGAGGGAGAGTATCTGGAGACAATATCTGAGATATAGGGGGGAGCAGTGCAGTTGAGGGCTTTGTATGTCAGAGTGAGAATTTGTGTTTAATCCTAGAGGCAAGACGAAGTCAGTGAAGGGATTGGTAGAGAGGTGCAGCAGATGAAGAGCGACGTGTAAGGAAGATGAGCCTGGCAGAGGCATTCATTATGGATTGTAAAGGAGCTATGCGGCAGCTAGGGAGACTAGAGAGGACAGAGTTGCAGTAATCGAGGCGGGAAAGGATGAGAGAGTGGATTCAAATCTTAGTTGTGTCTTGTGTAAAGAAATGTCTAATTGTATAGATGTTTTTAAGGTGGAAGCAGCAGGCTTTAGCCAAGAACTGAATGTGAGGAGTGAAAGAAAGATCTGAGTCAAATGTGACCCCAAGACATAGAGCATGCGGGGTAGGGGTTATGATGGTGTTCTTGACAGTTATAGAGAGATTGGGGGTGTAGATTTTGGAAGAAGGGGAAATAAGGAGCTCAGTTTTGGAGAGATTTAGCTTGAGTTAATGAGAGGACATTGAGGAAGAGATGTGAGAAAGACAGTTAGTGACACTGGTTAGCAAGGAAGGAAATAGGTCTAGTGCAGAGAAGTAGATTTGGTTGTCGTCTGCATACGAATGATATTGGAAACCATGGGACTTTATTAGGGAACCTAATGATGATGTGCAGATTGGGAAGAGAAGGGGACCGAGGACAGAGCCTTGCGGTACCCCAACAGAAAGTGGTGATGGGGCAGAGGAGGTCCCAGAGAAGAATACACTAAAGGTATAGTTTGACAGGTAGGAAGAGAACCACGAGAGGGCTGTGTCACAAATGCTGAAGGATTGGAAGGTTTGGAGCAAAAGAGGGTGGTCAACAGTATTAAAGGCTGTGGACAGATCAAGGATGATAAGCAGAGAGAAGTGGCCTTTTGATTTTGCAGTAAGTCGTTGATAACCTTAACGATTACTGTCTCTGTGGAGTGATTGGGATGAAATCCAGATTGCAGTGGGTTAAGAGGGGGAGTTTAATGTAAGGAAATGGGATAGGCGTGCATATATTAGCTTTTTAAGAAGCATTGAGGCAAGAGGGAGGAGGAAAATAGCACAGTAGTTGAATGGGGAGGTTGGTTTAAGGGAAGTTTTTTGAGGATAGGTGTGACCAGTGCATGTTTTAGAGATGAGGGAAATATACCGGTGCTGAGGGAGAGGTTGAAAATGTGTGTGAGTATAGGGTTAAGCGTAGAAGAGAGGGAGGGGAGTAGCTGTGAGGGGATAGGGTTAAGGGGACAGGTAGTGAGGTGGGAGCGCAGTATAAGTGCATAAAATTCTTCCTCCGTAACAGAGGAGAAAGAGCTAAGTTTATGGCTATGTGGGTTGTGTTTGATTGCGAGCGTTTGAGGGGGTGAGAGAATGGAAGTATGTTGAAAGCTGATTTCATTTCTGATGGAGTTGATTTTGTTATTGAAGTGGCTGGCACAGTCTTGAGCTGACAGAGAAGTTGTATTAGGAGGTGGTGGTGGGCGGAGAAGAGTATTGAAAGTGGAGAACAGACATTTTGGTTTTGAAGAAAGAGTAGAGATAAGAGTAGATAAGTAATGTTGCTTATAGAGAATAAGGGCAGAATAGTAGGAATTCAAGATGAATTTGTAATGAACAAAATCAGCTGAACTCTGAGATTTTCTCCAGTGCCACTAAACAGTATGGTAACATCTGCCTAGGTACCGTGTCAGAGGAGTATGCCTGGGCTGACGATGAGTGTGTGATTTCTGAGCTATGGTAAGAGGGGCCAGATTGTCAAGGGCGGATGTAAGGGTGGCATTATAGTGGCAGATAGATTGGACAGGAAAAGAAGACGGATGAGAGGAGAGGTTTGAATTAGCAAGCTGTTAGAAAATAGAAGTTGGAAAGTTATTTAAAATTGTATGTTATATCTGAATCATAAATTTGGGGTATTGTGTCCTTTAGAATCTGATTGTTATATACAGGGTGCATTAGGCTGACAAGCAGGCAAGAAAATCAGCACTCTTGTATTTCTAGGCATTGGGCATGAGTGCTTAATACCAGTCTCTGCATAATACAAGATAAAATAGGAGGGGTAGGGGGGGGAGGGGGACGGTGCGGGAGAGGGGATTGAAAAGAAAGAGAAAAATTATTATTATTATTATTATTTTTGTTGTTGTTGTTGTTGTTGTTGTTTTCCCCTGGATGAATGTGGGTTATGGTGGGAGGTTGGGGCTGGGGATAAAGATAGAAAACAACTCCAACATCCTGTACAAAATTTGATGCTGGGTTATGTCATTATTGTTTTGTTTGATCATTTTATACAAGAGATACTTTATTGAACTTGCCGTTCTTTTTTTGTTTTGTTCACCAGACCCTGCGTGGTATATTAAGGTGGAATGTACTGGAGTGTTGGTAATGTAAATAAAGATTTAAAAAAAAAAAAAAAGATAAAATAGCACAACTGAAAAAAATCCAGAAATACCCAAACACATAATCCAGCAATTTATTATCACTTTAAAAATGACTATGCTTTAAATCACTTTTGAAAAGAAAAATCACTTAGGCCAATGAACATCATATTATTAATGAAAGTTTATAATAAAATGAAAGTTTATATATAAAACTTTTAAACTGCAACCAGTACTCAACCACTAAATCACGTAGAGACTTTTTTTTTGTCACATAAAGTTACACTTGTAAAAGATGTATTGAAAGAGAAGCTTTCACCTATTTGGATATATAACACTTCATTTAACTTTAGAGAAATGTATCATGCTCTTTTCATGTTTTTTTTTAACTCATTCATTCAGCGAGATTTTGTTTTCCTCAGAAAACTCACACTGTGGAAATGAAACAAAATTTCCACATAAAGAACATTTTTTTTATCTATATACCCACTCTTTTGTATGTTTTAAAAGGTTTGCTCTTTTATGCAAGGTAAAAGTATGTTTTTACATTATCAATCATTTTAAAATTTTCACTGGCTCTTGACGGACTGAAATCTTTATTCAGCTTTGAAGCCTATGACTTTATAGATAAAACAGTAGGTAATATAATTTAAATGACAGCTTTTACAGCAGTATCAAGTATGTATTATCAGAATAATATTACTGTTCTCCTGTTAAAACGCACTTTTCACACAGTGGGGCTGTTTTATTAAAGTGCAGATGGACATGATACGATGTAGCGTATCATGTCCGCCGCACATCGATAAATGGCGACAGCATGCGCTGTCAGCATTTATCATTGCTCAAGCAGTTCTTGTAAACTGCTTGTGCAATGCTGCCCCATGCAGATTCATGGCCAATTGGCCGCTAGCAGGGGCTGTCAATCAGACCGCTGCTTCATAACTATTGTTTCAGGCAAGCATGAAGGCTTGTGCAATGCTGCCCCATGCAGATTCATGGCCAATTGGCCGCTAGCAGGGGCTGTCAATCAGACCGCTGCTTCATAACTATTGTTTCAGGCGAGCATGAAGGCTTGTGCGGAAACAGGGGTATCAAGCTGCATTCAGAGGTGAGGTAGCTCAGTTGGTAAAATACCCTGATTACTAAAGCCTGTTCAAAGATCCAAAGATCACATGTTCAAATCCCGGCCGACTCAGCCCTTCATACTTCCGAGGTCGATAAAATGAGTACCATTAAATTGGGTAATAATAACAACTATTACTATTCAGCTGCCGATTTGGTTAATTCCGAGAGCGAGCGCTGAAAAGGCGCTATATAAATACTAGTTATTATTATAATTTGGCCCCAATAATTGATTTTTTATTAATAAGCTTGTTCATGATATTCAAATAGTTTTATTTTTCTGCTGGTTTTGTGCCCGATTAGTTGTATCTATTTACTTGTTCCAACATTTCCTTTCTAGTCTCTATCATTAAATTATCTGACAAACATAGGTTTGCATTGTTGGATACAGCAATAAATGCTTCAAACTGTAAGTCAAATATTGTTCATGAATGACATTTTCTGAAATTTGTTTAATTAGATCTTCTGCTGTGTCCTTAATTCTTTCTGTTATTGTGTCATGGAATATACTGGATGGTTTTAATTTTGTTTACATGATTTTAGCAATTCTCATAGCAGCAGGAATGACAAGATTCCAAGCAGTGATTTTTGTTTTTTCTTTTTGTCATATGTAAAACTTTAGATCTTGTTCAGGAATTGTATACAATAATTGTATAAGTACTATATAACTTTAATACTTGTTCACATAGAACAAGCTGTCCATTATTTATGATGTCTTAATGCAAGGCTTTAAAGGGACAATGAAGTCACAATTAAACTTTCATTATTCAGATAGCATACAATTTTTTTTTTAAATTTCCAAATGACTTCCATTAACCAAATGTACACAATTTTTTTTAATTACAATTTCTTAGGCATCTGCTCCTACTGAGCATGTGTAAAAATGTACAATATATACTTTATGTGTTTTGTGATTGGATTGGATGGCTGTCACAGTGGTTCATGCATAATATTACATTTGTATTTCTAAAAGACAAACTGGTCAAATTACTTGGCAGGCTATTTTTTTTTTTTAATATCATGTTAGGGTTTTAAGATCCTGCAGGACTTCTGCCTAGTATTTGGGATTATTTAAAAAAAATGGATTTCATGCTTTAAATATGAGTGATATGTTATTGAAAATATGTTTAAATCTTTAAGGGGTTAAAGGCCTACAGCTCGTTACCAGCAGAGAGGGAACCATTAATATAAATACCATAACTTATAATAACATAACTATTTAACTATTATATAATGACACACTTATCTTTGTGGGTAATTTTTCAACCGTCACAGTTTAAAATTGTTTATTAAAACAGTAAACATAACTTAGGAGCTGACAAGGCTAGGCTGGCGGCAAGCAAGAGCTTGCTAACCCAGCGCTACTGGAGGTCAGTGGCCTCAAAAACAGAGACTGCAGAAGAGGGGAGGGTCCCCTCTGCCCTGGGAGATGCTACTGAGGGATGCGAGCTGATGGACCCACCCACAAGGGGAAGGAGGGGCACCCCATGTGCACCCGAGGCTATCCACCCCTCCCACTTTTAGATTGGCCATCACTCCCCCCGTTCACCCTCTCCCCACACAACAGGGCCGCAACCTCCCGCAGTCAGGGTGCAAAGGTTCTCCCCCTATGAGGGTAACTGCTACCCCGGCCGCTCGAACCGAGGAAACAGAATAGGGAGAATCATAAATTACTGCTATGGACTTACTAAGCTTAGATTGACTAATCATAACTATGCCATAGTTGCCTATCGGATATAGTTTGCGGGCCGCCATAAGTAGGGAAGGGAGGGAGGGGAAACATCTCTGCTTCAGGATACCAGGAGAAGAGGGAAAGGGAACTGAAAGCTGCACATTTTAAGGTCAGGAAGGGGCTCCTCCCAAAACTTGCAACAATGTTGCACTAGCTTCACTACCCAGCCCTCTACTCCTATCTCACTTCCTACAGCCTTAACCCTTAGGTTGCTACAGTCCCATGCTGGTCCTTACACTGCCTTAAGGGGTTAAAGGCCTACAGCTCGTTACCAGCAGAGAGGGAACCATTAACATAAATACCATAACTTATAATAACTTATAACTATTTAACTATTAAATAACGACACAACACTTATCTTTGTTGGTAAATATTCAACCGTCACAGGTTAAAATTGTTTATTAAAACAGTAAACATAACTTAGGAGCCGACAAGGCTAGGCTGGCGGCAAGCAAGAGCTGGCTAACCCAGCGCTACTGGAGGTCAGTGGCCCCAAAAATGGAGACTGCAGCAGAGGGGAGGGTCCCCTCTGCCCTGGGAGATGCTACTGAGGGATGCAAGCTGATGGACCCACCCACAAGGGGAAGGAGGGGCACCCAATGTGCACCTGAGGCTATCCGCCCCTCCCACTTTTAGATTGGCCATCACTCCCCCTGTTTACCCTCTCCCCACGCAACAGGGCCGCGACCTCCCGCCACAAGATAACATCTCAGATGGTATACTTGCCGCCACAACTAACACCACCACCTGACTTACAGGAAGGGAATAAGAGATCTTTGAATATTGCTAATAAATATATCCAAGGCTGTATCCTCTAAATGTACCCTAACCTTCCAATAATTCTCAGTCTTGTCGGCCGTTAAGGCCTCGTGTCTGACCATGAAACCTCCCTGCTCTGTGACGGTCCTGCCAATGGTTGAGTTAATTTTTTTCCTAACCCTGTAAGTTGCACTATGGGAGGACATATGTCTCCATTCCAGTCTCGGGATAATATTAGACCAACCCAAGATGACATTGCGGATACGGGTTCTTATCCAAGCTATGTCTTCCTGCATGATCTTAATAAACTGCTGAACTGGAAGGGCACCTAAATCATTCCCCCCTAAGTGCAGGATGATAATATGGGGTTTCCCCTATCGAACCAGGGCCTCGGACAGAAGGGAGGGGAGTCTAGGCCAGCACATACCCCTTTCACCCAACCACCTAACTGACGCTTTGGCAGGGGAAAACCCAAAGCTCTGACCACCGGAGCGGGACAAGCACCAGATCGACGCCCAGTGCATGTAGGAGTGCCCCACAAGATCCAAATTCTTGGGATACTCCTGAAAAAACAAAGAAAGTTAGTAACTGTGACTAAACCAAAAAGGAAAATTTAAACAAGTGGCTGAACATAAGACCTGTATTTGTTGGAGGGCCACCTGCCTAAGCGCTTAATGGAATCTACGGAATACCCCGATATCGCTGCATTGGTCGCTGCACCTATCCTAAAGGAATGCAGAGCTATTTTGGAAGCATCAAAACCCGCCATGGTAGCAGCATGACAGGGCAGCAATTACCAGGCATTTTGGAAATGGTCAACCATATCCCCTTGCCTTGCTGGTCCGTTTTTGAACAAGGGAGGAAAAGCAAAATAGAGTCGGGGAGGCTTTAATATGTTGGAGTTGAACGCCCTTGCTATTGCACTGTCTTGATGGGGAAACCAGTTCACCTATGTGAAGGGCAGCTGAGTATGCCAATACAAAAGCTGACCAGAATAGACAGAGCTCGTATGGAGAGGAGCACACTGCTTCCAAGACCGAGACCAGCTTCTCCAGGCATTCCTGGGTAATTGGCTCGCGGGTATCCTTTTGTTGTGGCTGTGAATGGCCCCAACCTTTAACTACTTGTCGCACAAATAATGAATTAGTGGGATCAGGTAGCTCAAGTGTCCGATAGAAAAAGGCAAGAACAGCTAGGCGAGCCTGAACGGCACACAGGCGTGCCCCAGCCGAACATAAACTCACCAGCCAATTACACAAAGTAACTTGAGAAGCTGCAGCTGCCTCCACCTTCTGTTCATGGCAAAAAGGACTCCCATTCCCTCCACAACCTGACATAAGAGCACCAGGTGGATGAGGCTAATGATGCCTGGACTAATGGGAGCAGGGATATCCAGGATGTAGAAGCTGTCAAAGGAAACCAGGACATGGTAAGCCTAGTTTAGCAGTGCAAGGGGCAAGACGCCAAAATGTCGCCCAATCAAATCTGGAAAGAGCGTCAGCAATTACATTGTTCACCCCAGGGACATGTTGCGCCTGAAACTGAATGTTAAGTTCCATACAGCGTAACACCAAATGTCGTAACAAGCAGACCACAGCGGCTGATGTGGCGGACAGTCTATTAATCGCATGCACGACACTCAGGTTATCTGTCCAGAAGATAACACTTCTTTTTGAAAACTGTTTACCCCAGAGCTCAATAGCCAGGACTATGGGGAACAATTCCAGGAGCGTGAGATTGCGGGTTAACCCTCGTGCCCTCCAATCACCAGGCCAAGGGCCCACGCTCCACCCTTCCTGAAAGTACGCCCCGTATCTGCCGGACCCTGACGCATCTGTAAACAGGTGCTGGAGCTGACCCGAGATTGGCTTGGAGCGCCACAAACAAATGCCATTAAAGTGCTGCAAGAAAGACTCCCATACCTTAAGGTCAGCAGTCATTCGTCCCGAAATGTATATTTTTTCCGACGGATTGCTTTTGCCACATAGTTTACTTTCTAGCCTGTGATTGAATACCCTCCCCATGGGGATAACCCTACAGGCAAAGTTCAAAAGGCCAAGAAGGGACTGTAATTGTTTTAGCGTAAAGTACTTAGAGGAAACAGCCATTTTAACTGCCTCCAACATACTCTGCCCTTTTTCCAAGGGTAATCTGCAAATCATTTTTCAGTGTCAATTTCTATGCCCAAGAATGTTAAAGTGGTAACGGGACCCTGAGATTTTTCCTCAGCAAGAGGGACCCCAAAAAAGGACATGAGTTCTCACATTATGTTCATTGCCTCTAAGCAATCATCTGAACCCTTCTGACCCATGATCAAGAAGTCATCCAGGTAGTGAGCTATGCAATCCCTGCCTACCTTACGAGCCATGGCCCAGTGCAAACACGTGCTGAACTTTTCGATTAAAGCACAAGAAATGGCACAGCCCATAGGCATGCAGCGATCCACATAGAAACCACCTTGGAACTTACAACCCATAAGTGGAAAGGCAGAAGGATGTAGGGGCAATAACCAAAACGCAGCTTCTATATCTAATTTCGCCAACAAAGCACCCTTCCCAACTCCCTGGACTAGCTCCAACGTGCTGTCAAAAGATTGATAGCGCACCAAGCTAACCTCTGGATTGATAGCATTGTTCACTGAGCTCCCCTTGAGGTAGGAAAGGTGATGTATTAAATGGAATTTGCCTGGCTCTTTTTTTGGGACTACCCCTAATGGTGAGCTCACCATGTCACAAAATGGCAGGGAAGGGTCCTATCATGCGACCTAGGTGTAATTCCTTATCTAGCTTTTGCTGCACTATGTGAGGGTACTCATATACTGAGCACAGGTTCCGATGCTTGACCGAACCTCTAACAACCGCATTGACTGGGATAAGAATCCCGTTGATAAACCCATCCTGTAATAAATTTGCAGTTTCGTGATTGGGGAAGTAACGCAGCCGAAATTCAAGTGCATGTGCCCTCACTGGGGAGGGAGCTCTTTTGAACAGCAAGGCCTCTAGTCTGGGTTCTAGTAGTTGTATTTTCCTTTTTCCTGCAATTGCATCCTGGGTGCGATCCACCACAGAATTTGCAATTATGCCTGAAACCACATAAGCCTCCCTTCTCACACTCACTTATTGTCCTGGAAAGCCCAGCAAGATCCCCCCCTGCGTTTTCCCTTTTGGTTCAGAAAGGGCTGTGAAGATCTGAACTCTGAGTCGTAATCCCTCCAGGCCCCCTCACTGTATTTTCTCTGTATCCAGTGAATTGAATTGGTGTATTTTAAAATGGCATGGTTTTGATTTGGATACCTCTCTAGATAACAAGAAGTAAACACCCTAAAACAGATGAGCCATTCCTCAAAAGTTTCTGGACGTTTAAATCTCTTAGGGCCAGTGCCATCCGAGCTTTTCTCCTTTTGCCTGTAAGCTTCAGGAGATAACTCAAAAAAATTGACATATTTCCATTGCTGTATTTTTTTAATAACCTTGGGCTTCAAATGGGCATGCAGTGAAAGTATGTACGAAGGGATAGTATCCCCATGCAAGGCTACTTTTCACTCGGGGATAATGCTAAAAGGAGTACCCTGAACCTGATTACCCTGGGAAGCTGACTGGGTGGCTACAGGGGTTATCATGGTTTGCGTGACTGCCGGAGGTGTTGCAACTGTTGCTGTGTTAGGTTGCTTTGCAGTGAGGTGTTTGGCTGGGCGGACGTATCCTGAGCTGTGGCCATGTCTGCAGATTGGTATTGCGGCTGTATTACCCCCTGTAAAAGAGAAAATTACTTGCAAGCATTGCAAACTTGGGAAATGGCAGGAGCTGCTAAAGTGTCATTTTGTGAAACTTGAGTATGCATATGTTGTGTTTCTTCCCCATTACTCCTGACTGAGGATCTAATGTAATGTGACTGAACAGTATTACCCCCACACACTCCTTGATCATGGGCAAAAGATATATGAGATGAGATGATGGATTCATGAAGTCATTAACATTCATGCATGTAGCTGCAGCATTCTGAAGACCACTCACACTGCCAGCATTTGCTCGCCCATCCATCCTAATATTATCTGCCTGCGGTTGTGAAGTAGTAACCCCTGTATCATGAAAACGCACCTGCTGTGAAGCTACAGCCATCCTAATATTATCTGCCTGTGTTTGTGAAACATTAACACGTGTATCGTGAAAACGTTCATGCTGTGTAGCGTTTGCATTGGCATTATGATCTGCCGTATTAATTATAGCCCCAGGTCCCTGAGTTGCTAAATTACGCTGTGTAGCGTTTGCATTGGCATTCTGATCTGGCGTATTATTTATAGCCCCAGTTCCCTGAGTTGCTAAATTACGCTGTTTTGCTTTTCCTTTAAAATTGCACTTATTCCTGGTGGTCTGCGGTGCCCGTGCTGCGTCACGCCCTCTCCCCCAAGTCTTAGTGCTATTGTGACCCCTTCTATTCAAAATTCCCCTCGTTGGCTTAGCCCTTATCATCCCATAGCCTTGATGCGTTGTAAGCCCTAACTGCACGGGTCCCGCCAGCCCCAAAGCCCTCTCTTGATGCTCACCTTCGTGCCGAGGAGTGATGGGCCGTTGTGCTGGGGACCGTGCAGCGACTGACTTCCGGTGATGTCACCAGAAGGGGCGGGGCGCGTGACGTCCACTTCTGGAGGATCGCGAGGACCAACCGGAATGGCGGAGGACATCGCCAAAGATGACATCGCAGCTGCTATGAAGGCCAGGAATGCAGAGGCCGCCGATGCTGCTGCCGGAGGGACAGAAGCAAACAAGGACTCCACCGAAGCTGCAGGTAAGATGGGGGCTGCAGGGGGAGGCTGATAGTAATTCAGTGTTGCAGGCCCTGAACCACCAATGATGCACGTGGACACCATATTTGCCTGATACGTGCCAGGCCTTGAGACAGTAATGGCCGATGGAGCAGGGGAGTGGGTAGCCAAGTAGATAGTTGTGACAGGAGGCCCTGAACCACCAATAATAACCGATTGGGCTGCATTAACATGAGGTTACTGGGCCCTGAACTGCCAATGATCGCAGCAGTAGGCCCCAAATTAGTCATACTAGTTACATGGGATATACTAGGCCCTGAATCACTAATGTGCGCAGCATTAGGCCCCAAATTTGGCAAAACATTAGCGTGTTGTGTACTGGGCCCTGAGCCACCAATGATTGACGCATTGCTAGTAGTGGGATAAACATTAGGCCCCAAATTAGGCTTGGGGGCATCCGGCACGGTAGCTGTAGGCCCCAATATTGCACGTTGTGTGTGACCTAATTGCTGATATTCTGGGGATTCAGGGATAGTAGTTAGTGTACTTTGCATATTCAGATTAGAATCTGCTTTCCCTGTATGCCTAACAATGTGCTGACTGGGAGGGATCACATCCCCTATGCTATCAATGTTTTTCAAGGTACTTATCTGCTTTCTCCTTGTAGGTGATTGAGACTGTAGCTCTTGGAAACGGGCTAGAGGCAGGATGGATCGTCTGGAACAATGCATGCTGACTTGGATGAAGGCCTAGCAGTCTGAAGAAAAGAACAGAAACGTCTCTGCTTCAGGATACCAGGAGAATTGGGAAAGGGAACTGAAAGCTGCACATTTTAAGGTCAGGAAGGGGCTCCTCCCAAAACTTGCAACAATGTTGCACTAGCTTCAGTACCCGGCCCTCTACTCCTATCTCACTCCCCACAGCCTTAACCCTTAGGTTGCTACAGTCCCATGCTGGTCCTTACACTGCCTACCTGCTCAGATCTATTTTTTTTTTTTTTTTAAGAAGAAGAAGCAGGTGTGTAACCAATCCCATAACTACAAACAGAGAACACCCACAACTTTGCAGACATCTGGCACATGCATGGCACCAATGTAAATAATGGGTCACAATGTGATTAATTTTTTAAAAATAGATGACAGTGTTTTTTCTTTTATTGGAGGTGCATTTATCAAGCCATTTTTGAGAAGCAATCTTACTGTAATTTGACTGATTTCTTTATACATTTGTGTGCTTTTAGTTTGGTTTTTTCTTTACACCAAACAGTTGTTTGCAGTTATTGTTGTAAGTCTTTCTTCCTTGGATGTTATAGGCCAAAGGGGGATAAGTAGGTTTTAAATATTGGTCATTATAGATTGGTTGTTACAGTTTTTAAAACATGTTATGCTTTTGAGAATGATGGCTGTTACCACTGAAAAACATTGAGCTGAACTGAATGCTGAGCTGAAACAGACTTTTACATTCAGCAAACACTATTCTAATTATCTGCTCCTGTGAGTATTCTCCATTTAGCGAGCTATTTAGTTGTAAATTGATTACATGTTGCTTGGCATTTTTCTTCTTTTTATACCGCCAGTAGAATTGAACCAACAGGACTTAAAGAATTAAGCTATAAATTGGATATTGATAACTATTGTGTTTTATTGATCCACCCATCCAGTGGTACTTCTCCAGTTTCTGACAGGATCCAGGGATGATCAAATAAGTCCCCTTGTTTTGAGCTAAGGAGTTTACAGAAGCAGGACTGGAGGGTGTAGAGGTAGCTGCAATGTCCCAATAAGATATTTGTTTTATTTCATACTATTCTGCATTCATCAGACTGCTTATATTTCACCATTTTACACTATTGTGTTAATAATGATTTCATCTTGTTCACAAAGTGTCAGAATTATCAAATGGCGGGCGGACATGATTCACTGTTGCGAATCATGTCCGCCCGACATCGCTAAATGCAGACAGCATACGTTGTCTGCATTTAAAATTGCACAAGCAGCTCTGGTGAACTGCTTGTGCAATGCCGCCCCCTGCAGATTCGCGGCCAATAGCCTGCTAGCACGGGGTGTCAATCAACTCAATCGTACCCGATCAGGTTGATTGCTGCCCGCCGCCTCAGAGGCGGGGGAAAAGTTAAGGAGCAGCAGTCTTAAGTCTGCTGCTTCTTAATGCTGATTCCGGAGAGCCTGCAGGCTTGCGCAGAAATAGGGTGATTAGGGGCCATTCAGCCCTTGTTAAATTGGTCCCCTAGTGTCATGTTTTCGCTCTGCACCTTTAAGCCTCACAACTTACTCTGACCTCTTTCCAGCAATAAAAGTCAGCCTAACCTGCTACCAGGGGCTTGGTTAACGTCACGTTTCCACAGTAATTGGAGTTAATTTTCTCTGATGCTTGTATCATTTCTTTCCAGCTCTGGCCTTTTTGGAGTTCTGCTTATAGACCTGTCTCATTTGGTATCTCTCTGTGACCTTCGCACTGACACCTTCCCATTATCACATTTACCTGCAATTGTCTCCTAACTTTAAAGGGACACTAAACCCACCATTGTTCTTTCATGATTCAGATAGAGAATACAATTTTAAACAGCATTCCAATTTACTTCTATTATGTAATTTGCTTCAATCTTTGGATATCCTTTGCTGAAGAAATAGCAATGCACATGGGTGAGCCAATCACACGAGGCATCTATGTGCAGGCACCAAGCAGCAGCTGCTAAGCGTATGTGGATATGTTTTTCAGCAAAGGATATCAAGAGAATGAAGCAAAATAGATAATAGAAATAAATTAGAAAGTTGTTTAAAATTAAAATCATGAAATAAAACATTTGGGTTTCGTGTCCTTTTAAGGTTTGTGTCAGTAACTATTGTGTTTCCTGATTCTTTGTGCTTATGGCTGGATCTACTTTCTTGGTCCTCTCAGGAACGAATCTCTACACACCTGTTTGTCGCTCAGTCTCCTGCAACTTCATATGGGACATATATTAATACCTTCTGTAAACTGCAGCATACTGGCTTTCTGCATGATCCTGTTTGCTGGAACAAGGTACAGCTTCCTTTATAGTTATAGCTCTCATTCACCTAGATTACGAGTTTTGCGCTAAACAGGGTAAGAAAATAAAGCCAGAAAATTTGCATTATTGCACTCTCTATAGCACTGCCATTATGAGTTACTGAAAAACCTCCTTGTGCTGTGCATTATGGTGTGTTAAGCTCCATACCGCACAAAAGTCAAGAGCTGAGTTACGTGCTCATGCACGCTTTCCCCATAGACATCAATGGGGACAAAGTGTAAGAAAAAAACGAACACCTGCGATCGCAGAAAGGAGATCACCGTAATGCAACCCCATTGATGTCTATGGGGAAAAGAACATAAGCCTAAAGTCTAAACACCCCTAATCCGCTTTCCCCTAACATTGCCAACACTAATAAAAGTTATTAACCCCTATTCCGCCGCTCCCCGACATCGCCAAAACTAATAAAAGTTATTAATCCCAATTCCGCCTCCCCCCCGATATCGCCGACACCTAAATAAATCTGTTAACCCCTAAACCGCCGGCCCCCACATAGCCAACACTATAATAAAGTATTAACCCCTAAACCTCCAGCCCCTCACATCGTAACTACTAAACTAAACCTATTAACCCCTAAACTGCTGGTCCCCCATATCGCAAAACACTAAATTAAACTATTAACCCCTAAACTTAACACCCCCTAACTTTAAATTAAAATTACAATATAACTATCTTCAAAAAAAGTTTAAACTATACATTAACCTAACATAACTATTCTAATAAAATTAAAAAACTACCAATTAAAAACCTAAATTAAAAATTAAAAAAAAAAAACACTACGAAAAAAAAATAAAAAAATCTAACATTACAAGAAATAATAAATACTAAATTATGAAAAATAAAATAATAAACGAAATTATCAAAAATAAAAACAATTACACCTAATCTAATAGCCCTATAAAAATAAAAAATAAAATAAAAACACCCCCTAACCTACTATAAACTACCAAAAGCCCTTAAAAGGGCCTTTTTTAGGACATTGCCCTAAGTTAAAAAGCTCTTTTACCTAAAAAAATTTACTAAGTCCCCCCTAAAAGTAACCCCCAAAATAAAAAAACCTAACTCTAAAAAACCTAAACTACCCATTGCCCCCAAAGGGGCATTCATATGGGCATTGTCCTTAAAAGGTCTGTCAGCTCTTTTACGGCCCTTAAAAGGGCATTCAGCTCTTTTACAAGTGCCTATCCCTAATCTAAAGAAAAAAAACACCCAAAGAAATAAAAAAAAACCCTAACACTAACCCCATAAAATCTACTCACAGTTTCTGAAGTCTGGACATCCATCTTCATCTAGGCGGTGATAAGTCTTCATCCAGGCAGCAACACCTTCATCCATCTCAGGGTTGTCTTCTATCTTCATCCCTGCGGCGCGGAGCGGAGCCGAGTGGAGCTATCCTGACACTGACGTTGAATGCAAGGTACCGGTTTCAAAATGGTGTACCTTGCATTCCTATTTGCTGATTTGATTTAAGAAGCTCTTAATAGGATGAAAGCTTCTTAAATCCTATTGGCTGTTCAATTCAGCCAATAGGATGAGAGCTTCTGAAATCCTATTGGCTGTTCAAATCGTAATATGCGTTCCTGCCCATTCCACGCACAATTTTTCAGCGGTATAGCTGTACCGCAAAACTCATAATCTAGTCGATAGCTTGCTCACTATTAGGCGTGCATAAAACCTCCTTCCTGTCATCACTCAAGTGATATGCCTTCCACTACATGAAGTAACTTCTGTGCAGACTGTTAACTCTGTGTGCCCTATATTCCATACTGGAATCCCTTACTCCTGTGAATGCTTCATTATTACATTTCTTATTCTTTACCACCTCTCTAATATATAGATGAGTTATGTAAATCTTACATTCTCTGGCCTAGATTTAGAGTTCGGCGGTAGCCGTCAAAACCAGCGTTAGAGGCTCCTAACGCTGGTTTTGGGCGCCCGCTGGTATTTGGAGTCAGTGATTAAAGGGTCTAACGCTCACTTTTCAGCCGCGACTTTTCCATACCGCAGATCCCCCTACGCCATTTGCGTAGCCTATCTTTTCAATGGGATCTTTCTAACGCTGGTATTTAGAGTCGTTTCTGCAGTGAGCGTTAGAGCTCTAACGACAAGATTCCAGCCGCCTGAAAATAGCAGGAGTTAAGAGCTTTCTGGCTAACGCCGGTTTATAAAGCTCTTAACTACTGTACCCTAAAGTACACTAACACCCATAAACTACCTATGTACCCCTAAACCGAGGTCCCCCCACATCGCCGCCACTCGATTAAAATTTTTAACCCCTAATCTGCCGACCGCCACCTACGTTATACTTATGTACCCCTAATCTGCTGCCCCTAACACCGCCGACCCCTATATTATATCTATTAACCCCTAACTTGCCCCCCACAACGTCGCCGCAAGCTACTTAAAATAATTAACCCCTAATCTTCCGACCGCAAATCGCCGCCACCTACGTTATCCCTATGTACCCCTAATCTGCTACCCCTAACATCGCCGACCCCTATATTATATTTATTAACCCCTAATCTGCCCCCCACAACGTCGCCGACACCTACCTACACTTATTAACCCCTAATCTGCCGAGCGGACCTGAGCGCTACTATAATAAAGTTATTAACCCCTAATCCGCCTCACTAACCCTATCATAAATAGTATTAACCCCTAATCTGCCCTCCCTAACATCGCCGACACCTACCTTCAATTATTAACCCCTAATCTGCCGACCGGAGCTCACCGCTATTCTAATAAATGTATTAACCCCTAAAGCTAAGTCTAACCCTAACACTAACACCCCCCTAAGTTAAATATAATTTTTATCTAACGAAATAAATTAACTCTTATTAAATAAATAATTCCTATTTAAAGCTAAATACTTACCTGTAAAATACATCCTAATATAGCTACAATATAAATTATAATTATATTATAGCTATTTTAGGATTAATATTTATTTTACAGGCAACTTTGTAATTATTTTAACCAGGTACAATAGCTATTAAATAGTTAAGAACTATTTAATAGTTACCTAGTTAAAATAATTACAAATTTACCTGTAAAATAAATCCTAACCTAAGATATAATTAAACCTAACACTACCCTATCAATAAAATAATTAAATAAACTACCTACAATTACCTACAATTAACCTAACACTACACTATCAATACATTAATTAAACACAATTGCTACAAATAAATAAAATTAAATAAACTATCTAAAGTACAAAAAATAAAAAAGAACTAAGTTACAGAAAATAATAAAATATTTACAAACATAAGAAAAATATTACAACAATTTTAAACTAATTACACCTACTCTAAGCCCCCTAATAAAATAACAAAGCCCCCCAAAATAAAAAATTCCCTACCCTATTCTAAAATACAAATATTACAAGCTCTTTTACCTTACCAGCCCTGAACAGGGCCCTTTGCGGGGCATGCCCCAAGAATTTCAGCTCTTTTGCCTGTAAAAAAAAACATACTATACCCCCCCCCAACATTACAACCCACCACCCACATACCCCTAATCTAACCCAAACCCCCCTTAAATAAACCTAACACTACCCCCCTGATGATCTTCCTACCTTGTCTTCACCATGCCAGGTTCACCGATCCGTCCTGGCTCCAAGATCTTCATCCAAGCCAAGCGGGGGCTAGACATCCACTGAAGAAGTCCAGAAGAGGGTCCAAAGTCTTCCTCCTATCCGGCAAGAAGAGGACATCCGGACCGGCAAACATCTTCTCCAAGCGGCATCTTCTATCTTCTTCCATCCGATGACGACCGGCTCCATCTTGAAGACCTCCAGCGCGGATCCATCCTCTTCTTCCGACGACTAGACGACGAATGACGGTTCCTTTAAGGGACGTCATCCAAGATGGCGTCCCTCGAATTCCGATTGGCTGATAGGATTCTATCAGCCAATCGGAATTAAGGTAGGAATTTTCTGATTGGCTGATGGAATCAGCCAATCAGAATCAAGTTCAATCCGATTGGCTGATCCAATCAGCCAATCAGATTGAGCTCGCATTCTATTGGCTGATCGGAACAGCCAATAGAATGCGAGCTCAATCTGATTGGCTGATTGGATCAGCCAATCGGATTGAACTTGATTCTGATTGGCTGATTCCATCAGCCAATCAGAAAATTCCTACCTTAATTCCGATTGGCTGATAGAATCCTATCAGCCAATCGGAATTCGAGGGACGCCATCTTGGATGACGTCCCTTAAAGGAACCGTCATTCGTCGTCTAGTCGTCGGAAGAAGAGGATGGATCCGCGCTGGAGGTCTTCAAGATGGAGCCGGTCGTCATCGGATGGAAGAAGATAGAAGATGCCGCTTGGAGAAGATGTTTGCCGGTCCGGATGTCCTCTTCTTGCCGGATAGGAGGAAGACTTTGGACCCTCTTCTGGACTTCTTCAGTGGATGTCTAGCCCCCGCTTGGCTTGGATGAAGATCTTGGAGCCAGGACGGATCGGTGAACCTGGCATGGTGAAGACAAGGTAGGAAGATCATCAGGGGGGTAGTGTTAGGTTTATTTAAGGGGGGTTTGGGTTAGATTAGGGGTATGTGGGTGGTGGGTTGTAATGTTGGGGGGGGGGTATAGTATGTTTTTTTTTACAGGCAAAAGAGCTGAAATTCTTGGGGCATGCCCCGCAAAGGGCCCTGTTCAGGGCTGGTAAGGTAAAAGAGCTTGTAATATTTGTATTTTAGAATAGGGTAGGGAATTTTTTATTTTGGGGGGCTTTGTTATTTTATTAGGGGGCTTAGAGTAGG
This sequence comes from Bombina bombina, assembly GCF_027579735.1. Classification (NCBI taxonomy): domain Eukaryota; kingdom Metazoa; phylum Chordata; class Amphibia; order Anura; family Bombinatoridae; genus Bombina; species Bombina bombina. The sequence continues at coordinate 244,094,695 of NC_069502.1, forward strand.
TGTAATTAGTTTAAAATTGTTGTAATATTTTTCTTATGTTTGTAAATATTTTATTATTTTCTGTAACTTAGTTCTTTTTTATTTTTTGTACTTTAGATAGTTTATTTAATTTTATTTATTTGTAGCAATTGTGTTTAATTAATGTATTGATAGTGTAGTGTTAGGTTAATTGTAGGTAATTGTAGGTAGTTTATTTAATTATTTTATTGATAGGGTAGTGTTAGGTTTAATTATATCTTAGGTTAGGATTTATTTTACAGGTAAATTTGTAATTATTTTAACTAGGTAACTATTAAATAGTTCTTAACTATTTAATAGCTATTGTACCTGGTTAAAATAATTACAAAGTTGCCTGTAAAATAAATATTAATCCTAAAATAGGTATAATATAATTATAATTTATATTGTAGCTATATTAGGATTTATTTTACAGGTAAGTATTTAGCTTTAAATAGGAATTATTTATTTAATAAGAGTTAATTTATTTCGTTAGATAAAAATTATATTTAACTTAGGGGGGTGTTAGTGTTAGGGTTAGACTTAGCTTTAGGGGTTAATACATTTATTAGAATAGCGGTGAGCTCCGGTCGGAAGATTAGGGGTTAATAATTGAAGGTAGGTGTCGGCGATGTTAGGGAGGGCAGATTAGGGGTTAATACTATTTATGATAGGGTTAGTGAGGCGGATTAGGGGTTAATAACTTTATTATAGTAGCGCTCAGGTCCGCTCGGCAGATTAGGGGTTAATAAGTGTAGGTAGGTGTCGGCGACGTTGTGGGGGGCAGATTAGGGGTTAATAAATATAACATAGGGGTCGGCGATGTTAGGGCAGCAGATTAGGGGTACATAGGGATAACGTAGGTGGCGGCGGTTTACGGAGCGGCAGATTAGGGGTTAAAAGTGTAATGCAGGGGTCAGCGATAGCGGGGGCGGCAGATTAGGGGTTAATAAGTGTAAGGTTAGGGGTGTTTAGACTCGGGGTACATGTTAGGGTGTTAGGTGCAGACTTAGGAGGTGTTTCCCCATAGGAAACAATGGGGCTGCGTTAGGAGCTGAACGCTGCTTTTTTGCAGGTGTTAGGTTTTTTTTCAGCTCAAACAGCCCCATTGTTTCCTATGGGAGAATCGTGCACGAGCACGTTTTTGATGCCGGCCGCGTCCGTAAGCAACTCTGGTATCGAGAGTTGCATTTGCGGTAAAAATGCTCTACGCTCCTTTTTTGGAGCCTAACACAGCATTTGTTTGAACTCTCGATACCAGAGTTAAATTTATGGTGCGGCCAGAAAAAAACCCGCGGAGCGTTAACAGCCCTTTTACCGCCGAACTCTAAATCTAGCCGTCTGTATTTAAAAAAAATATGAAGTAGATTAATTGTAGGGGTTAACTGGGTGGAATTTTGTAATCATTTTGTCCCTATCATTCCTACAAACATTTCTTACATACATTGTTACCATTGTTTCTCTAGCAATTCATTGTGTGTGACACCTAGCTTTTTAGTCCTAAGAACACCCTTTTTAAAAAAAATGACTAAACACATTTAGCCACTATGACTGGTTTATCATTGTGTATGAAGCTGTTTTCTGGAGAATAACTGACTATCACTTGACTTTTATTATTTTATCATCTTGAGGTATTGTCTTAATTACTGAGCTTTTATATAGGCTTCTAAAATGTGCAAACTTTTTATATATGAAAATGTAACCATTTTATTAAGTTGTGTTTTCTGTTATTATTCATCCTTGTCTAGTTTTTCTTTTACATCACAGTCAATATATATGTAGGTGTTTGTGTTTCTTTACATTTATGAGAGCTTTACGTTGTGTGGAACTTCCCTTATCATGAGTTATTGATGTAAAGTCCCTTAATATTTAAAAATAATTTAAATTGCTTGGTGCAGGCTGCAAATTTATGTTGAACTCTTAAGAAAATATATTTTAAACCTGATAGATTTTACAAGATGTTGACTCATCAAATCCTTAATGTGAGGATTAATGTAAAAAGTGGAATAATCATCAATAAATCATTACCTAAAATCTAATGGATTGTAAAGGCATTAGTAACATAAATTAAGCTTTGTTTTCTTATTATTCAGTCAGTGAACATCTGTCCAACAAATCATTATCATACCACATATGTATGTATTTGTGTTTATATAGATTTATGAGAGTTTTGTGTTGTATAGACCTTCCCTTCTTATGATTTGATGCTGTAAAAGCCATTAGTATTTTAGAACAATTTAAATTGCTTGGTGAAGCCTGCAAATTCAAGTTGAACTTCTTTAATAATATATTTACAACCTTATAACTTTTACAAGATTCTGACTCATCAAATACTTATTTGAGGATTAATGTAAATGGCCAAATAATCATCAATAAATCTCTTTTAGCCTCCTAAAATATAATGGATTTTGAAGGCATTAGTAAGATAACATAAACTTTGTTTTCTTCTAATTTAGCCAGTGAAAATCTGTCCAACAAATCATTAACCATTTACAGGTAATTAGCAATTATTCCATGAAGCAGTAATAACGATTTCTAGGACACACGCCCAATAAAAAACATATTTAGAAAATATATGACTAATTATTTAGAGTGATTTGCATTATATTTTTTCCCTAAGACTTAAACAAAACTTTATTTGAGTGTGAAAAGTTACCCAGTGATAGTAGTATAAATGTATTTATTTTTTGTAATATATATATATATATATATATATATATATATATATATATATATATATATATATATATATATATAATGTAGATATAAGATTTTAGAGATAATACAGGAAATTTGATATGATGCCATTACTTAGCAAGTGGCAGGTGCAAGAAACAGTAAATACTTATACACCGGATCACTTTAGTATTCATTAACAAAGAAATGACATATAAATTAAACTTCATTCTTAATTCCCTATAAATAAAATATAAATTATTTAAAAAGACTGGGTATTACCATGTGTGTCCTTAAAGGGACACTAAACCCATTTTTTTTTTCTTTCATGATTCAGATAGAGCATGCAAATTTAAGCAACTTTCTAATTTACTCTTATTATATATTTTTCGTCGTTCTCTTGCTATATTTATTTAAAAAGCAGGAATGTGATGCATAGGAGCTGGCCCATTTTTGGTAAAGAGTTCCAGAAAGTAGGGGCAGCATGGCAGAATGCTCTGGAGCCTGAGTTTGTCCTTATTCTTGGCACTGAGAGGAGGGATGTGTTGGCTGACCTAAGTGAACCAGATGGGATGTATGGTGTCAGGAGCTCTTTCAGGTACTGTGGGCCTTGGTTGTTTAAGGCTTTGAAGGTCAGCAGGCCAATTTTAAAATATGTTAACCATTTAATTGGAAGTCAATGCAGGGAGTGATTGATTGTGATACAATGGAGAAGTGAATGGATTGGTGGTCTGACCAGGTAACTGGGTTTACAGTTACTGGTGACACTTCTAGTCCAGACTGAAACACTAGATCAAGTGTATGACCTTTTCTTTGGGTGGGAGTGGTGACGATTTGTGTAAAGCCGAGTGTACTCCTAATATAAGCCATCTGGGGTGTTCAAGGATTAAGCCAGCCAAATGGTCTGGGAGTTCCTGAAGAAATCTCTTCCCATCTCCTGGGGGTCTGTATATTAGCAGTATTCAGAATCCTCTCTCTATTGAGAGGCTGGCAGCTATACATTCAAAAGATTGGGTTTTGTGGACTGATATTGGTCTGGGATTTAAGGATGATTTTGCACAGATCATAACTCCGCCTCCCTTGCGATCTTGTCTCGGGCGGTTGAACACTGTGTAATTGTCTGGAATAGCTGCCTCTAGAATAGGCCCTGCATTTTCATCTAACCATGATTCTGTGATGCATGCTAATTCGCATGTTTCAATAAGGTCGGAAATAATAGCTGTTTTGTTCTTTATTGATCTGGCATTGCATAGGATTGCTCTGATAGGACAGTCTTGGGATTCTGAGGTTTTGCTCTGTACTTTGGTGACAACGTGTCTTCTAATAGGGATCACACAAAGAGATTTTCTTGATTTGATAGTTTTTGTGGCTTTTAGGTTGGATCACTTCAATTGGGCTTGTGGGTACCAGGGCAGGTGGGGCAGCTGTGATAGTGTCAGGATATAGAACTTTAAATTTTGAATTTCCTCCACGACAGCCCCTGTCGGTCCCTTCGAAAATGCTGAGTGATTTTAGGGTAGCCACTAGTGAGGGACTGAGTGCTGCGACCGCTTTTTGGGGTCTTAAGGAGTGCAGATGTAAGGGCGTATAGGTGGTCATTCCCTCTGCAGTGAAGGGGTTAAATAGCTTCTAGTATTTGTAGGAATGTTAGCAGTGGGGTCTGGTTACATTGCCCTGATCTATAGGATTCAGGCCAGAGTGAGGTGTGAGATTTTGCACTTCAGGCTGCATTGTAGATAACAGATAAGAAAGCATGCAGGGGTTTTAAAACCAATGTATTTTAGTAAAATAGACTTAATCAATTAGTTTTTCTTGTGTTTAGAAATGAAATATGAGCATTGCTAAATGTATGATGAAATCCAAAACCCAATTTGTGCATGGGTTGAGTCTTTTTTTTTTTAGTTTAAGTGTACCTTGTTTGTGGTATTCAGCTGAAGGTCTCTCTTTCTGGTAGTAAGATGGTCTGGTGGGAGTATATTTCTATCCATTGAGTATCTCACTTTAGTAATGTCATCCGTTCAATTTTTGTGAGTCTAGTTGTGCGTTATGTGGAGTCGGTATTGGTCCTTGAAATAATTATGATGAATTTTAAATGCAAGAAGGTTAAAATTAAGATAAATCCAGAAGAGGTCAGGAGCCTGAGGAAAGTGTGGCATCCAGCAGTGGCGATTATAAGTGATTATATTGATGAGTATATTCATGTAAACAAGATTATGGGGCTAATGTATCAATGTCTGTCCAACATGCTACGCTGTCTGCATTTAACATTGCACAAGCAGTTCACCAGAACTGCTTGTATAATGCAGCCCCCTGCAGATTTGCAATGTCATCCCCTGCAATGCCGCTCCCTGCAGATGGCCGCTAGCAGGGGATGTCAATCAGCCCGATCATATAGGATCGGGCAGATTGCAGACCGCAGCCTCAGAGGCAGTGGACCAGTTATGGAGCAGCGGACTTAAGACCGCTGCTTCATAACTGCTGTTTCCGGCAAGGCTGATGGCTTGCACGGAAACAGGGGCATCAAGCTCCATTTGGAGCTTGATAATTCAGCCCCTATGCGTTCAAATCAGCATGGTTTTATGAGAAATAGATCATTTCAAACTAATCTAATTAGATTCTATGAGGAAGTAAGTAACAATATAGATAAAGGGGAATCAGTTGATGTCATATACTTGGATTTTGCAATGATGCAGTACCACATGAGAGATTAATGTACAAATTTAGGGACTGAGAATAGCTGAAAATCTTAGCTCATGAATAAATAACTGGATAAAAGACAGGAAGCAACGAGTAGTAGTAAACGTATCATACTCAGATTGGACAAAGGTAATCAGTGGAGTCCCCAAGGGATCAGTAGTGGGCCCTGTTCTTTTTAATATTTGTATTAATGACTTGAAGCAAGGATTAAATAGCAACATCTCTATTTTTACAGATGATACAAAGTTATGCAAGGTCATTAGGTCAGGGCAGGATGAACTTGCTTTACAAGGCAAACTGCAAAAATTAGAAGAATGGGCAGGTTAATGAAAATGAGATTTAATACTGGAAAATGCAAGGTTCTACATTTTGTAAAATAAGCAAAAATAAGCAGTCAATGTATTATTTAAATGGGTCTAGACTTAGCCAAACAGAGGAGGAAAAGGATTTTGGAGTAGTAATAGATAACACGCTAAAGATGGGTGCACAATGCAAGGCAGCGGCTTCTAAGGCCAATAAGATACTAGCATGTATTAAATATGGCATTGATGCAAGGGAGGAAAGCATAATTCTGTCACTATATAAATCCCTGTTAAGACCCCACCTTGAATATTGAGTGCAGTTCTGGGGAAAAAAGACATTGCAAACTTAGAAAAAGTCTCTAGAATGGCAGAAACTCTATTTATTCCAAGGAAATTGTTTGTGACAAAAGGTGACAATTTAAGGCTGGAGGAAAGGAGATTTAGGGGGTATTTATCAAGCCATCAACCACAAATAAGATGGAATTCTGCAGCGTAATTGTGGCGAGCTTGATTCAACCTACTTATCAAATCCTACAGACCAGCAAAAATCTGTGGCGTAACATATGATCCACCGGTTTCAATCCGACACAGGATCGATGCTTACGTCATTACAGATGTTCCAAATACACATTCAGCAATATTTTACACTTTTTCAAAGTTATCAAATAGTTAACGGTACGCTTGCAGCTATTCAGGCCCAGGGTACCTGGTTTTCAATCTGCCACCCTGGAGGCCGCGGATGCCATAGGAATCAATGGGAGTCTGAAAGCAGAGAAAGCTTATGTTCAATGTTGCCAGATATCCCATTGATTTCTATGGTAGAAAACCAGTAACGTTTATACCTAACACCAGCCCCGAGTCTAAACACCCCTAATCTGCCGCCCTGAAATTGCCACCACCTACATAATGTTATTAACCCCTATCCTGGAACCTCCTGGAACCCGCCACAATATAAATAAATGTATTAACCCCTAAACCTCTGGCCTCCCACATCACTACCATTAACTAAACCTATTAACCCCTAAACCACCAGCCCCCCACATCACCATAAACTAAATTAAGATATTAACCCCTAAATCTAACAACCCGCTAACTTTACATTCAAATTACAACATCCCTATCTTATAATAAATTAAAACTTAACTGTAAAATTAAAATAAACTATATTAAACTATTAATTAACCTACCCTATTTTACTAAAATTACATTAAGCTAGCAATTAAATTAACTATATTACATATTAAAAAACCCTAACCCTACTCAAATTATTTAAATCAACTATTAAAAATTACTAAATTATAACAAAAAATTAACGCTGTTACAAAAAATAAAAAACACTAAATTACGAGAGAAAAAAAAAACACAGTATCAAAAATAAAAACGAATTACAGCTAATCTAATAGCCCTATCAAAATAAAAAAGCCCCCCCCAATATAAAAAAACCCTAGCCTACAATAAACTACCAATGGTCCTTAAAAGGGCCTTTTGCGGGGCATTGCCCCAAAGAAATCAGCTCTTTAACCTGTAAAAACAAATACAAACACCCCCAACAGTAAAACCCACCACCTACTCAACCAACCCCCCCAAATAAAAAGCCTATCTAAAAAACCTAAGCTCCCCATTGCCCTGAAAAAGGCATTTGTATGGGCATTGCCCTTAAAAGGGCATTTAGCTCTTTTACCTGCCCAGACCCTACTATAAAAATAAAACCCACCCAAAAATCCCTTAAATAAACTTAACACTAACCCCCGACGATCCACTTACAGTTATTGAAGTTCCGCTTGAAGAATCCATCCAGCCGGCAAGAAGTCTTCATCCGTGCAGCAAGAAGTATTCATCCGGGTGGCCTCTTCCATCTTCATCTATCTGGTGAAGTCTTCATCCATGCGACTTCTTCTATCTTCATCCATCCGGCATGGAGTGGGTCAATCCTGAAGACATCCGGCGTGGAGCTCCTCTTCAATACGGTGGCCACCGTAAACTGGAACTTGAATGCAAGTGACGTCATCCAAGATGGTGTCCCTTGCATTCCTGAATGGAATAGCCAATAGGATGAGAGCTGCTCAAATCCTATTGGCTGATTGGAAGAGCCAATAGGATTTTAGCAGCTCTAATCCTATTGGCTGTTTGGAAACTTTCCGCCAATAGGAATGCAAGGGACGCCATCTTGGATGACATCACTGCATTCAAGTTCCAGTTTACGGCGGCAATCATATTGAAGAGGAGCTTCATGCCAGATCTCTTCAGGATGGACCCGCTCCACGCCGGATGGATGAAGATAGAAGATGCCGTCTGGATAAAGACCTCACCGGTTGGATGAAGATGGAAGAGGCCGTCTGGATGAAGACTTCTTGCTGGCTGGATGGATCCTTCAAGAGGGACTTCAAAAACTGTAAGTGGATCATTGGGGGTTAGTGTTAGGTTAATTTAAGGGTTTTTTGGGTGGGTTTTATTTTTAGAGTAGGGTCTGGGCAGGTAAAAGAGCTAAATGCCCTTTTAAGAGCAATGTCCATACAAATTCCCTTTTCAGGGCTATGGGGAGCTTAGGTTTTTAGATAGGCTTTTTATTTGGGTGGGTTGTTTGGGTGGGTGGTGTTACTGTTGGGGGGTGTTTGTATTTTTTTTTACAGGTAAAAAAGCTGATTTCTTTGGGGCAATGCACCGCAAAAGGCCTTTTTAAGGGCCATTGGTAGATTATTGTAGGCTAGGTTTTTTTTTTTTTTTTTGGCGGGGATTTTTTATTTTGATAGGGCTATTAGATTAGGTGTAATTTGTTTTTATTTTTTATACTGTGGTTTGTTTTTTTTCGTAATTTAGTGTTTTTTATTTTTTGTAACAGCGTTTATTTTTTTTGTAATTTAGTCATTTTTAATAGTAGATTTAAATAATTTGAGTAGGGTTATCGTTTTTTTAATATGTAATATAGTTAATTTAATTGCTAGTTTAATGTAATTTTAGTATAATAGTTAGGGTACATTAATTAATAGTTTAATATAGTTTCTTTTAATTCTACAGTTAAGTTTTAATTTATTATAAGATAGGGATGTTGTAATATTAATGTAAAGTTAGCGGGTTGTTAATTTTAGGGGTTAATAGCTTAATTTAGTTTATGGCAATGTGGGGGGCTGGCAGTTTAGGGGTTAATAGGTTTAGTTAATGGTAGTGATGTGGGAGGCCAGGGGTTTAGGGGTTAATAACTTTATTTAGTGGTGGTAGGGTCCGGGAGTGGCGGGATAGGGGTTAATAACTTTATTTAAGTTGTGGTGGGGTCCGGGAGCGGTGGGATAGGGGTTAGACATTTTAATATAGTGGTGGTGTTTAGTGACAGGGTATAAATGAAGTTGGTAAAAAGCCGAATAGCAGCGAGATCGATGACTGCTAGTTAACAACAGTGCGATGCTCATCGCCCCATACTTGGTGCGCGGCTTTTTGCCCGCTTTTTTTATAAATATGGAGATGGTATTCAGGTCCACGGCCGCAATGTTAGGCGATTTTAGGCGAGCGTATTGATGCCAGCGAATGCAGCATAGTTGAGGCTTTGATAAATATCTCCCTTAATCTCCTTCAATGCAAACGTTTTTTCACTGTAAGAGCAATAAAATTGTGGAACTCATTACCTGAGTTGTGGAACTCATTGTCTGAGGAGGTAGTAAATGCCAATACTATATACAGATAAGTCCTGAGACAGCGCTCATTTAGCCAGACACAAACGTAAAATGTCAAAAGCCTAAAATGGGGGTATCACAGTATAAACATCCTGAATGCTGATGTAACACAGTACCTTGGGGGCTCTAGTCGCCAACCGCAACTTCTCTCTGTACCCTCCTGGTCTCAATCAGTTCCCAAGTGAGTGTGACAATCTCCTCCCCTTGGCTTCTTCGTCACTACCAAAGTGACCAATGTAACGGCTCCAAACACAGCAACCACAGAGGTGCTCCCTGCAAACCGCCTGCAGACCTCCACAAGTCTGCAAAATCACCAGCAGCCACAAGAGAAAAAAAGGCGAGTTGGGGCCACAGGTAAAAAGATAATACTTAGCTTTTATTGCCATACAAAATATAAAAACACTCTCAGTGCATAAAAACAAAAGAGCTAGGACAGCAGCGGTCTGACATGTTTCAGCTTCTCTGCCTTACTCATAGACCGTGCTGTGTACTGGCTCACAGCCTTCTTAAATCATGTAATTACACTGACATAAATCTGTTGCCACAGTTAACTCTTGCATTACTGGAAACGAACAGTGCTTAATCTATTAGTTCAAACAAGTACATCACATGAATCATTCAATATGGAAGTGTAAACAGTAATTCAGCAGTTCAACACATATTATACAGATCATATTAATGGGAAAAATGTAATACTGAGATTCTGTAGGGAAAAAAGCGTATATTAAGTGTCAACTTCAGGTATTCTGGTCTTAAGTTTAAAGATCCAAAATGTCTCGCGCATGCGTAGCACTTTGTCTCGAGTGCGAGTACCAAAGAGAGGAGGAGATAGAGACAAAGTGCTACGCATGCGCGAGGCATTTTGGATCTTTAAACTTAAGACCAGAATACCTGAAGATTTAAACATACAAACAGATTTAATTAACTGTTGTCGTTAAGCAGATATAGGACGCACATATAGTTTTGGTATACCTTTACCTCCAACCTAGGTATAAGTTCTTGCTTAATCAATATAACATCCATAATTTTGAAGTTACTAAGTCACAGTATATAGATATGTAGATGGGTTATTCTTTCCTTGAACTTTTGTCTGGTTAGAGAAATATTCACATACATGTATACACAGATATGTAGCAAGGTTAAACTTTCTTTGTTTATGGCCAATCGATCTGGGGAGGTATTTTGAACACATATAGCAGTATGGTATAGGCTTAGTGAGATATTTATTGTATAGTCTAACCAGGTGTATTTAATAGTAGAGGAATATTCGCATACATGTATATACAGATATGTAGCAAGGTTAAACTTTTTTTTTTTTTTTTTTATATATAGCCAAATGATCTGGGGATTGTATTTTGAGCTCCATATAGTTGTATGGTATAGGCTTAGTGAGAGATTTCGTGTATAATCTTATACAGTGTATTTAAATAGTAGTCCTTAATGTAAAGTTGACACTTAATAAACGCTTTTTTCCTTACAGAATCTCAGTATTATATTTTTCCCATTAATATGATCTGTATAATATGTGTTGAACTGCTGAATTACTGTTTACACTTCCATATTGAATGATTCATGTGATGTACTTGTTTGAACTAATAGATTAAGCACTGTTTGTTTCCAGCAATACAAGAGTTAACTGTGGCAACAGAAGTCACTAAGTCACAGTATATAGATATGTAGCTGGGTTATTCTTTCCTAGAACTTTTGTCTGGTTAGAGGAATATATACATACATGTATATACAGATATGTAGCAAGGTTAAACTTTCTTTGTTTATGGCCAATTGATCTGGGGTGGTATTTTGAACACATATAGCAGTATGGTATAGGCTTAGTGAGAGATTTCTTGTATAGTCTAACAAGGTGTATTGAATAGTAGAGGAATATTCGCATACATGTATATACAGATATGTAGCAAGGTTAAACTTTTTTTTTCCAAATGATCTGGGGATTGTATTTTGAGCTCCATATAGTTGTATGGTATAGGCTTAGTGAGAGATTTATTGTATAGTCTAATACAGTGTATTTAAATAGTAGTCCTTAATGTAAAGTTGACACTTAATATACGCTTTTTTCCCTACAGAATCTCAGTATTACATTTTTCCCATTAATATGATCTGTATAATATGTGTTGAACTGCTGAATTACTGTTTACACTTCCATATTGAATGATTCATGTGATGTACTTGTTTGAACTAATAGATTAAGCACTGTTTGTTTCCAGCAATGCAAGAGTTAACTGTGGCAACAGATTTATGTCAGTGTAATTACATGATTTAAGAAGGCTGTGAGCCAGTACACAGCACGGTCTATGAGTAAGGCAGAGAAGCTGAAACATGCCAGACCGCTGCTGTCCTAGCTCTTTTGTTTTTATGCACTGAGAGTGTTTTTATATTTTGTATGGCAATAAAAGCTAAGTATTATCTTTTTACCTGTGGCCCCGACTCGCCTTTTTTTCTCTTGTGGCTGCTAGTAAATGCCAATACCTTAGATACATTTAAAAATGGTTTAGATACATTTCTGTCTAGAAACAGAATTCATGGATATGATTGCTTGTGTTAAATTGGTTACCTTTTAATGGGATTAATTTAAGATCAACTGGAGCTTTTTTGTAAGTATATTAAAATTTGTATAGGTTGAATTCGATTGACTTCTGTCTTTTTTCAATCTCATCTACTAATGTTACTATGTATGTTACTATGTAATGATGCATACGGGCCAGCGGATGAACTTCCCAGGATGAGAGCTCAATCCTATTGGCTGAATGGAACAGCCAATAGCATGAGAGCTGCTCAAATCCTATTGGCTGATTGGAACCTTTCAGCCAATTTGAATGCAAGGGACGCCATCTTGGATGACGTCACTTGCATTCAAGTTCCAGTTTACGGCGGCGACCGTATTGAAGAGGAGCTCCCCGCCGGATGTCTTCAGGATTGACCCGCTCCACGCCGGATAGATGAACATGGAAGAGGCCACCCGGATGAAGACTTCTTGCCGTCTGAATGGATCCTTCTAGCAGAACTTCAAGAACTGTAGGTGGATCATCGGGGGTTAGTGTTAGGTTAATTTAAGGGTTTTTTGGGTGGGTTTTATTTTTAGAGTAGGGTCTGGGCAGGTAAAAGAGCTAAATGCCCTTTTAAGGGAAATGCCCATACAAATGCCCTTTTCAGGGCAATGGGGAGCTTAGGTTTTTTAGATAGGCTTTTTATTTGGGGGGTTGGTTGGGTGGGTGGTGGGTTTTACTGTTGGGGTGTTTGTATTTTTTTTTTTTACAGGTAAAAGAGCTGATTTCTGTAGGGCAATGCCTCGCAAAAAAGGCCCTTTTAAGGGCCCTTGGTAGTTTATTGTAGGCTAGGGGTTTTTTTTATTTGGGGGGGGGGCTTTTTTTTTTATAGGGTTATTAGTTTAGGTGTAATTTGTTTTAATTTTTTATACTGTGGTTTGTTTTCACAATTTAGTGTTTTTTATTTTTTGTAACTTATCGTTTATTTTTTTTTGTAATTTAGTAATTTTTAATAGTAGATTTAAATAATTTGAGTAAGGTTAGGGTTTTTTAATATGTAATATAGTTAATTCAATTGCTAGTTTAATGTAATTTTAGTATAATAGTTAGGGTAGGTTAATTAATAGTTTAATATAGTTTATTTTAATTCTACAGGTAAGTTTTAATTTATTATAAGATAGGGATGTTGTAATTTTAATGTAAAGTTAACGGGTTGTTAAGTTTATGGGTTAATAGCTTAATTTAGTTTATAGCAATGTGGGGAGCTGGCGGTTTAGGGGTTAATAGGTTTAGTTAATGGTAGTGATGTGGGAGGCCAGGGGTTTAGGGGTTAATAATTTTATTCAGTGGTGGCAGGGTCTGGGAGCGGCAGGATAGGGGTTAATAACTTTATTTAGGTTGCGGCGGGGTCCCAGAATGGCGGGATAGGGGTTAAACATTTTAGTATAGTGGCGGCGTTTAGTGACAGGGTATAAATAAAGTTTTTAAAAATCCGAATAGCAGCAAGATCGATGACTGCTAGTTAACAAAAGTCCGATGCTCATTGCCACATACTTGGTGTGCGGCTTTTTCCCGGATTTTTTGTATAAATATGGAGATGGTATTCAGGTCCGCGGCCGCAATGTTAGGCGATGTTAGGCGAGCGTATTGGTGCCGGCGAATGCAGCATAGTTGAGGCTTTGATAAATATCCCCCTTAATCTCCTTCAACATAAACGTTTTTTCACTGTAAGAGCAATAAAATTGTGGAACTCATCATTACCTGAGTTGTGGAACTCATTACCTGAGGAGGTAGTAAATGCCAATACCTTAGATACAATTAAAAATGGTTTAGATACATTTCTGGCTAGAAACAGAATTCAGGGATATGATTGCTTGTGTTAAATGGGTCACCTTTTAATGGGATTAATTTAATCTTTTTTGTAAGTATATTAAGATTTGTATAGGTTGAACTCGATTCACTTCTGTCTTTTTTCAATCTCATCTACTATGTTACTATGTATGTGTTCCATATTTAACAGTTGAATTTGTATATTGCATCTGGGGAACATTTTGTGTATATATATATATATATATATATATATATATATATAATTTTTATTTATTTATTTTTTCAACCAATTTTAACATAATATTTTATAAATAATGAGTGCGCATTTAAAAGGTCTTTGTATTTTTGGTTTAACTGGAAGAATTAGTTATGAGTTCTCAACAACTGCTTAATTTTCTTCTTTTTTCAGTGTACCAAATACTTTTTTTTATCATCTCTATAAAAATGATTTATGCATAAGTTAACCAGTCACTAAGTCTATCAAGGGTTTTTAAAGGCAACTACAATTGCAGGAAAATTGCAGCTCTGTTTGGGTTACAAGTATGAATATATAAATATTTATAGGAATCATAATTAAAATATTAAGTTTATCTACACAAAAGAGAAGACCAGAAAAACATAATGTTTGTATTATCTCAACAATATACCTAACATTGGAAACGTGATCTAAAATACATTTTTTTTTGGTGCTGGAATAGATATAATGAATTTTACACTGTGCAAATAAATGCTACTCTGCAAACACAGAAACTGTCCTGCAGTTAGGAATATATTGTTACATGCACTGACATTGATTATTTTGTTCACTTTATTCTTAAAGTGCCATAAAACAGGTTGAGATATGTGCATATCCTAAATAGGATAATTAAGCAAAAACTAGTTTGCATACATTTTTTTAAAAAATTGCTGGCAAATATTTTTAAATCATTTTAAAAAATAAACAAAATTAGTGACAAAGGTTAATGGCAAGGCACTGAAGTAAAAATTTGCAGGTAAAGAAATGAAAGTACATATTGTCTCTATCCCAACTAGTTTTATGTCCCTTTAAATAAAGTGGTTTAACTGTTTGTTTTTTACATTTCGAATGGTGTGTGAAAAAACACAAGACTTACTTTTGATAACAAAATGTTGAAGATGTGTTTAATGAAGAAATTATATAGATTGAAATGCAACTATATATATATAAAACACCTACCCTTAAACCTTATTGGTTGTATCTGGCACATTTGGGGGTCTATTTATGAAGCAGCGGATGCTGCCTTCGACCCACTCCGCTTCAGTTCCGGCTGAAGTGGAAGTTAAGAATCAGCGATCCTAAGACCGCTGCTCCTTAACTTGTCCACCACCTCTGAGGTGGCGGACAGCAATCCACCTGATTGAATATGATCGGGCTGATTGACACCCCCTGCTAGCAGCCGATTGGCCACGAATCTGCAAGGGGCGGTATTGCACCAGCAGTTCACAAGAACTGCTGGTGCAATGATAAATGCTGAAAACGTATGCTGTCGGCATTTATCGATGTGTGGCGGACATGTACATTCGGACATTAATAAATGGACCCCTAGATGATTAGTTCTTTTTTTTTTAATGGAGGAAGGTTTATTTCTGACCTAGCTGCATTATAATAATTGCAGTTTAAAGGTACCACTAGATCGGAGGAGAAAGTAATGTACTATTTGGCTTTCAGCTTCTAGAATTACTAATGCTACTTACAGATTATGGGGACGATTTATTAAGATGCCGATGGATAAGTTAAGGAGCAGCTGTCTTAAGACTTATGTTTCCGGCGAGCCTGACGGCTTGCACAGAAATGCTGCATTCGTAGCATGTTAAATCGGCCCTATACCTTCAATAAATATGTAAAATGGATAGATTAACTAAGGTTAATATACATTTATATGTTTGTGTTAATATGTGTATATACACATATTAACATATAAATATATATGTATATCAGCATATACATATATGTTTACATTGCGGTCCATAAGAACAAATAGTTCCCATAGACTGCAATGTAAAGGCACTTTTCAGTGCCGTTTTTTTTCTAACATCCCTCTCCCACCAACTTTAAAGCCCCAAAACTTCCTAGTGCAGTTTTTTTTTATTAAAAAAAGCTAGATTTTTTTTAATAAAAAACTATAATGCCCTCTATTTTAAGGGCATTTTGGGCACTTTTAGAAAATTAACCAGGGATCTAATGTGGTTAATTTACGGTCTGTGAGCTCATGGCAGCAATAACCAGCCACTTGTAATGGATGGTTAATTATCACGCTCCGACAAATTTGCCCATTTGCGGGAGCACAATAATTTAGTGCTCCACTTTATTCTAGCCATATGTTTGCTGTGTTAGTGCAAAAGTTTATTCTGCAATACATATATAGCTTTGTTACAGGATCTTGCATACAGACTGCCTTTCTTGTCTGCCAAGATTTCTGTGAATGTGCAAAACACCTGGTTGTCATATTGAATATATGAAACATTTTAGTATAAACTGACAATTTCTACAATAAATTAATTGTTCACACACTGAGCACTTGAAAATGCTGCTTATATTCAATAATCACATAACCATGAAATAACAAAAATGTGAGGACCCCAGCCAAAGCAACATCTTCATCTTTTAGAAACATAGACAACATTTTCAAGTTGCAAAAAATAAGAATGTTACTTGTTGAGAAAGCAAGAATAAACATGAACAGAAAAGAAGTATAAGGGAAAGTGCATGCACATGGTTAATGTGTTTTAATATCACAAGGGATGTTTAAAAATAGGTATTATTATTATTATTATTATAATAAAGTGCCAACATATTTTGCAGCTCTGTCCATGGGTACAATTGAAATAAAAAAAAAAAACAATGATATAATACTTGTAAGAGACAATACAAAATTTGAACTGAGGTACCTATTACCGTGGGAACTTACAGCCTAGAAGGGTATAAGGGTGGGAAACAAGAGGTGAGAACTGCATGGGTGAGAATGATGTTAATACAGAGTTAGATGAGGGCAATTATTGGGTAAGTGGAATTAATTTGTTACTGAATTGGGTAGTAGGCTTCTCTGAACATGTCTTTAGGGAGCGTTTAAAAAAAAAAAGGCAGATTAGGGGAAAAGCGTGAGGAAGTGCATTCCAGAGGGTTGGTGCCGCATGAGAGACGTTCTGAAGTCTAGCATGAGAAGGGGTGATAATAGAAGCTACAAAGAGCAGGTTATTGTTGGATCTTAGTGGGCAAACTGGAGTATATTTGTTAATTATTTAGGACAGATAGTTGGAAGCGGCACTGGAAAAAAACCTTTGTTGGTCAGGGTGATAATTTTGAATTTAATTCTGCTGTGAATTGGGAGCCAGTGAAGGGACTTGCAGAGAGGTGCAGTAGATATACAGTGATGAGAAAGGTTGATTAGCCGGGCAGAGGCATTTAGGATTGATTAAAGGGGGTAGAGGCAGGAGAAAGGAAGGCCAGTTAGTAGGTTTTTGCAGTAGTCAAGTCAGGAAATTACAAGGGAGTGGATTAGTTGCTTTGTAGTGTCAGCGCTCTGGAATGGAGTCAAGTGTAGCTCTGAGACAGCTGACTTGAAGTGATAGGGAGATTGTAATGCTGTTGACAGTGATAAAAAAAATCAGAAATTGGAGTAGATCTAAAGGAGGGGTTAGAAAGAGCTGAGTCTTGGACATGTTAATTTTTAGGTGGTTAGAGGCCATCCAGGGGGAAATGCTGGATAAGAAGTCACTAATGTAAGAATGGACAGAGGGAGAGAGGGCAGGGTAGAAGAGTTAGATCTGAGTGTCATCAGAATAAAAGTGATATTAGAAGCTATAGATATTGATAAGTTTACCCAGTGAATGGAGAAAAGTAGAGGGCCCAGGGCAGAGCCTTGATGTACTCTAACAGACAGAGGCATTGAAGAAGAGGAGTCACTAGAAAATGACACAGAAAAGAAAGTGTTAGAAAGATAAGAGTGGATCCAAGACAGAGCAGTGTCACAGAGACCAAGAAAGCTGACTACTGCAATAACCTACTCTACACTTATCCTACTTGACCTCTCAGATGCCTAAAACACAGTTCACCACCCCTTTCTGGGGGTCAAGTAAGGAGTTAGAGGACAGGAAGTGGGTTGCGTGGTTGTAAACTAGTTTTGATGTATGGGGAAGCAGTGATTTGCAGTAGAACTAGGGCCAAGGGGGATTTTTGAGTTAGAGTGATGTCTGCATGTTTGAAGAAGATAGAAATTAACTGGTAGAAAGGGATAGTATGAGAGCAGAAGCATAAATGGACACCACTACTATTGCTGAATGATTTGTTTGTGAATCATTGTCAGCAAACTAAATAGTGGTGCAAAATGATATGATGACTGAGTTTTGCTCTGAATATAACATAAACAAATTAAGGGCATTCAGCATGCTTTCCCTGGAGTGTACACTCTAAACATACTTTTTTTTACTTTTCAGTCCTTGTATGTGGGATTATTTATTTAGTTTAGTTTCAGAATTCTATTTTATATATACAGTATATATAGTCAGCGGTGACTACCTCACATAGCCTCTTATGGAGAACAGTCTTGACAAAGGTCCTTATGAGGACCGAAATGTTGACTGAATTAATGAAACAATAAAACTTATGTTATTTAAGTCCTGTGTGTGCCTCTTCTCTACATGAAAAGTTTCTACCTATCTACCATAGAGTGCATCCAGGCATATCAACGTACAGTGAGTGCTTGGATCCAAAAACTAGGTGTATATATATATATATATATATATATATATCTCAAGTAATGAAGAGCTCTATAAACAGTGTGGTCACTATAAAAAAAATATTACAGATAGCAACATGAATACATTTAGAAAGATTGCAGGGGTTTGATTTAATCAAAATAACATCTGATGATGAGAAAATGATAGGAATGAAGAGATTTTCTTAGTAGGAGCTTTAGATAGGTGCTTATGTGAGATAGAGGATCCAGTATGCTAGGCACACTCACCTGAATTAGGAATCACTGAGAAACAGATACTGAACTGAATAGGTATGGTGCTTTTCAAAGAAGCAAATACCATCTGGATATCTACCATGAAGACTATTTCTTCTCTCATTGAGCACTATGCATCTAAAACAACATGGTTAGTATATTGGAAAAATGCAATAAGCAGCCATGTGAACAGAAACTAATGATTTATACTGGGACACTGTACAGTTAAAGTGTTTAAGTTATCTCAAGGAAAATAGATTTAAAGAAATCCTGCAAACTTCAGCTCTTACTGTAATTGAAAAAGAGATGTAGAGGAAAGCAGGAAAGACCTGACATTAATATACAGACACTAGCACAGCATCAACAACTTTGATGAATATAACTTTCAACATATGTTTAATGGTTTTGTCTAAGCTGTTATTGGAATGAATATAAACAGGGTAAATGGTATTACTTTTTTTTCCCGACCTTGATAAAAGAAAAAGTTAATTTATTTTTGAGCAGTGCAAGAAGTAAATTGATATAATATGATGAATGAAAAAACATCTTGATTTGAGAGTTCTGAGAGCTCAGTCTTAAAGGGTAAATTATGACTTGGTTCCATTGAACCAAAGTAAAAGTCAGTTTAAACCTAATTTAAAAAAATAAATAAAAAAATAAATAAATGGGTTTTGTATCCTTAAAACTTTAAGAACTGTTATACCAATCAAATATGTTTTTTATTTATTTTATAGTAGATACTTAGGGGCATATTTATCAAGCTCCGAATGGAGCTTTATGTCCCGTGTTTCTGGCGAGCCTGCAGGCTCGCCAGAAACAGCAGTTATGAAGCAGCGGTCACAAAGACCGCTGCTCCATAACCTGTCCGCCTGCTCTGAGCAAGCGGTCAGACATCGCCGGAAATCAACCCAATCGAGTACGATCGGGTTGATTGACACCCCCTGCTGGTGGCCTATTGGCCGCGAGTCTGCAGGGGGTGGCGTTGCACCAGCAGCTGCTGGTGCAATGCTAAATACAGCAAGCGTATTGCTCGCCGTATTCAGTGAGGTCTGTCGGACCTGATCCGCACTGTCGGATCAGGTCCGACAGACGTTGATAACTTGGGGCCAGTGTATTCTCCAGGACCTAATTAATGGGCACTTCACCCAGCTGATTTTATTAGCCACTCAGCTAAAATTTAAACCAAAATATTAAGTTAGAATTAGCTAATATTAAATCTTGTAAATGTTTATTGCACAAATTATCATTATTTTGATTTATACAAAACATTTTTAAATAACAGAAAATCTTAAAATATTGTAAAGTATTACACTATCCCCACACAGCTATGGCATATGGCTATGGCTATGGCATAATGCCAGTTGGCAACATTTTCCACTGAGAACCAGGATGTAGAAAATAAAAGATACGTAGCTGATTATGGGCCAGATTAAGA
Source organism: Bombina bombina (assembly GCF_027579735.1). Taxonomy (NCBI): domain Eukaryota; kingdom Metazoa; phylum Chordata; class Amphibia; order Anura; family Bombinatoridae; genus Bombina; species Bombina bombina. The sequence goes on from NC_069502.1 coordinate 244,114,765, forward strand.
GTAGAGCACTTTCGTTAGCGTGAGGAGCATAAACACGATCACAAGATCACTGAGTTCTTTATGCTCAAATCTGTATTACACTGTTTAAATTACTGCAAATTTGTTTGGACAAACTTGCAGTAATTTACTCTACCCATATTTTGTATAGGTGCCGTTGAGTGGCAATGTCCGCTCAAATAACAAATGAAAATAAATGTGATTGCTCAAATGCAATCGCATTTAAGGCTCAAACTTCAAGTCGGGTAAAGAGTTTCTGTGAAGTTTTGCTACCCGTCGAATTTTGCTACCCTCTCAGTGTGCATGTGCACATTTATGTCACTGCATTCCACACATGCTTTAAAACATATGTGGAATACTTAATTTCATTTACATATTGAGGGTGCACGTTGAGCGCATGCGCAGGCAAAGTGTCAGAGTAAACAGTTGCACTAAATAATTATATTAGCCCCTAAACCACCACACCCCCACATCACAAACTACCCATATACACTATTAACTTCTAAACTGCCACACACCCCACCCCAAACTAACCCACCACACCCCACATCGTAAAATACCCCTCTACTCTACACTATTTACTATTTATCAAATCAGCCAATAGGAATGAGAGCCGCTTAAATCATATTGGCTGTTTAAATCAGCCAATAGGATTTAAGCAGCTCTCATTCCTATTGGCTGATTTGAATTTTTCAGCCAATAGGAATGCAACGGTACCCCAATATAAAAGCGGTACCTTGCATTGAATCCTCAGTGTGCGGCGGACAATCGTATGAAGAGAACCTCAACATCGGACCGATGGACCTCCGTCTAGACCTCTGCCCGGATCTCCGCCTCTGCGCATCCACCGACTGTTCCGCCTCCGCAGGGATGAAGAAGATAGAAGATGCCGGTGCTGGGGTTAGTGTTAGAGTGTTTTGTTTTTTTTAGATTAGGGCTTTTTTTTTATTTAATGGGCCGAAAAAGAGCTGAATGCCCTTTTAAGGGCAGTAAAAGAGCTGAATGCCCTATTCAGGGCAAAGGGTAGATTCGTTGTTTTTTTTTTGTTAGGTTTTTTTTATTTTGTGGGTTTGGGGGGTTGTAATGTTATGGGGTGTTTGTTTTTATTTTTTGGCAAAATAGCTGTTAACTTTAGGTCTATTATTATAGATAAGGTTTTTTTTTATTTTGGGGTGGTTTTTTTTGTTTTTTTTAAAGCGGGGTATATATAGGAATAGTTTTTATTATTTTGGATAATTTCATTTGTTATTTTTTGCAATGGTAGTTTTTTTATTTTTTGTAATTTTAGTGTTGATTATTTTTTGTAATTGTAGTTTTATTTTTTTTAGTAATCTTAGGTTTTTTTATTTTTAGTAATGTTGGTTTTTTATTTTTAGTAATGTTAGGTTTTATTAGTTTAAGCTTAGGTTTCATTTTTATTTCACAGGTAAGTTTGTATTTATTTTAGTAGATAGTTATATTGTAGCTAGCTTAGGTTTTATTTTTATTTCACATTTAAGTTTGTATCTATCTATATAAGGTTTAGAGGTTAATATAGTTTAATTTAGGTTGCTGCAATGTGGGGGGTGGTTTAGGGGTTAATAGGTTTAGTTAGTTTTGGCGATGTGGGTGTATGGCGGTTTAGGGGTTAATAGGTTTATCTAGTGTTTTAGTTAGTGTTGGCGATGTGGGTATAAGGCGGTTTAGGGGTTAATAGGTTTAGTTAGTGTCGGCTATGTCGGGGGAACTGCGGTTTAGGGGTTAATAGGTTTAGTTAGTGACGGCGATGTTTGGGAAAGGCGGTTTAGGGGTTAACAGGCTTATTTTGTGTTTTAGTTAGTGACGGCGATGTCGGGGAACTGCGGTTTAGGGGTTAATAGGTTTCAGTTAATGTAGGCGATTTTTGGGAACGGCAGTTTAGGGGTTAATAGCTTTATTTAGTGATTTTTATTAGTGTCGGCGATGTCGGGGAACTGCGGTTTAGATTAGAACAATGAAAAAGTCTAAATATGAATAAAGAATAGATCTGAAAATTCAGAAACTGATTTTTTCATTTTCTGAACTTTTCGGGATTTTAGTTATGGTGACGATTCGGAAATTCGGATTCATTTGAATCTCTGAATCGGCCAAAATTCGGCCAAAACGAATTGTACATGTCTAATACCCAGTAAAATTTAAATCCCCTAACAAGCTAACACTTGTAACCTAACATCCCCTTAGTTACCCCATAAAAAACTAACCGTACCTAAAAAAATACTAACAGTACCTCTATAAATAAAAAAAAACAGATCTTACTTGGAAACAACCTAACCATACCTTAAAAAAATAAACTAACATTACAGAAAAAACTACTATTATAGAAAATAAAAAAAACTATACTAACACTAAACTACAACAATAGCCCTTAAAAGCGCTTTTGTAGGACATTGCCCTAAAGTGACTTAGCTCTTTTCAATAAAAAAACACCACCACCAATCTGCAAGTAACCCTCTTCAAAAAGGCTATCTAAAAAAAAACGACTCAGAAATAGGGCATTAGGGTGGGAATAGCTCTAAGAAGGGCATTTAGCGACACTTCATCTTCATCTCGGCAGCGCACCATGTCCATCCCAGTGACAGTCTTCTATCTTCATCCATCCTGGCGACGGTCTTCTATCTGTTGCTTACGTCCTGTTCATGAGGTCACCAGCAGCACACTAAATTTGGAATGTGTGGTACCCCATTTATATAGGGGGACCATTGCATTACTGTTGGCTGATTTTCAATTTTAAATAGAATTAAAGCTTTTTCTATTGGTTGATTTGGATTTGGAACCGAAAATCAGCCAATAGGAATTTTTTTAAGATTTTTTGGTGGGGGGGGGGATTTATTTTGTGCAAAAAAAGAGCAATGCCCAGCCAAATGTCCTTTCCAGGGCAATTTTTAGAGTTATTTTTAGATAGCCTTTTTTTTGGGGGGGTTGTTACTTGGTGTTTGGGGGTGGTGTAGATTGGTGTTGGTGTTTGGGGGGTTACTTTTTGATTCGTGCAGGTTTTTTTTTTTAATTGAAAGAGAGATAAGTCACTATAGGACAAAGCCCTTTTAAGAGCTATTGCTGTAGTTTAGTGTTGGTATAGGTTTTTTATTTTGGGGTGGGCTTTTTTTGTTAAATGGAATTTTAGAATAGGCACATTTTCTGTAATGGTAGTTTTTTCGTCTGTAATATTAGGTTATTTTATTTTTTCAGGTAAGGTTAGGTTTTTTTTTTTAAGGTAAGGTTAGGTTTTATTGTTTTTTAAGGTAAGTTTAGGTTTTTATCAGGTAAGGTTAGTTTTTTATGGGAGGATAACTTAGTGAGTGTTAGGTTAGGGTGGCTAACCGGTTTAGATGTTAGGTGGGTATTTTGCGGTGGGGGTTGTGGCAGTTTAGGGGTTAATAGAATAGGGTATTTTACGATGAGGGGTGTAGAAGTCGAGGGGTTAATAGAGTAGAGGGGACCTTGTGGTGGGCTATATGGCGGGTTAGGGGTTAATAGTGTAGTGGGGAGTTTGCTGTGGGCTATGCAGAGGGTTAGAGGTTAATAGTGTAGTGGGACTTTGCAGCAGATTAAGGATTAATAGTGTAATGGGGAATTTTGGGTGGGCTATGCAGAAGTTTAAGGGTTAATAGTGTAGTGGGGACTTTGTGGTGGGTTGTGCAGCAGGTTAGGGGTTAATGGTGTAGTGAGGGCTTTGCATTGGGCTATGTGGCAGGTTAGGGTAATAATGTAGAGGGCACTTTTTTGTTGAAAAGAATACTTAGGTAGGCTCTAGAGCAGCAATGCACTACTTGGAGCTAGCTGCTGATAGGTGGCAGTACTTAAATTCCTGTTCTCATTGGCCCTCCAGTCTATAAGAAAGTACATTAATGCGGTCGCAATATTCTAATGACTGCTTTTTGTAATACAAATGCTACCAGATGTAAGCAAAGAGCAGATGTCGAATGGAGTTAGCGTGCGAGCCCTATATAACCTATCCAAACTGCTTCTGTCTATTTGCTTACTACCCCCAGTCAGTGATTAAATATATACTTGTGATTCTTACAGACCTGACCAGATAGTCATCAACTTTGAAAGAGATGTAAAATGTCAAGCCTTTGCATGTCATTACATTTCAACCAGTTCATTTGTTATGATGTAAAAAAATAGGTACAAAAAAAACAATAACATAAAGGTCTGACAAGTAGTTGTGAAGCTAAGACATAGGGGGATATTTATCAAGCCGTCAACCGCAAATACGATGGAATTCCGCAGCATAATTGTGGCGAGCTTGATCCAACCTAGTTATCAAAGCCTACAGACCGGCAAAAGTTGAAATCTGTGACATGACATACGATCCGCCAGTCTCAATCAGACACAGATCGATGCTTACGTCATTACAGATGTTCCGAATACACATTCGGCACGATTTGACACTTTTTAAAAGTTATCAAATAGTTAACAGGTACGCTCACGGCTATTCTGGCCCAGCGTACCTGGTTTTCAATCTGCCACCCTGGAGGCCGTGAATGCCATAGGAATTAATGGGAGTCTGAAAGCAACGAAAGCTTATGTTCGATGCTGCCAGATATCCCACTGATTTCTAGGGTAGAAAAACAGTTACGTTTACACCTAAAACCCTAACATAAGCCCCAGTCTAAACACCCCTAATCTACTGCCCCAACGTTGCCACCACCTACACAATGTTATTAACCCCTATCCCGCTGCTCCCAGACCCCTTTTAATTTGGTTATTTTATTTGAAATGCAAAAGGCTGTCAACTTTTAAAATCATTTCTGGGAGGGAGTTCTCAAGTTTCAAAACTCTTTTAATGCCTATTGACTTGAGTTCGTTAAATAAGGATAATCCAACTATCCTCAAGAGGTGCGCTGCTGGATATTGGTTCCTTTCAGGTGGGCTTGATGCGAAGGCTGCACTCTCCAGACGAACTCCCAAAGGAATCCTACATGTACGAAAAAGATGGAAAGAGAGGCGCCAGACCCATAAAGCAGTATCGTTTGGATGTGGGGACCAATAACAAGCCAAAATCCCCCTTTCAGAGTAAATACTCACAATTGTAGTGGCACTTAGAGCCTGCCCTTCACCGCGAGTCGGGAACGTTGTGAGTCGCCCGACAGACACCCCCAGGCCGATGACGGTTACACACTCCCACGGTGATACTGAGCGCTGCTAGTTCCAGCTGAGCCTAAGGAGATCCTTTAGATCGATACAGCCTACATCGGATTGGAGCTTTGCCAGTGACGTCATCGGCCTGGGGGTGTCTGTCGGGCGACTCACAACGGTCCCGACTCGCGGTGAAGGGCACGCTCTAAGTGCCGCTACAATTGTGAGTATTTACTCTGAAAGGGGGATTTTGGCTTGTTATTGGTCCCCACATCCAAACGATACTGCTTTATGGGTCTGGCGCCTCTCTTTCCATCTTTTTCTATTGACTTGAGAATGATTAACACTAATTACGTAACCTGAACCACAGTTTTTCCCCCTTTTATTGTTATAGAATTGTATTAGAATCAAAAATGTGCAATTAGAACACACACAGGACAATCAATATCCCACTAGTACACCCTTCCCATTAGTGTTATAGCTGGGGAATGGGTAATAAAGAGATTATCTATCTTTTTAAACAATAACAATTCTTGAGTAGACTATCCCTTTAAAACGAACATGAAAGTCAAACTTAAAACCTATGATTTAGGCAGAAAATACAATACTTTTCAAAATAACTATATTATTAATTTGACTATACAGGGTACATTAGAGAATTTTTATTTTGCCCATATTATGTGATTGTTATCATTTTATGAGCTCTATTCTGCTTCCATTTCTGCTGTTTCTCTTACCCTATGGGGGATATTTATCAAAGCCTTAACTATGCTGCATTCGCCGGCACCAATACGCTCGCCTAACATTGCGGTCGTGGACCTGAATACGATCTCCATATTTATTAAAAAAAACTGCAAAAACCCGCACCAAGTATGGGGCGATGAGCATCGGACTGTTGTTAACTAACAGTCATCGATCTTGATGCTATTCGGCTTTTTACCAACTTTATTTATACCCTGTCACTAAACGTCGCCACTATACTAAAATGTTTAACCCCATGCTGCCTCTCCCGAACCCTGCCGCAACTGAAATAAAATTTATTAACCCCTATCCCGCCGCTCCCGGATCCCGCCGCCACTAAATAAACATATTAACCCCTAAACCTCTGGCCTCCCACATCACTACCATTAACTAAACCTATTAACCCCTAAACCGCCAGCCCCCCACAACGCCATAAACTAAATTAAGCTATTAACCCCTAAACCTAACAACCCGCTAACTTTACATTATACCGTATTGTTCCGCATATAGGCCGCACTTTTTTCCCTTGATTTGTACCTTTAAATTTGCAGTGCGGCCTATATTCGGGCCGCGGCCTATATTCGGGTGCTTATCGGCAATATTGCACATGCACAGTGCTGCCGAACTTCCGGTGCACCCCGTAGCCTTATGGGTATTGTATTTAAATGAAAAACTGCAAAGGGAGCACTCACTTGTTGTAAAACGTCACTTTTATTTTGCCAAAGTAAAAACTGCTTACACAACAGTCCATAAAACAAGCATCGTAGAAGCCTAATCAATGCAGATAGCAGCGATCTGTATTGATTGGGCTTCTATGATGCTTGTTTTATGGACTGTTGTGTAAGCAGTTTTTAATGCAACCGTGAGCCACTACCGCTACCCCACTGAATTGGCCACTGAGTGATGATGTCATTACCCGGTGCGGAAGTCCAAGTAACCTGAAGAACGAATATGGAAGTGTCAGTTATTGCTGAAGGAAGCGCTCCCAGCTACATTCAAGGGGATTACACAATCGTTGGGGACCGGGTTGTCCGGTTAGCCACACATCCAGCACCGGGTGTTAGACAGAAGTTGCCGCAGCTTGTGGGTAAGTGTCTTAACTTAGCTTTTGGTTAAATTAGCTTTTGGTACTTTATCTATGGGCGCATGATAGGCTGACTTGTTAAGCCATTATACACACAGTGTTTGTTGGTTTAATGTGCATTTAAGAGCCTCCCTTTTTGGGAACTTTATTGCATTATGAGTATTGTAGGTGTGAAGATATTTTCTTTAAAAATGTAATTTCTTTAAAATGGCACCAAACATTAAGGGTGCGGCCTATATTCAAGTGCGGCCTATATGCGGCACAATACGGGTAATTACAACATCCCTATCTTAAAATAAATTTAAACTTACCTGTAGAATTAAAAGAAACTAATTCTAAACTATTAATTAACCTATTAATTAAACTATTAATTAACCTACCCTATTATACAAAAATTGCATTAAACTGCCAATTAATTACCGGCTAGATTTAGAGTTCCACGGCCAAAGGGGTGCGTTAGCTACGCATGCTTTTTTTTCCCCCGCACCTTTTAAATACCGCTGGTATTTAGAGTTCACAGAAGGGCTGCGTTAGGCTCCAAAAAGGGAGCAAAGAGCATATTTACCGCCACTGCAACTCTAAATACCAGTGTTGCTTACGGACGCGGCCAGCTTAAAAAACGTGCTCGTGCACGATTCCCCCATAGAAAACAATGGGGCAGTTTGAGCTGAAAAAAAACCTAACACTTGCAAAAAAGCAGCGCTCAGCTCCTAACGCAGCCCCATTGTTTACTATGGGGAAACACTTCCTAAGTCTGCACCTAACACCCTAACATGTACCCCGAGTCTAAACACCCCTAACCTTACACTTATTAACCCCTAATCTGCCGCCTCCGCTATCGCTGACCCCTGCATATTATTATTAACCCCTAATCTGCCGTTCCGTACATCGCCGCAACCTACATTATACCTATGTACCCCTAATCTGCTGCCCCTAACACCGCCGACCCCTATATTATATTTATTAACCCCTAATCTGCCGCCCTCAATGTCGCCTCCACCTACCTACAATTATTAACCCCTAATCTGCCGACCGGAGCTCACCGCTACTATAATAAATGCATTAACCCCTAATCTGCCTCACTCCCGCCTCAATAACCCTATAATAAATAGTATTAACCCCTTATCTGCTCTCCCTAACATCGCCGACACCTAACTTCAAGTATTAACCCCTAATCTGCCGACCGGAGCTCACCGCTACTCTACTAAATTTTTTAACCCCTAAAGCTAAGTCTAACCCTAACCCTAACACCCCCCTAAGTTAAATATAATTTTTATCTAACGAAATAAATGAACTCTTATTAAATAAATTATTCCTATTTAAATCTAAATACTTACTTGTAAAATAAACCCTAATATAGCTACAATATAAATTATAATTATATTGTCGCTATTTTAGGATTAATATTTATTTTACAGGCAACTTTGTATTTATTTTAACCAGGTACAATAGCTATTAAATAGTTAATAACTATTTAATAGTTACCTAGTTAAAATAATTACAAAATTAAGCCCCTAATAAAATAACAAAGCCCCCCAAAATAAAAAAATGCCCTACCCTATTCTAAAATTAAAATAGAAAAGCTCTTTTACCTTACCAGCCCTGAAAAAGGCCCTTTGCGGGGCATGCCCCAAATAATTCAGCTCTTTTGCCTGTAAAAAAAAAAACATACAATACCCCCCCCCAACATTACAACCCACTACCCACATACCCCTAATCTAACCCAAACCCCCCTTAAATAAACCTAACACTAAGCCCCTGAAGATCTCCCTACCTTGTCTTCACCTCACCGGGTTCAGCGATCGGTCCAGAAGAGGGTCCAAAGTCTTGATCCAAGCGGCGGCTGAAGAACTCCATAATCGGGCTGAAGTCGGAAGTCCATCATCGCAATGAAGTCTTCTATCAAGCGGCATCTTCAATCTTCTTTCTTCCGGAGCGGAGCAGAGCCATCTTCTTCCCAGCCGACGCGGATCCATCCTCTTCAACCGACGCCTACTCGCCGAATGACGGTTCCTTTAAATGACGTCATCCAAGATGGCATCCCTCGAATTCCAATTGGCTGATAGGATTCTATCAGCCAATCGGAATTAAGGTAGGAATTAGCCAATCAGATTGAGCTCGCATTCTATTGGCTGTTCCGATCAGCCAATAGAATGCAAGCTCAAACTGATTGGCTGATTAGATCAGCCAATCGGATTGAACTTGAATCTGAGCCAATCAGAATATTCCTACCTTAATTCAGATTGGCTGATAGAATCCTATCAGCCAATCGGAATTCGAGGGACGCCATCTTGGATGACGTCATTTAAAGGAACCGTCATTCTGCGAGTAGGCGTCGGTTGAAGAGGATGGATCCGCGTCGGCTGGGAAGAAGATGGCTCCGCTCCGGGAGAAAGAAGATTGAAGATGCCGCTTGATAGAAAACTTCATCCTGATGATGGACTTCCGACTTCAGCCCGATGATGGAGTTCTTCAGCCGCCGCTTGGATCAAGACTTCGGACCCTCTTCTGGACCGATCGCTGAACCCGGTGAGGTGAAGACAAGATAGGGAGATCTTCAGGGGCTTAGTGTTAGGTTTATTTAAGGGGGGGTTTGGGTTAGATTAGGGGTATGTGGGTTGTAATGTTTTTTTTTTACAGGCAAAAGAGCTGAATTATTTGGGGCATGCCCCGCAAAGGGCCCTTTTCAGGGCTGGTAAGGTAAAAGAGCTTTTCTATTTTAATTTTAGAATAGGGTAGGGCATTTTTTTATTTTGGGGGGCTTTGTTATTTTATTAGTGGGCTTAGAGTAGGTGTAATTAGTTTAAAATTGTTGAAATATTTTTCTAATGTTTGTAAATATTTTTTTATTTTTTGTAACTTAGTTCTTTTTTATTTTTTGTACTTTAGTTAGTTTATTGAATTGTATTTATTTGTAGGTACTGTATTAAATTAATTTATTGATAGCGTAGTGTTAGGTTTAATTGTAGATAATTGTAGGTATTTTATTTAATTTATTCATTGATAGTGTAGTGTTAGGTTTAATTGTAACTTAGGTTAAGACTTATTTTACAGGTAATTTTGTAATTATTTTAACTAGGTAACTATTAAATAGTTATTAACTATTTAATAGCTATTGTACCTGGTTAAAATAAATACAAAGTTGCCTGTAAAATAAATATTAATCCTAAAATAGCTACAATATAATTATAATTTATATTGTAGCTATATTAGGGTTTATTTTACTGGTAAGTATTTAGCTTTAAATAGGAATAATTTATTTAATAAGAGTTAATTTATTTCATTAGATAAAAATTATATTTAACTTAGGGGGGTGTTAGTGTTAGGGTTAGACTTAGCTTTAGGGGTTAAAAAATTTAGTAGAGTAGTGGTGAGCTCCGGTCGGCAGATTAGGGGTTAATACTTGAAGTTAGGTATCGGCGATGTTAGGGAGAGCAGATTAGGGGTTAATACTATTTATTATAGGGTTATTGAGGCGGGAGTGAGGCGGATTAGGGGTTAATACATTTATTACAGTAGCGGTGAGCTCCGGTTGGCACATTAGGGGTTAATTATTGTAGGTAGGTGGAGGCGACGTTGGGGGCGGCATATTAGGGGTTAATAAATATAATATAGGGGTCGGCGGTGTTAGGGGCAGCAGATTAAGGGTACATAGGGATAACGTAGGTGGCCGCGGTGTACGGAGCGGCAGATTAGGGGTTAAAAATGTTTAATATAGTGGCGGCGATGTGGGGGGACCTCGGTTTAGGGGTACATAGGTAGTTTATGGGTGTTAGTGTACTTTAGAGCACAGTAGTTAAGAGCTTTATAAACCGGCGTTAGCCCAGAAAGCTCTTAACTACTGACTGTTTTCTGCGGCTGGAGTTTTGTCGTTAGATTTCTAATGCTCACTTCAGCCACAACTCTAAATACCGGCTATGAAAGATCCCATTGAAAAGATAGGATACGCAAATGGCGTAGGGGGATCTGCGGTATGGAAAAGTCGCGGCTGCAAAGTGAGTGTTAGACCCTTTCCTGACTGACTCTAAATACCAGCGGGCAGTAAAAACCAGCGTTAGGACCCTCTAACGCTGGTTTTGACGGCTACCGCCCAACTCTAAATCTAGGCCTGTATATTAGAAAACCCTAACCCTACTCAAATTATTTAAATCTACTATTAAAAATTACTAAATTACAAAAAAAATAAACGCTAAGTTACAAAAAATAAAAAACACTAAATTACGGGGGGAAAAAACACAATATCAAAAATAAAAACGAATTACACCTAATCTAATAGCTCTATCAAAATAAAAAAGCATCCCCAAAATAAAGAAAAACCCTAGCCTACAATAAACTACCAATGGCCCTTAAAAGTGCCTTTCACCTGTAAAAAAAAATAAAAACACCCCCAACAGTAAAACCCACCACCCAACCAACTAATCCCCCCAAATAAAAAGCCTATCTAAAAAAAACTAAGCTCCCCATTGCCCTGAAAAGGGCATTGCCATTAAAAGGGCATTTAGCTCTTTTACCTGCTCAGACCCTACTCTAAAAATAAAACCCACCCAAAAAAAACCTTAAATAAACCTAACACTAACCCCTGGCGATCCACTTACAGTTTTTGAAGTTCCCCTTGAAGGATCCATCCAGCCGGCAAGAAGTCTTCATCCAATCAGCAGCTACTGAGCATATCTAGATATGCTTTTCAGCAAAGAATATCAAGAGAATGAAGCAAATTAGATAATAGATGTAAATTAGAAAGTTGTTTAAAATTGCATGCTCTTTCTAAATCATGAAAGATAAAATGTGGGTTTCATGTCCCTTTAAGAATTATGTTGATTGAAATATTATTTTTATATATATATATATATATATATATATATATATATATATATATATATATATATATATATATATATATATATACAGTGTATCTATAAATAAAATGTTGTTTACAATGAAGGACTACATATTAACTCTGCATAAAGATCCAACCTAGATGTACATACATGTAAATAATGCTTTATTATTTTTAATTGATATGCACAACTCTATTATGGATCAATTGATTACAAATGAAGGTGGCATATGCAAAACAAGTCTTGTATACCAGCTGTTTATAGTTGCTAAGCAACACACTTTTTTATTTTCTTCTAAAAACTACCAAGTTGCTGAACAAAAGAAAATAGAGATAGGGTTACGCTTAACACCTGATAAAAAAACAGTAGATAGGGGGGCGGAGCTAACCGCAGAACAGAGTGGCAGCACATGTGGAGAGCTCTCTCCAATTTTGAGATTTAAAAGAAGTATTTAGTAGCTAAAACACTCTAGAAATAGAGAAAACCTGTCACCTACAACAGACAGAAGCACCCTAGTACTGAACTGAGAAAACTTAGGCAGGTGCGACAATTTGCTGACTTCCTCTTTAACTCTGCGGAACGTAGTTAGCCGCCTGACAGCAAGTACTTACTGCAGCTCAGCAGCCCTAACTTCCAAGACCCCGGAGGGTCGGGGCTCCGCACCGGGGCACCTCGAGAGACCTTGTGCCACTTTCTGGACCCGGATCCCTACAACAAGGCTGCCTACTAACCTGCCGCAAATTCACCTACTACCGCGGATATGGCACCGGATCTGACAGTTAGTCTAAGGCCTTAAAAGCCAGTCTACAGATACTATCCAACTGCTGGAGCAGCTGGGACCCAGCCGAGAACTCCTACAACCTTAACTGCCGAGCCCGCTGAAGCGCATCCTACCTTGCTCCTGTGATCCGGAGGGTCGGGGCTCCGCTCCGGATCGAGCCACAACCATCCTCTTGCTCAGATGGGAGATATCGGGTGACTGCCCACGGTGGGGGAACACACTTCGGACCTGTACTCCTTCATGACCAGTTGCCTACCTGAATTGGTAGCCCGGACCGAAAGCAGAAACCCTTGACCATGTAAAACATTCTAACATTTCTCTATACCTATGGTCTGACCATGACCTAGTCACAGTGACATTCCGCTCAATAGAACAAAATAATGTGAGACCCTCCTGGCGCCTCCCACACCACGTCCTTCAAGATGCTGCTTTCAGGGAAACACTCAGAAAATATATCGTATTCTATTCTCAATCTAATGATAACAAACAGGTCAGAGATGACACACTATGGGGCGCGGCCAAAGCCACGTTTAGGGGCCTTATACTCAAGAGACAAAATTATCTAAAAAAACTCTCAGGTCTCCCCCTTTCTAGATCCCATATTGAGCTACGCCGGCTAGAACTCCTTAACAGAAACACTCCCTCAGATAGTACCATAGACCAAATTGCAAAGGTCAAAAACCATATTAACCAGCTAGAATTAAAGCGTACCCAAGCAAACCTATTTAAGTTGAAACAGATCTCATACCATAAGAGTAACAAAGCTGATACATTTTTAGAAAATAAGCTAAAAAACTGGGCGAGTACATCAAGAATCCACCATATCCAATCTGGAAATCAGATATATCGAAAACCCTCAAAGATAGGTATATGCTTTGAAAAATTTTACTCAAAATTATACAACCTGGAAAACTCCTCAGACCACCCATTAGCCCCTACCACTAAAATTCGTCTCTTCCTGGATAGCCTAAATCTCCACTCAATGTCATTAGAAGACCAGGAAACACTTACATCCCCCTTCACACTCAAATCAAACACGTAATAACACATTTGATAGTCTTTAAAGCCCCGGGCCCAGATGGCTATACGGCATCTTTTTACAAAACATACAGAAATGAACTAGCCCCACTACTCCTTAGATTTTTTAACCAAGCTAGAAGGGAGGGTAAGTTTGCCAGAGAATTCCTAGAAGCCACAGTAATAACTATACCCAAACCACAAAAAGACCCATCTCTTTGCTCCAATTATAGACCAATATCTTTAATAAATTTGGACGTCAAAATTTATGCCAAACTGCTCGCTACTCACATTTCTAAATTACTCCCACAACTCATAAACTTAGATCAAGTAGGGTTCATCCCGCACCGTGAGGGACCTGACAACACTAGGTGACTGCTAAACATCTGCACAGAATCTACTAGACTTAACAAGCCATTCTCTGTAATCTCGCTAGATGTAGAGAAGGCTTTTGATCGCGTACAATGGTCTTACCTATGGGAGGTCCTTAGGACCTTTGGCTTCCCAGACCAAATTATTAAGGCCATCCAGGCACTCTATTCTACTCCCTCTGCAATATTCAGGGGCCTAGGGTTCCTCTCACCCTCCTTCCCGATATCCAACGGCACTAGACAAGGGTGCCCTCTTTCACCTCTGCTCTTTGCCCTTGCAAATGAGCCGCTAGCTGAGCAAATCAGGCAAGACAATAAAACAGATGGTATTTGTTTACATGGCACTATTCATAAAATAGCACTATTCGCCGATGATATAACAATATTTTCCTCAGACCCAATATCCTCATTCCCAAGACTGAAGGAAATCCTAGAAGCTTTTGGCCACATGTCCCTTTATAAATTAAACATAGATAAAACCGAAATTTTTACCTGGGGATTTTCCCAAGACACAGTTAACACCCTTCAAGCCCAACATAGAGTCCAATGCACCAATACTTACATATCCCACCTAGGAGTTAAAATATCTAATAATATCCTGCAGATGATTAAAGAAAACTATCTACCACTGTTATCTGAGTTGCGCACTTTGAAAGGTAAATGGGATTACACTTACATATCATGGATAGGCAGATTAACGGCCCTCAAAATGTCATTCCTACCCAAAATTACCTATCTCTTTAGATGTCTCCCTTTTCGAATTCCAGGGTATCTCTTACACCAGTTTCAGAGCGAATTCACGAAATACATATGGCAGCATAACCCCCCCAGAGTAGCACATAAAATAATCCAAAGTCCTCTCAACAGGGGAGGAATGGCCTCTCCCTCAATTCTCCGATATTATGAAGGAGCGATGCTCACTCATATATCGCAATGGGGCGCCAAGGAATCCCCTAGTAAATGGAAAACCATAGAACAAGCCTCATTACCGAACCACATATATTTATCTGATCTAATCTGGATCCCCCCCCCCATTTACGGCGCACCGCGGACATCAGTAATCCTATAATACGAGAATGTCTGGCTATGTGGGACAAATTGAGACACTACCCACATATTGCCCCACACCCCTCACCTATCACTCCCCTAACGGGTCTCCTCCAAGGGTTAAATGACTCTCATCCACACAGGTGGGCCCAAGTTGGAATTAGGACAGTTTCAGACCTCTGGGTTACCTCCCCAACTTCGCGTTTCATAACACTCACAGAACTACAGGCTGAACTCACTCTGCCCAGACATATGACTTATGAGTATACAAGTTTGAAAAGCTTCCTCCTTAGCTGGGGTTTTAAAGCCGACCAGCATTGACCCCGAACACCTTGGGAAACAATTTGGCAACAAGGCAGCAAACTACACAGACCCCTTTCAATCCATTACTCCCTAATAGGGAGTCCAGACCCTGAGAACAAGCTCCCTCATTTACTCAAATGGGAATTATCCCTGAACATGACTATACCCCCACAGACATGGCAACATGTAATATCCCTTACTAAGAAAGCCTTACACTGTGTCACCCTCTTCGAAACATATTACAAGATCCTAACGCACTGGTACCTCACCGTATCTAGACTCAGCAAAATGTATGAATCTTCTTCGCCCTTTTGCTGGCGTAATTGTGGGAAAAGAAGAGACTCATTACACATAGTGGGAGTGTCCTAGGCTAAGACCCTTATGGAATATCTGCTTCCGGACACTAAATAGTTTAGGTATAGCGCTCCCCATAGCCCCCTCAAACACCCTCCTTCACATTGGTATATGTGACCTACCTAAACATCAAGCGTGTGTATTTATTTGTTAAAAGCTATTAAAGCGGCAATAGCCAAATCATGGAAAACCATATCTCCCCCAAAATGGTCATACATTCTAAACTACATGGCATATATCTATAACATGGAGAAATAGAAATCTATTTTTTACACCTTAAACAACTCAGACATGTTTGAATTGATTTGGGCAGATTGGCAAACTAGGTACAACACCACTTGGTCCCCGAATACTGGGATAAATGCAAGTTAGATATCTCTACACTACTTATTCGACAGACAAGAATCTTTTCTTTACCTCCTACACTCCATTCTAATCCCCCCCCCTTTCTTCTCTCTTCCCTCTCCTTCCCTTCCCCTCCCAATCCCTCGCCAATCTACTTATTTTTGAAGAGAATTATGTTCACTTTACATAATTTTCATTAATAACAGCCTTAAAATGTTTGAAATGTTTAGACCAACTGTTTACTTGATCTGGAGGAGCCTGCACGCTCCAAACACAATTTCTGTTACCTGAAAGTAATTTATTTTAATAAAATCTTTAAAAAAAAAAAAAAAAAAACAGTAGATAAATACTTATATCAGCTTCACTGTGATGTGACTGTGTAGGTCTGTGCAGGCAAAGTGGTGTGTTTCACCTTCCTGATTTAAGGACCTGAAGGACGGGATCAGCCCACTGTTCCAGAAAAGAACTGTTTGCTTTCATGGACTATTCCTGAAAATTGTCTCTTCCATTGAAGCACTTGAGGGATAATTTCTCAGAAGCAACTCATCAAGGTGGACCTGAAAAACAGTATTGAGGAGGCAGAGTTAGTCATTCCTTGTACTCCTGTTTCCTATACTTCCTGTAATGTTTCTGGCCTGGTTGTCCCGGTTTCTGTGGTTTCTGCCCTGTCTGTCAGCTCTGCTGGCTTTTACCCCCTTCTCCTTCTGGCAAACTTGGGACACTCCCTTCTTCTGTTGTTGCTCCATCCCTTCTTCCCTGGCTCTTGGTATCCCACCCTTTCCCACAATCTGGGTGCCCCCCCCCCCTTTCCCAGCTCCAAACTTCTGTTATGGTGTTGGTGACCTTTTTTACAGTTCATAGCAGCAGCAATGACTGTTCTACATGCCTGGCCAGATATCCACTCTTCTGAGCTTATATTGGCGATCTGGTGCAGGCCACAATTCCGTCCACTGAATGTGGGGGAATGGGCATGCCATCAATGAGGGGCAGGCAGTTGGTGCCTCACAAAGCTTGAAGCAACTGCATATAGGGCCATGTCTGGTACATTCCCTTCATGCCCATCTTATAACAAAAACAATTAGAAAGAATCAGGAAGGCAAATACGTGAAGACCTTTAAGTTGTCCTTATTGACGTATAGGCTTAAAAAGAGGTTCTGCAGACTAGAGACATTCGAGGAATAGCAGAGGTGTTTTAGGGTCCTAGCCTCTTGCTATTTGGAACATTGGCCTGGCCAGGCCCTTGCAATTTTGGAATATATGGGCATAATTGACATGGTTCATAGGAGATTCCAGGACAGTGCCTGGAGGGATTATGACATGAATGGCAGGTAACCCCATGATATTTTTTAGGGAGTAAGACATATTTGGTCAGACTTAGGGGCAGAAAGATCCCCCTCCTCTCAGGGGTAGAGCAAGCCTCTAATGGGGCAGAGAAGGCTTGTTTGGGAATGATGGAAATTTCCGGATAGCCAGTGTGAGAGGGAGACAAGTTGTATCTTTCACTACATCTGCAAATCCTGCAGGGGCCCCCATCAAGGGATTGAGTTCAGTAAAAAAAGGAGCAGGCAAGTGATAATAGCAGCTCCAAGGGATCATTTTATCCAGATTGTAGAGCAGATACTTTGCTGGAAGTTGGGGAGCAATGGGGTTTTGTCATCCCAGGGGCAGTTCAGGGGTCTAGGCATCACTGTAACTTTAAATCAGCATGCAAATATCAAGAGATGGTGTAAGAAAAGACAAGGAAGTAAGTAGCTCTAGGAAAGGGCAGCAGGTCCCTACCTGGAGCTACCATTTCATAATTTGGTGGCATCTCTTTGGGGGTGGAAGGAAACTGGTAAGTTTTCCCTCATTGACCACCTTTCCTTCCCAAAAGGGAGTAGGGGAATGATGCCATTGGCCCTCAACTGAGTATGCTTCACTATCAGTCTTTTTATGAGGCACTTTTGGCTGGTTAGTGCTATGGGGTATGGCGCTCTGATGGCTAAACTTAACATAGAGTTGGCATTTTACTCGCTCCCTATACATCCTGCTTCCTTTAAGCTGATGGGATGTGTTTTTGATGGCCTTTACTAATGAGGTGCTCAGTCTCATGTTTGTTTTGAAGTAACATCATATTTATGCAATATTCATATTTAATAAAGTGTTATTCTGCGTATTTACTGTAAATGTATTACATTCCAATGTTCTGCACATAGCAGAATATGTTCCAAGTATTTATAGATATATATATATATATATATAGATATATATATATATGCATATATGTATACCTATATATAATCATGTATACGTAGATAGATAGATATAGATATAGAAATAGAAATATTTTACCAAAATACCATCAGATACATGTAGAAATATATATTAATGACTAAAAAAACATATTCTTCTATGTGAAATATTCATATTTTCATGTCTGGTTACAGCTTTTGAGAATATGCGATTGGTATTGCGTGCAAGTAGGGTTTTTTCAGTTTTTTGCTCTATTGACTTCTATGGGGGAATATGTTAAAGCGCACAATATTCAAAGTTCGGCTTTTTCCGCACATCGGGTTAGCGCTCAAGCAAAAACATTTTACTTTCAACTTGTAATACGAGTGCTACCCGATAAATAGATACAAATATTAAAATGTATTCAAAACTGTTTTTCATGTTTAAATGTATTTGAGTGAAAAGCGCTCCAAAGTGTATACAGTGGGTATTGAAAAGAATCACCCCCTTGAAAATAATCACGTTGTTGCTTTGCAGCTTGAAATAAAGACAGACACAGTTTTTGTTTATCCAGTTGTAATTACCCAGTGCAACGTATAACATCCAAGTGAAAGATATAACACCAACATGTCAGGCAAAAATAAAGACATTTCAAAAACAAAATCACTGAGTTGCAAAAAGGATCACCCCCTCCTAAAATTACTTGTAAACTCAATCAGAAGTAGCTAATCACATTCTTAACAGCACACACAAAGCCATTTGACCTGCTGTGGGCATATTGATTAGCTCAGCATGAAAATAGCTTTCCTGGAGCATCTAAGTCCCTGGTATTGCAACTGAAGCAAACAATCAACTATAGGTGTCAAGGCAATGTCAAAAGATCTCCGGGATAATGTTGTGGACCGGCACAAGTCAGGAGATGGATACAAGAAAATATCAAAGGCTTTATCAATACCTCGAAGCACAGTGAAGTCTATTATTAAAAAGTGGAAGGTATTTGGTACAGTTTCTCTGGATTAGGACATCGCTCCAAACTGGATGAAAGAGTCAGGAGGAAACTGGTCAGAGAGGCTACCAAGTGGCCCACAGCAACTCTGAAGCAGTTGCAGGAATTTATGACAAAGAGTGTTCATTGTGTGCATGTGACAACAATATCACAAATTATCCACAAATGTGGATTGTATGGGAGCTTTGCAAGAAAAAAGCCACTCCTCAGAAAAGGCCACATGCATTCACGACAGAGCTTTGCCATAACACACCTAGGAGATTCTGAGGCTACATGGAAAAAGGTGTTATGGTCAGATAAGACTAAAATTTAATTATTTGGCTTCAACGCTAAACGATATGTCTGGAGGAACTCCAATACAGCTCACCATCCAAATAACACCATAGCTACAGTAAACGCATGGAGGTGGTAATATCCTGTTATGGGGGTGTTTCTCTGCAGCAGGCACTGGAGCACTTGTCAGGATAGAAGGAATAATGGATGCGGCAAAATACCATCAAATTCTTGTGGAAAATTTGCTGCCCTCTGCCAGGAAGTTGTCAATGGGAAGAATGTTTATCTTCCAACATGACAAAGACCCAAGGCACACAGCAAAAATGACAACACAGTGGTTGAAGAAGAAAAAGGTGACTATCCTTGCATGACCTAGTCAGAGCCCAGACTTAAACCACATTGAATATCTGTGGCATGACTTGAAGACTGCATTCCACAAACGGTCACCATCAAATATAACGGAACTGGAGCAGTTCTGCAAACGGAGAGTAGGCAAATTTGGCACAGTCTAGATGTGCAAAGTTAGTAGTGACATATCCTAACAGACTAAAGGCTGTAATTAAAGCAAAAGGTGGTTCAACAAAATACTGACACAAGGAGATAATCCTTTTTGCAACTCAGTGATTCTGTTTTTGAATTGTCTTTATTTTTACCTGACATGTTGGTATTATATCTTTCACTTTGATGTTATAAGTTGCACTGAGTTATTACAACTGGATAAACAAAAAACTGTGTCCGACTTATTTCCGAAAAGCAACAAAATGTGATTATTTTCAAGAGGGGTGATTCTTTATAATACCCACTGTATATGTCACACTTGGAAAAGCGGTTTCAGGAGTTTGGAGCTCTGAGGTAGAAGTGTCTGACTTTAGTTCATCTCGGGAGTTAAAACAAGCTAATGATATGTGCTCCTTAGAATAATGACCTCTTTTAGGCATGATGACAAATAATGAAAACAAGCTTTATTGAAATGGTAAAGTATTCAGTTGGCGACATAGGACTTGATACTGTGAAATAAGAGACACAGAAATTAGAGTCAGTGGAGCTGTACACAGGACAGTTACTAGGTAGGTAAGCATTTGCTGGAACTGGGACTGTGCTGTGGCAGATGAGAATACGCTGGTACTGAATCTGTACAATAGCAGATGGGTGTACACAGGAACTGAGTCTGTGCCTTGGCAGAAGACTGTATGATGAAACAGGGATCTGTGTCTTGGCAGGAGAGTGTGCGCTGGATCAGAATCTTAGCAGATGAGTGTATGCTGAAAAATTATCTTTGTCTAGGCAGGAGTCACAGGACTTGGCAAGAGAAAAGCCCACACTGAGGTCAAGGACAGAAGTAACACCCTCACTAGGGTTGAGGTCCAAAGTGCCACACAAGGGCTGAAGACTGGAGAAATGCCCACACTAGGGCCGAGCACTGGAGTGCACACACAAGGGCCAAATACTGAAATATTGCCCTCACTAGGGCCGAGGACAGGATTAGGTCAGGAATATACTGTCAGAAGAAAATGGCATTAGACAAAAGCAAAGTCCAGATACAAGCTGAGGGTCAAAATACCAGTAAGCAGTCCGATCTTTCACCAAACACAGGGGTAATCCAGGAGAAATGGTCAGAAGACAAGCCGAGTTCAGATGTCAGGAAAATTACCAACACAGAAGGATACAGATAAGAGAAATGAGGCACAAACTATGGAAATGAACCACAATGTCAGAGCAAGGAGTGATCAGAAAAGCAGCTTTTTACATTGATGCTGATTATGTAACTGCCTGCAGCTGGAAGACAGGTGGAGCCAGAGAGCCAGCTAGTGCAGGCAGTAGTTTAAAGATAAAGTAAAACCAGGAGTCTCAGGTTCAATCCTGGGCATGGGCATGATAATGTATGTATATATATATATTTAAACATATACTTAAACATATGTATCTATACATATTATAACCCCTTCCAGTCAAATACCTTGTCATATAACTTTTAACCCATATAAAAAAAATCATTAATATTTATATGAAATATTTCTTATCAGAATGTGTATATACAAGTGTAATGGTTTATTTTAATGTGCTTGTGTTGTGTTTGCTGCAACTTTTTTTTAACTCTTACAATTTACGCTAGGTCTTTACTCACACTAACCTAATGAGCGCAACTGTTTACTTTCAACTTGTAATATGCAAGCTAGTAAGTGCAATCACACCACTTGTAATCTAACCCTTTGTTGGCTACTATATGCCTAATAACTTATTTGTTAATAGATTCAACTGTGACCGGTTTCCCTCCAACTTGGTGTCTGTGTGATTACTGGGGACCATTGGTTGGGTGAGTTTTGTGGCTTTCCTTACAGAAGACAGAATGGGTCATTTAATCCCTTGGAGCCTATTTATCAAGCTCCATATGGATCTTGATACCCAGTGTTTCTGGCGAGCCTTTAGGCTCGCCAGAAACACAAGTTATGAAGCAGCAGTTTAAAGGCCTCTGCTCCATAACCTGTCTGCCTGCTCTGGGGCGGTGGACAGACATCGTCGAAAACCAACCCGATTGGGTTGATTGACACCCCTTGCTAGCGTATAGTGAGCATATAGAGAGTGTATGCTGTTGGCATTTATCAATGTGCAGCGGACATGGTCTGCCATATCGGATCATGTCCGCTCGCACAATAGTAATTCAGCCCCCTTATGTCTTTTATAATAGTTGAGTTTTTAACATGTCAAAATTCTTGACAATGGTTGCCTAAATATAAATAATAACATTTAAATTAAAAAAATTTATGGGTAGTTTGAATTATTATCAAAATAATATAAAAATATAAGGTTACAACTCTGTTCTTGTAAAAATGACATTTTCTTATTGGTCATTTTTAAAACAATGCACAGAAGAACAAACAAGGGAGAAAAAAAAGAACAAAATCCTAAAAATATAGAACATTATTGATCCCATACAAAAACAATCAACTCAGTCGAGAAAAAATGATTAATCTTATTCTTTCTCTGCTTCTCTTATGAAACCATACTGGAACATACATGGATATCACTAAGGGGACCAGGGACCATTCATAACAGATCATACTAGGTTGATCTAATCCCCTTGACTTAGCCGTTATGGCAGGACATACTTTTTGGTTTCCCATTCCTGTATGTACTAAGGACTGCGTTATTATCACCACTCAGAAATATCTTTAGAAGACTGATTTAAAAGAGTTTTATCTGGGAGATGCATGAACCACATACTGTTACTTACAACTTACATACAGCTGTATACTCTCCAGCATCCATAAATATATATTACTACCATTGTTAAACTATTTTCAAGTAATAGAACCTATTTAATCTTTATAAGTAATATAAATACACATGATACTAAATTTAGTGGTATAATTAACCTTTAGAACTTCTTACCATGTAATAATATGTATCCTAGCATATTACAATAATGCATAGGAGAAGATAATGTATTTCTATTGCTATTAGCAACAACCACCTCACCAGTGGTGTTTTACATTTGTATTCAAAAAATGTTTTCTCCATATCTAATTATATTTATTTTTTGGCAAAATTACACTTTAAACCCACTTGAGTGATTGTATTAATATCATTAACTTCACAACATGACAATAATCACATTATAGCTTGTTCCAATCATCTAATGATAGATTAGGTTCAACAAATGTTAATGCTTGAAGGGTATGTGTAGGGGAAATATTAAAGAGAAAGCCATGTACCCTTCATTTGACCTCTAGAATCATTTGAAAGCAGCAGGACTTATGGGCTAGTAAGTCAATATACAATCTCATCATTTAAAGGGACAGTAAAGTCAAAATTGTACTTTCAGTATTCAGATAGTAAATGTAAATGAAGAGTAAACCAAGGTAGGCTCAAGAACAGCAAATAACTACTGGGAGATAGCTGACTGGAATGAGCCAATTTCAAGATGCAAATAAATGCAGCCACCAATTACAAGCAAGCTTCCAGTATTGCATTGTTGTTCCTGAGCATAACTAGGTATAGCTTTTATAGCAAAAAAGAATAAAGCAAATTTGATAAGAGAAGTGGAAAGTTGTGCTCTGTCTGAGTTATAAGAGTGTAATTTTGATTGTAGTGTCCCTTTAAATGGGTGTGATATAATCTTACTCAATATTTCTTCATAGAAAAATACATCAGCATGCACCTTGAACATTTCCCCAACTTGCTTTAAAGCATTTGCAATTGGCATTCCATTGCACCAATGAAGGGAAAGACAGTCAGCTTGTTAATAGAAATAAATGTGGGCTAAGCACTCTGCTTTGTTTTGTTTTTTTAATACCCCTCCTAACATTATCACATTTAGAAATAGTTTGCAAAATATAATTTAATGTTGCAAAAAGAAATAACTAACAAAACTTAGGAAACCCAAAGTCTTTGCTATAAGTAACTGGGTAATACTTGCTTTATTAACAGTTGGATTTAATGTAATTTACCAATTTGCACCATAAAAGACTTCAGCGTTTTGAATTATTGTAACAATGACTTTAGTGTGCCAATTCATTCTATAGGCCTGATCATCAAACTCCTGTATGGAGACATATTGTTAAAAATGTTTGGAGGCTTTTTTTAGCATTATAATACTATGTTGTTGTCTCTCTGTCACACTTAGAACTCTACGTATTGAAATAAAGAGCTCTCAACCTAGAATTTGCCTTTCCAAATTTATTTGAGGGACATTTGAGGGACCTCACTGTACTTTCGAGACTTCTTAGGTAATCTCGCCAGAGCGGAGAGAGCTCTAGATCATTGGGCCCTATATGAGATAGTTATAAATCTTTAAGTATTTGCATCAGACTATTTAGTTAGTGGATCATTTTTCTTCATATTGTTCTAACCTGATCAGATTGTATATACTGTAGATCCATAAATGTTCTATTAAATGTTCTTGATAACTAAGAAAATAAATCACAGATGTGGTACTCAGATGAACTGACCTCGAGACCATGTAAGTTATTTAAAAAAAACATATAATTACAGGGTGTATTATTGTCGCTACTAATATTTTGATCTATAAAACTAATGTAAATCAGCACTCCAGGGGCTTCACATTTCTTTATTACAACCATTTAAAAATACTTGCTGTGACCATGAATGTTACAAAATGATCGATAAAATCTATTCATATGGTAAAATACTATTTGTATGGATTTTATTGATCGTTTTGTAACATTATTGTTCACATACAAATACCACATTGCTAATTTAACACATGCCCAGTGTTATGCTGCTTTTACTATAGCGCTTATAGCAGAGCAATTACATCCCAAGTGAGTCTATCAAACCTCTTGTTATGCATGTACTGAAAGATCAGAAGAATAAAGGAAGCAGCGTACAATGCTAAATATAGGAGAGCAAGGGAGATAGAAAAGAAAAATGTTATATGATGAAGCAAATGCTGCCTATATTGATGAGTCTTCACTAATATAGGTTATGAGGCAGATTTATCAGTGTTGCAGTTAAAGGGACTTGTTTTTCACTGATGTTCCTGTGCCAAAAAAATAATCTCATGCTAGTGAAGCACGTCAACATCCATCATAGAACTGTGGGTGTCTTACATATATATTACAGTTCAGAGGTGTAAAGATATTTAATTTCTATTAGTTTTCAATTCAAAGATATATTTTGCCTGAAATAATAGTAGCCCCCCCCCCCCTTAAAAAAACAAAAAAAAACAAAAAAGAAACAAAAAATAAGTTATCAAAATAAAATACACCAGTCATCCTTCAGGTTGTCATGGAAACCATTCTGATTAGGTTGTTTAAGCAAATTCTGTATTGAATTTGTAAGTGCCTCTATATTGAATTTATAAGTGGCCTGGCTTGACAACAATAATATCAGAGTAACAACAGATGCAGAAGTATTGTTTAACACACATATAGTTGTATATTATATTTAAACACAATGAACCCATTAATAGTATTATTAGAGAAGCATTTGTATCAATAAACAATGGGGAAACACTTTTTTTGTGAGAGAGAATCAGTTACCATTTATGTGCCATGTTCTAACATTCTGAAATACTTGCAGTGCTAGATGAAAGCCTTTAATGGACCTAAGGTTCACCTAAGGATTAACACCCAGTACAAATGGAGAATTAATTTAGGATTAATGTTAAAAGCTCATTCCAACAGGGATCCAGCCTCTTTATTTTCTGATTCCTGACCTTTACACATTTCTCTCTCCTCTCCTCACTACTTTTTTGCATTAACAAATTAACTGTATGATTTACTGTGCTGAAATCTTTATTCCCTCTAGTGTCTGGTAGTTGGTCTTGGCTCAGTGAGTACACAGATGTGAAGGCCGATAGGAGATGGTGATCTAAAAGTGCCCCTCCTTGCAGGTAGGTTAGCCAAAAAGCTTCAAGTTTCTCTTTTATTAACAAAGCATCAGGCTGCTCTGCTGCAAGGAATCCATTCTAAGCTGCTGACCATCTATAGATCTGTAGTCTTGGTAGAAAAGAGAGCTTAACTGCCAACATTTCAGGTTATCCATAAAGAGTTTTCAGTGGTTTAATAAAAACTACAGAGACCTCCACAAGTTTGTTTTCTTTGAAGGTTCTCAATAGTAAACAAATATCTTCCAGAAAGATGTGGGGACAAAAAAAAGGGGAGGGGCTGTTATCAGGAATAAGTTTTCTTATTGTTATTATCAATCAGGTAGATTATGAGTTGTGTGTCTTTTAATGCTGAAAAAATGGCCATTTCAGCGTTAAAACAGTAACGCAGCCATTACAAGTCTTGTCACTATAACTGTACCTCAAGCCTTTTAGCCTGTAATGCAACGTCAATCCCGCACTCGTAAAAATGTTGTTTTTTCATGGGACTTCCATAGGCCAGCCATTACAAGTTTTGCGTTCTGGCTAAAAAGCTTGCGTTACACTCTATAACGACAAGATCCGTAATGCCATCTGAAAGCAGTAGTTATGAGTTTTGCGCAACAAAACTGTTACATAAAACTCATAACTAAAGTGTTAAAAAGTACACTAACACCTATAAACTACCAATTAACCCCTAAACCGAGGCCCTCCCACATCGCAAATACTATATTAAAGTTATTAACCCCTAATTTGCCGCTCCCAACATCGCCGCCACTAATACAATTTATTAACCCCTATTCCACCACTACCCAAAATCGTCATCACTATAATAAAGTTATGAAACCCTAAACCATTGCCCTCCCGCATCGCTAACACTATTTAAATATAATTAACGCCTAATCTGCCGTCCACCCACATCGCCCCCACTATACTAAAGTTATTAAGCCCTATACCACGGCCACAATAATAAACCTATTAACCCCTAAACTGCAAGCCCCCCACAAAAAAATATACTAAATTAAATTATTAACCCCTAAACCGAAAGCCCCCACTTCGCAATAAACTAATTTAAACTACAGGGAGTGCAGAATTATTAGGCAAGTTGTATTTTTGAGGATTCATTTTATTATTGAACAACAACCATGTTCTCAATGAACCCAAAAAACTAATTAATATCAAAGCTGAATATTTTTGGAAGCAGTTTTTAGTTTGTTTTTAGTTTTAGCTATTTTAGGGGGATATCTGTGTGTGCAGGTGACTATTACTGTGCATAATTATTAGGCAACTTAACAAAAAACAAATATATACCCATTTCAATTATTTATTTTTACCAGTGAAACCAATATAACATCTCAACATTCACAAATATACATTTCTGACATTCAAAAACAAAACAAAAACAAATCAGTGACCAATATAGCCACCTTTCTTTGCAAGGACACTCAAAAGCCTGCCATCCATGGATTCTGTCAGTGTTTTGATCTGTTCACCATCAACATTGCGTGCAGCAGCAACCACAGCCTCCCAGACACTGTTCAGAGAGGTGTACTGTTTTCCCTCCTTGTAAATCTCACATTTGATGATGGACCACAGGTTCTCAATGGGGTTCAGATCAGGTGAACAAGGAGGCCATGTCATTAGATTTTCTTCTTTTATACCCTTTCTTGCCAGCCACGCTGTGGAGTACTTGGACGCATGTGATGGAGCATTATCCTGCATGAAAATCATGTTTTTCTTGAAGGATGCAGACTTCTTCCTGTACCACTGCTTGAAGAAGGTGTCTTCCAGAAACTGGCAGTAGGACTGGGAGTTGAGCTTGACTCCATCCTCAACCCGAAAAGGCCCCACAAGCTCATCTTTGATGATACCAGCCCAAACCAGTACTCCACCTCCACCTTGCTGGCGTCTGAGTCGGACTGGAGCTCTCTGCCCTTTACCAATCCAGCCACGGGCCCATCCATCTGGCCCATCAAGACTCACTCTCATTTCATCAGTCCATAAAACCTTAGAAAAATCAGTCTTGAGATATTTCTTGGCCCAGTCTTGACGTTTCAGCTTGTGTGTCTTGTTCAGTGGTGGTCGTCTTTCAGCCTTTCTTACCTTGGCCATGTCTCTGAGTATTGCACACCTTGTGCTTTTGGGCACTCCAGTGATGTTGCAGCTCTGAAATATGGCCAAACTGGTGGCAAGTGGCATCTTGGCAGCTGCACGCTTGACTTTTCTCAGTTCATGGGCAGTTATTTTGCGCCTTGGTTTTTCCACACGCTTCTTGCGACCCTGTTGACTATTTTGAATGAAACGCTTGATTGTTCGATGATCACGCTTCAGAAGCTTTGCAATTTTAAGAGTGCTGCATCCCTCTGCAAGATATCTCACTATTTTTGACTTTTCTGAGCCTGTCAAGTCCTTCTTTTGACCCATTTTGCCAAAGGAAAGGAAGTTGCCTAATAATTATGCACACCTGATATAGGGTGTTGATATCATTAGACCACACCCCTTCTCATTACAGAGATGCACATCACCTAATATGCTTAATTGGTAGTAGGCTTTCGAGCCTATACAGCTTGGAGTAAGACAACATGCATAAAGAGGATGATGTGGTCAAAATACTCATTTGCCTAATAATTCTGCACTCCCTGTAGTGACCCTTTAACCTAATGTCCCCCTAACTTTATATTAAAATTACAATTTCCCTATCTTAAATTAAATTAAAACTTACATGCCAAATTAAAAAAACTAAGTTTAAACTAATATTTAAACTAATATAACTATTAAACTAAAATTAATCTAACTACCAATTAAATAAACTATATTACACATTAAAAAATCCTAAAACTGCAATAAAAGTTACAAACTATCTAATTACAAAAATAAAAAAAATACTAAATTACAAAAAATAACAAACAATAAATTATGAAAAATAACAAACAAAATTATTAAAAATAAAAAAGAATTATACCTAATCTAATAGCCCAATAAAAATAAAAAGCCCACCCAAAATAAAAACCAACCCCCTAGTCTACAATAAACTATGAATAGCCCTTAAAAGGGCCTTTTGTAGGGCAAAGCCCTAAGATAAACAGCTCTTTTACCTGTAAAAAAAAATACAAAGACCCCCCAACAGTAAAACCCACCACCCAACCAACCAAAATAAAAAAACCTAACTCTAAAAAAGAACTAAGCTATCCATTGCCCTGAAAAGGGTATTTGTATGGGTATTGCCTTTAAAAGGGCATTCAGCTCTTTTGCATTGCCCTGAAAAGGGCATTTAGCTATTTTACGAAAAGTCCAAACCTCAAACTAAAAAAAAACCCACAAAAAACCCTAAAAAATCCCTAATACTAACCCTTCTTTAGGTACTCACAGTTGTTGAAGTCCCGCTTGAACGATCTTTATCTTGACGGCTCCATCTTCGTCCAGGCGGCATCTTCATCCAGGCAGCTCCATCTTCATCCATCCCGGGGACCGGCATCTTCTTCAAGCCTGTGGAGGCGGAGTGGTTGATGCACGGAGGTGGAGGTCAAGGCGAAGGCCCAAGGCGGAGGTCCAGGCGGAGGTCCATCGATCCGATGTGGAGGTCCCCTTCATGCGATCGTCCGCCGCACACTGAGGATTGAAATGCAAGGTACCCCTTTTATACTGGGGGTACCCTTGCATTCCTATTGGCTGAAAAATTTGAATCAGCCAATAGGAATTAGGGCTGCTAAAATCCTATTGGCTGTTCAAATCAGCCAAAAGGATTTAAGCAGCTCTCATTATATTAGCTGATTCGAATCAGCCAATAGAATGAGAGCCTCCACAGGGATGAAGAAGATGCCGGTTCCGTGATGGATGAAGATGGAGCCGCCTGGATGAAGAAGCCGCCTGGACGAAGATGGAGCCGCCGGTATGAAGATCATTCAAACGGGACTTCAACAACTGTGAGTACCTAAAGAAGGGTTAGTGGTTTTTTTAAGGTTTTTTGGGTGTTTTTTTTTTTTTAGTTTAGGGTTTGGGCTTTTCGTAAAAGAGCTAAATGCCCTTTTCAGTGCAATGCAAAAGAGCTGAATGCCCTTTTAAGAGCAATGCCCATACAAATGCACTTTTTAGGCCAATGGGTAGATTAGATTTTTATTTTTTTTTATTTTGTGTGTTTGTGTGTTTGTGGGTTTGTATACTGTTAGGAGGTGTTTGGTTTTTTTGTAGGAAAATAGCTGTTATCTTTAGGGCAATGCCCTACAAAAGGCCCTTTTAAGGGTAGTTTTTTTATTTTTTGTAATTTTATTGTTTTTTATTTTTTGTAATGTTAGTTTTAGTGTAAGGCAGCTTAGGTTTTATTTCACAGGTAAGTTTGTATTTATTTTAACTAAGTAGTTAGTAAATAGTTAATAACTATTTACTAACTAGTCTACCTAGTTAAAATAAATACACACTTACCTGTGAAATAAAAATAAAAACTTAGCTAGCTACAATATAACTATTAGTTATATTGTAGCTAGCTTAGGTTTTATTTCACAGGTAAGTATGTATTTAGTTTTAAATAGGTATTATTTAGTTAATAATTGTAACTTTAATTTAGCTCTATTTTTATTATGTTAAAGTTTAGGGTGTTAGGTTTAGGGTTAGGGTTACGTTAGGTTTTGGCGTTAATATAGTTTAATTTAGGTTGTTGCGATGTGGGGGGCTTGCGGTTTAGGGGTTAATAGATTTATTTAGTGGTAGTGATGTGGGAGGCCAGTGGTTTAGGGGTTAATAGCTTTATTTAGTTGCAGCGATGTGGGGAGCGGCGCAATAGGGGTTAATAGATTTATTATAGTGTGGGCGATGTTGGGATGCAGGGGAATAGGGGTTAATAACTTTAGTATAGTGGCGGCGATATCGGGAGCGGCAGATTAGGGGTTAATAGCTTTATTTCGGTGGCGGTGATATTGGGAGCGGCAGGTTAAGGGTTAATAACATTATGTAGGTGTCAGCGATGTCAGGGGCGGCAGATTAGGGGTGTTTAGACGTGGGGTTTATGTTAGGGTGTTGGGTTTAAACGTTACTTTTTTTCCCCATAGACATAAATGGGGCTGTGTTACGGAGCTTTTCATTCCACAATCACAGGTGTTCATTTTTTTTCTGACCCGCTCTCCCCATTGATGTCTATGGGGAAAGCATGCATGAGCACGTCATAACAGCGCTTGTATTGTGTGCGGTATGGAACTCAATGCAACCATATCACACGCACAAGGCGGCTGTTTCAAAACTTGTAATGGCTTGGTGAAATAACGCAACATTTGCTGCGTTCATTAAATTCCCTATTGCATAATCTACCTGTTTGTTTTTAAGGCACCAACAAATTCTGCAATACTACAACAATTCAACGCCAGACCAATAAAGGCAAAGTAGGACATATGGATTAGAGAGCCCTTCTCCACAGAGAGTTCACAGTCTAAGTCAGTGGTTCCTAACCTGGGCAGTAACATTGAAAGGGTGGTTGAAATTTATTAGAGGTGGCTGTAACTTTAAACGTTACAAACAAGGTGGCAGATTAGGCTGAGAAGGCTTTTTTGATCTCAATATGAGGTGGAGGGTGGGTGAGCAAAACATCACTAGTTTGGTGCAAGCTCAAGTCATTAATGTCATTTATTATGTGTAACAAATGTGGAAAAATGCAGGACTTTTATAACAATTCACAATATTTTGAGAGTACAGTAGCCACCCAAGAATTTTCAGAAGGGTGTGCTAAATTTAAAAAAGGTGGTGAAATGTTAGTTGGAAACACAAGGTTGGAGAGTAGCTTGTGGTAACTTACGCCTAGATTACGAGTTTTGTCGGTAAAAACTTGCGAGGCTAACGCTCCTTTTTTTCCCAGCGCTTACTTTAAACAACGCTGGTATTACGAGTTTTCTGAATGGCTGCGTTAGCCTCAGAAAAGTGAGCGTTGAGCAAAATTTAGCTCCACTTCTCACCTCAATACCAGCATTGCTTACGGTAGCGGTAAGCTGGAAAAACATGCTCGTGCACGATTTCCCAATAGGATACAATGGGGCTGAGCTGACTGAAAAAAAAAAAAAACACAAAAAGCAGCGTTCAGCTAACACAGCCCCATTGTTTGCTATGGGGAAACACTTTCTAAGTCTACACCTAACACCCTAACATGAACCCTGAGTCTAAACACCCCTAACCTTACACTTATTAACCCCTAATCTGCCGCCCCCAACATCGTCGCCACCTGCATTATACTATTAACCACTAATCTGCCGCTCCGGACACCGCCACCACCTACATTATCCCTATGAAACACCTAATCTATCTTAGGTTACCTTCTCTGCTGTGGCCAATTAGGAACAGTTATAAAAAGGTCACTAGAGAGTGCAGCCAATGGTTGTGTTGAATATAACAGTGTTCTGCACCTCCATTTCTAACAGGAACTGAAAAGCTCACAATTTCAGAATTGAAGTACAGGAACAGGGGACAAAATACATAATGACATTTTATTGCAGACTTTTTTTTTTTTACATATTTATATTTATATATATATATATATGATTTATCATTTATATTATCAGCTGAAAGTGATTAGTGTCTCTTTATCCCTTTCAGTACCCAAAATACTGGAGAATTTTTAGCAATTTTGCTATCACTCCATTTAAACAGAAAAAGCTATTTCTTAGACACCCAAGGTATTGATTTAGACCATTTCATGCGACCAAATGCAATTATATAGAAAAAAAATGTTAACTTTTTAACAAACTTTGGGTTTCTCACAAAAAATGTACATACCGCTTTAGCAGTCATAACACAAATGATTCTAAAAGCTTCTCTGTAATCCCCTTTGTTCAGAAACAGCAGACATTCATGGCTGCTATTTCCCACTGTACACCACACTTCTGAATTTCCCAGCAGTGAAAGGGTTAATTAGTTAGCTGGTAAGGGTAATAGTATTGTAATGCATTGATTACCCTCCCACCTCCCTGATCCTTCCCAAACAGCAACCCCCACTCCTCACCATCTTAGGTACTGGCAAGCAGTCTGCCAGTATGCAGTTTTCAGGGATTTTGTTTTTTAAATTAGTTTTTTATTTCATTTCTTCTGCAGGTAAAGGTAATAGTATTATAATGCAGTGATTACCCTCCCACCTGAGACCTACCTGATCCCTCCAAAACAGCTCCCTTCCACCCCACCCCCCACACCCTCACTCCTCATCATCTTAGGTACTGCAGACATCTTCCAGTATGCAGTTTAGGGTTTTTTATTATTATTATTTGTATTATTTTTTGTTATGCAGTGTAAGGAACTCTCCTCAACCCTCCCACCTCCCTGATCCCTCCCAAATAGCTCTCTAACCTTATTCCTACCACCACTGGCAGCCTCAAAATTTTCTCAGTAGCCAAATCCTATTGCATAGGAAATTGAAGTAGTTAATCAGGATGCTACTCCCGGGACTTGCAAGGGAGTGTGCATCAGGCTGTGCAGGGACAGTCATGTTTACTATGAAACTCACATGATTTCAGTGAAATTTCATGAGATCCCATAAAAGCAAAGTGTGACATGAGCACTGATTAAGCTGATTCGCTGTTTTTTTTTTTTTTTTACATGTGTATTTATGTCTGTAAATAATATATATATATATACACATGCCCTTTGCAGTCCTTTTTTTTCTAACACCTGAGACCTCATATATTTGAACCCTTATAATTTTTTATTGCAATATTTTTTTTCATACTTTTAATTAGTGTTTAATTTTCAATGTATTTTTTATTTGTTTTGTAACACTTTTTTGTTTCACAAAACAGTTAACCAGAGCTCTGAGTTTGCGATATCCCGATGCGCATGAAATTAAATTGCGCTCAAGTGGTTGTGTTTAATTTAAAATTGCAATATGTGCGCTCTAACTGACTCAGGCAAACAACCATGATAAACACAATGGGCCCCATCCGATATGCAGCGTCGCCTGCAAAAGCCAGAAACACCAAATTTTACGCTAGTTTGGTATCCTATATACGGTGTAACATAAAAGTTATTCTCGTATATTTCACACTTCGGACGTAGTTTTTAGGCCCATAGACTGATATAGAAAAGCCGCGCAATTTGGTATCCAATATACAGCGTAAGGACTTACATGGCGAAAATGGAGAAATCTTACTCCATTTTCACCTCGCCACAAAATGTAGGCATAGTAAGGCTTACGCCGAGTATTGGAGCCCCGTAACTCCCTAAACTGCCTGCAAAATAAAACCTAACACCTAACGCATGCGCAATGTCTATCTACCTGTCAACGGCAATCCCCCACCGCAATATCTAATAAAGTGTTTAACCCCTAAAAGGCCACTCCCAGACCCCGCCACCACCTACATTAAATGTATTACCCCCTAATCTGACCCCCCCTACACCGCCGCCACCTATATTAAATATATTATCCCCTAATCTGACCCCCCTACACCGCCGCCACCTACATTAAATGTATTACCCCCTAATCTGACCCCCTTACACTGCCGCCACCTATATTAAATATATTACCCCCTAATCTGACCCCCCTATACCTCCGCCACCTATATTAAATATATTAACCCCTAATCTGACCCCCCTACACCGCCGCCACCTATATTAAATATATTAACCCCTAAACCTAAGTCTAACCCTAACACCCCCTAACTTAATTATTATTTAAATAAATCTAAATAATATTAATATTATTAACTAAATTATTCCTATTTAAAACTAAATACTTTCCTATAAAATAAACCCTAAGATAGCTACAATATAATTAATAATTACATTGTAGCTATTTTAGGGTTTATATTTATTTTACAGGTAACTTTGTATTTATTTTAACTAGGTACAATAACTATTAAATAGCTATTGGCTGATTTGAATAGCCACTAGAATGTCAGTAGCTCTTATTCTATTGGCTATTCAAATCAGCCAATAGAAGTACAGTAGCTCTCATCCGATTGGCTGATTTGAATTAGAAATTAGAAATCAGCCAATAGTAATTCAAGGGACGCCATTTTTAATCGCGTACCTTGAATTCCTATTCAGTGTACGGCGGAGATTGTATGAAGAGGATCCTCCACGCTCCATGGCTCCGCGGTCTTCAGTTCCAGCGTCTCCAATCTTCAGTTCCAGCATCGCCGGTCTTCAGTTCCAGAGTGGACGGTCTTCAGCTCTGCGGTTATTGATCTTCAACTCCTCCGCTCCGCGCCGGCTGGTTCCTAGAAGAAGAAGAGGTTGCCGCTTGGAAGAAGACTTCACCGCCTGGTACAGGACCTTCTCTGCCGGTCTTCAGGACAGGTAAGGAGCACTTGGGTGTTAGACTTAGGTTTTTTTAAGGGGGGATCGGGTGGGTTTTAGGGTAGGGGTGTGTGGGTGGTGGGTTGTAATGGGGGGGTTGTTCTTTTTTTTACAGGTAAAAGAGCTGATTACTTTTGTAATTTAGTTTAGGGTAGGGAAATTTTATTATTTTGGGGGGCTTTTTTATTTTATTAGGGGGCTTAGATTAGGTGTAATTAGCTTAAAATTCTTGTAATATTTTTTTATTTTTTGTAATTTAGTGTTTGTTTTTGTAATATAGTTTAGTTTATTTAATTGTATTTTAGTTTAGATAATTGGAGTTTATTTAATTAATTTATTGATAGTGTAGTGTTTGGTGTATTTGTAACTTAGGTTAGAATTTATTTTACAGGTAAGTTTGTAATTATTTTAACTAGGTTTCTATTAAATAGTTATTAACTATTTAATAGCTATTGTACCTAGTTAAAATAAATACAAAGTTACCTGTAAAATAAATATAAACCCTAAAATAGCTACAATGTAATTATTAATTATATTGTAGCTATCTTGGTTTATTTTATAGGTAAGTATTTAGTTTTAAATAGGAATAATTTAGTTAATAATATTAATATTATTTAGATTTATTTAAATAATAATTAAGTTAGGGGGTGTTAGGGTTAGACTTAGGGGTTAATATATTTAATATAGGTAGCGGCGGTGTAGGGGGATCAGATTAGGGGTTAATAAATTTAATATAGGTGGCCGCGGTTTAGGGGGCTCAGATTAGGGGGTATTATAGTTAATATAGGTGGCGGTGGTGTAGGGGGGTCAGATTAGGGGGTAATACATTTAATATAGGTGGCGGCGGTGTAGGTGGCTCAGATTAGGGGGTAATATAGTTAATATAGGTGGCGGCAGTGTAGGGGGTCAGATTAGGGGGTAATACATTTAATGTAGGTGGTGGCGGGGTCTGGGAGCGGCAGTTTAGGGGTTAATACTAGGATAGGTTTATTGCGGTGTGGGCTATGGCGGTTTAGGGGTTAATAATTAGGCTTATTGCGTTGTGGGGGGTTGTCAGTCTAGGGTTAATACATTTATTGTTAAGAGTGAGAGGGGGGATTGCGGATAGAGGGGTATACATGTCGGGCTATTTTTGGGAGGCGTGTTAGACAGTTACAGGAGATTTAAGACTTTAGTTAGTTTTTTTAGGCGGCGGACGTTTCTAAAGTGCCGTAAGTCACTGACGACTCCAGAAATTTGAACTTACGCTTATTTCTGGACATCGCTAGTTTGTACGACTTACGGCACTATAGCAACTGTCGGTGCCGTATATGTGATAGCCCGATGTGCAAGGTGAAACTACGGGCGGCACAGGTTTCCACACTTGTGCCGAAACCTGCGCCGTATATCGGATCGCTCCCAATATCTCTTGTGCGTAACTGTTAGCAAGCTACTCATAATCTGGCTCTGATTGTGGTTTGCTTAAAATTTTTGATTGGGGGGCTAACCCAGCTGGGGAGATGATTTCCCAGCATGAAAGGTAGGACAGATACATGACACATGGAATTACAGTTAATAAAATTACATACGGCTAGATTACGAGTTGTGCGGTAGGCTTAAAAAGCAGTGTTGACCGGTCCTAATGCTGCTTTTTAACACCCGCTGGTATTACGAGTCTTGCAGGTACAGGTGTACCGCTCACTTTTTTGGCCAGACTTGGAAATACCGCAAATCCACTTACGTAAATTGCGTATCCTCTTTTTTCAATGGGACTTGCATAGCGCCAGTATTACGAGTCTGACAAAAAGTGAGCGGTACACCCTCTCCTGTCAAGACTTGTACTGCATTTTAAAGTCAGTAGTTAAGAGATTTACACTACAACGCCGTAGCATAAAAATCTTAACTAAAGTGCTAAAAAGTACACTAACACCCATAAACTACCTATTAACCCCTAAACCGAGGCCCCCCACATCGCAAAGACTAAAATAAAAATTTTAACCACTAATCTGCCGAACCGGACATTGCCGCCACTATAATAAATATATTAACCCCTAAACCACCGCACTCCCGCATTGCAAATATTAGTTAAATATTATTAACACCTAATCTGCCGTCCCTAACATTGATGCCACCTACCTACATTTATTAACCCCTAATCTGCCGCCCCCAATGTCGCCCCACTATATTAAAGTTATTAACCCCTAAACCTAAGTCTAACCCTAACCCTAACACCCCCTAACAAATATAATTAAAATAAATATAAATAAAATTACTATAATTAACTAAATTATTCCTATTTAAAACTAAATACTTACCTATAAAATAAACCCTAAGCTAGCTACAATATAACTAATAGTTACATTGTATCTAGCTTAGGGTTTATTTTTATTTTACAGGCAAGTTTGTATTTATTTTAACTAGGTACAATAACTATTAACTATTTAATAACTACCTAGTTAAAATAAATACAAAAGTACCTGTAAAATAAAACCTAACCTAAGTTACAATTACACCTAACACTACACTACAACTAAATTATTATTAAATTATCTAAAGTACAAAAACAAACAAACACTAAATTACAGAAAATAATAAACAAATTACAAGATTTTTAAACTAATTACACCTAATCTAATCCCCCTAACAAAATAAAAAAGCCCCCCCAAAATAAAAAAGCCCTACCCTATTACTAAAAAAGTAATCAGCTCTTTTACCTGTAAAAAAAAGTACAATGCCCCAAAGTAATCAGCTCTTTTACCTGTAAAAAAAAGTACAAATCCCCCCCAACATTAAAACCCACCACCCACACAACCAAACCTACTCTAAAACCCACCCAATACCCCCTTAAAAAAACACTAACCCCTTGAAGATCACTTTACCGGGAGAAGTCTTCATCCAACCGGGCCAAAGTCCTCAACGAAGCCGGGAGAAGTCTTCATCCAAGCCGGACAAAGTGGTCCTAAAGACGGGCAGAAGTCTTCATCCAGACGGCATCTTCTATCTTCATCCATCCGGCACGGAGCGGGTCCATCTTCAAGACATCCGACGCGGAGCATCCTTTTCATCCGATGGCTCTTCTGGAATGAAGGTTCCTTTAAATGACGTCATCCAAGATGGCATCCCTTCAATTCCGATTGGCTGATAGAATTCTATCAGCCAATCGGAATTAAGGTAGAAAAAATCCTTTTGGCTGATGCAATCAGCCAATAGGATTGAGCTTGCATTCTATTGGCTCATTGGAACAGCCAATAGAATGCAAGCTCAATCCTATTGGCTGATTGGATCAGCCAATAGGATTGAAGTTTAATCCTATTGGCTGATTTCATCAGCCAATAGGATTTTTTCTACCTTAATTCTGATTGGCTGATAAAATTCTATCAGCCAATCAGAATTGAAGGGGCGCCATCTTGGATGACGTCATTTAAAGGAACATTCATTCAGTCCTAGACGCCATCAGAAGAGGATGCTCCACGTCGGATGTCTTGAAGATGGACCCGCCCCCACGCTGGAAGGATGTAGATAGAAGATGCCTTCTGGATAAAGACCTCTGCCCGTCTGGAGGACCACTTCACCCGGCTTGGATGAAGACTTCTCCCGGCTTTGCTAAGGACTTTGGCCCGGTTGGATGAAGACTTCTCCCGGTAAGGTGATCTTCAAGGGTTTAGTGTTAGGTTTTCTTAAGGGGGTATTGGGTGGGTTTTAGAGTAGGGTTGGTTGTGTGGGTGGTGGGTTTTAATGTTGGGGGGATTTGTACTTTTTTTTTACAGGTAAAAGAGCTGATTACTTTGGGGCAATGCCCCACAAAAGGCCCTTTTATGGGCTATTAGTAATTTAGTGTAGGGTAGGGCTTTTTTTATTTTGGGGGGGCTTTTTTATTTTGTTAGGGGGATTAGATTAGGTGTAATTAGTTTAAAAATCTTGTAATTTGTTTATTATTTTCTGTAATTTAGTGGGCGGGTTTGTACTTTAGATAATTTTATTTAATTGTATTTAATTGTATTTAATTAGGGGTTAATGTTTGAAGTAAGATGGAATCAGCCAATCAGAATCAAGTTCAATCCGATTGGCTGATTCAATCAGCCAATCAGATTGAGCTTGCATTCTATTGGCTGTTCCGATGTTAGGGCAGGCAGATTAGGGGTTAATAATATTTAACTAATGTTAGCGAGGCGGGAGTGCGGCAGTTTAGGTGTTAATATGTTTATTATAGTGGCAGTGACGTTGGGGACCGCAGATTAGGGGTTAATAAATGTAGGTAGGTGGCGGAGACATTGGGGACGGCAGATTAGGAGTTAATAAATATAATGTAGGTGTCGGCGATGTTGGGGGCAGCAGATTAGGGGTTCATAAGTATAATGTAGGTGGCGGCGGTGTCCAGAGCGGCAGATTAGGGGTTAATAATATAATGTAGGTGCCGGCGATGTCGGGGGCGGTAGATTATGGGTTAATAAGTGTAAGATTAGGGGTGTTTAGACTCGGGGTTCATGTTTGGCTGTTAGGTGTAGACATAAAAAGTATATCTCCATAGGAATCAATGGTGCTGCGTTAAGGAGTTTTACGCTGCTTTTTGGCAGGTGTAAGACTTTTTTTCAGCCTGCTCTCCGATCAGCCAATCCGATCAGCCAATAGAATGCGAGCTCAATCTGATTGGCTGATCGGATCAGCCAATCGGATTGAACTTGATTCTGATTGGCTGATTCCATCAGCCAATCAGAATATTCCTACCTTAATTCCGATTGGCTGATAGAATCCTATCAGCCAATCGGAATTCGAGGGACGCCATCTTGGATGACGTCATTTAAAGGAACCGTCATTCGGCTAGTAGGCGTCGGGAGAAGAGGATGTTCCGCGTCAGATGGAAGATGATGGCTCCCGAAGAAAGAAGATTGAAGATGCCGTTGATAGAAGACTTCATCCGGATCATGGACCTCTTCAGCTCCCGCTTGGATGATGACTTCAGCCGGATCATGGACCACTGCAGCCCCCCGCTTGGGCTTTGATCAGGACATCGGAGGAGCTCTTCTGGATCGATCGGTGAACCTGGTATGGTGAAGATAAGGTAGGAAGATCTTCAGGGGCTTAGTGTTAGGTATATTTAAGGGGGGTTTGGGTTAGATTAGGGGTATGTGGGTGGTGGTTTGTAATGTTGGGGGGGGGGTATTGTATGTTTTTTTTTACAGGCAAAAGAGCTGAACTTCTTGATGCATGCTCCGCAAAGGGCCCTGTTCAGGGCTGGTAAGGTAAAAGAGCTTTGAACTTTAGCAATTTAGAATAGGGTAGGGCATTTTTTTATTTTGGGGGGCTTTGTTATTTTATTAGGGGGCTTAGAGTAGGTGTAATTAGTTTAAAATTGTTGTAATATTTTTCTTATGTTTGTAAATATTTTTTTATTTTTTGTAACTTAGTTCTTTTTTATTTTTTGTACTTTAGTTAGTTTATTTCATTGTAGTTATTTGTAGGTATTGTATTTAATTAATTTATTGATAGTGTAGTGTTAGGTTTAATTGTAGGTAATTGTAGGTAGTTTATTTAATTTATTTATTGATAGTGTAGTGTTAGGTTTAATTGTAACTTAGGTTAGGATTTATTTTACAGGTAATTTTGTAATTATTTTAACTATTTTAGCTATTAAATAGTTCTTAACTATTTAATAGCTATTGTACCTGGTTAAAATAAATACAAAGTTACCTGTAAAATAAATATAAATCCTAAAATAGCTATAATATAATTATAATTTATATTGTAGCTATATTAGGATTTATTTTACAGGTAAGTATTTAGCTTTAAATAGGAATAATTTATTTAATAAGAGTTAATTTATTTCGTTAGATTTAAATTATATTTAATTTAGGGGGGTGTTAGTGTTAGGGTTAGACTTAGCTTTAGGGGTTAATAAATTTATTAGAATAGCGGTGAGCTCCGGTCGGCAGATTAGGGGTTAATGTTTGAAGTTAGGTGTCGGCGATGTTAGGGAGGGCAGATTAGGGGTTAATACTATTTATTATAGGGTTAGTGAGGCAGATTAGGGGTTAATAACTTTATTATAATAGCGGTGCGGTCCGGTCGGCAGATTAGGGGTTAATAAGTGTAGGCAGGTGGAGGCGACGTTGAGAGGGGCAGATTAGGGGTTAATAAATATAATATAGGGTCAGCGGTGTTAGGGGCAGCAGATTAGGGGTACATAGCTATAATGTAGGTGGCGGCGCTTTGCGGTCGGCAGATTAGGGGTTAATTATTGTAGGTAGCTGGCGGCGACGTTGTGGGGGGTGCAGGTTAGGGGTTAATAAATATAATACAGGGGTCGGCGGTGTTAGGGGCAGCAGATTAGGGGTACATAAGTATAACGTAGGTGGCGGTCGGCAGATTAGGGGTTAAAAAAATGTAATCGAGTGGCGGCGATGTGGGGGGACCTCGGTTTAGGGGTACATAGGTAGTTTATGGGTGTTAGTGTACTTTAGAGCACAGTAGTTAAGAGCTTTATGAACCGGCGTTAGCCCAGAAAGCTCTTAACTCCTGACTTTTTTCTGCGGCTGGAGTTTTGTCGTTAGATTTCTAACGCGCACTTCAGACACGACTCTAAATACCGGAGTTAGAAAGATCCCATTGAAAAGATAGGATATGCAAATGACGTATGGGGATCTGCGGTATGGAAAAGTTGCGGCTGAAAATTGAGCGTTAGACCCTTTTTTGGCTGATTCCAAATACCGGCGGTAGCCTAAAACCAGCGTTAGGAGCCTCTAACGCTGGTTTTCACGGCTACCGCCAAACTCCAAATCTAGGCCTTAGTGTTTATTTTAAAGGTAAGTATTTAGTTTTAAATAGGAATCATTTAGTTAATTATAGTAATTTTATTTAGATTTCTTTTAATTATATTTAAGTTAGGGGGTGTTAGGTTTAGGGTTAGACTTAGGTTTAGGGGTTAATAACTTTAATATAGTGGCGGCGACGTTGGGGGCGGCAGATTGGGGTTAATAAATGTAGGTAGGTGGCGTCGATGTTAGGGCAGGCAGATTAGGGGTTAATAATATTTAACTAATGTTAGCGAGGCGGGAGTGCGGCAGTTTAGGTGTTAATATGTTTATTATAGTGGCAGTGACGTTGGGGGCCGCAGATTAGGGGTTAATAAATGTAGGTAGGTGGCGGAGACATTGGGGACGGCAGATTAGGAGTTAATAAATATAATGTAGGTGTCGGCGATGTTGGGGGCAGCAGATTAGGGGTTCATAAGTATAATGTAGGTGGCGACGGTGTCCAGAGCGGCAGATTAGGGGTTAATAATATAATGTAGGTGCCGGCGATGTCGGGGGCGGCAAATTATGGGTTAATAAGTGTAAGATTAGGGGTGTTTAGACTCGGGGTTCATGTTTGGGTGTTAGGTGTAGACATAAAAAGTATATCCCCATAGGAATCAATGGTGCTGCGTTAAGGAGTTTTACGCTGCTTTTTGGCAGGTGTAAGACTTTTTTTCAGCCTGCTCTCCCTGTTGATTCCTATAGGGAAATCGTGCACAAGCACGTTACACCAGCTCACCGCTAACGTAAGCAGCGCTGGTATTGGAGTGCGGTAAGGAGCAAAATTTTGCTCAACGCTCACTTCTTGTCTGGGTTGTAAAAACCCGTAATACCAGCGCTGTCTGTAAGTGAGCGGTGAGAGAAAACTGCTCGTTAGCACCGCACAGCCTCTAATGCAAAACTCGTAATCTAGGTGATAGTTTGTAAGACTTTTTATTAGAGGTACCTTAAGTTTTTGAATGTGAAACTATTAAATACACACAATTGCCATTAGGTCTACTTCCAGTAATGGTAATAGACAATTTGAAAGCTAAAATGTTGGAGTAGGAGCTTTATAAAACTTACTTTAAAGGGACAGTCTACTTGAAAATGTTTATTATTTTAAAAGATAGATAATTCCTTTATTATCCATTCCCCAGTTTTGCATAACCAACACAGTTATAATAATACACTTTTTACCTCCATGATTACCTTGCATCTAAGCCTCTGCCCCGTATCTTGATTCTTTTGACAGACTTG
Source organism: Bombina bombina (assembly GCF_027579735.1). Taxonomy (NCBI): domain Eukaryota; kingdom Metazoa; phylum Chordata; class Amphibia; order Anura; family Bombinatoridae; genus Bombina; species Bombina bombina. Next base: position 244,157,828 of record NC_069502.1, read on the forward strand.
CATTTTAGCCAATCAATGCAGGCTCATAAATAACTCCATGGGAGTAAGCACAATGTTTTATATAAGACACACATGAACTAGCACTTTCTGACTGTGTAAAACTGTCAAAATGCAATGAGATAAGAGGCATTTTTCAACAGTTTAGAAATCAGTTTGAACCTACCTAGGTTTAGCTTTCAAAAAAGAACAAAGCAAATTTGATGATAAAAGTAAATTGAAAAGTTGTTTAAAATGACATGCCCTATCTGAATCATCAAAGTTTAATTTTGACTAGACTGTCCCTTTAAGCTAAGCATTATTTCAGATTTCTTGCATCATGTTCTTTTTCTTGTACATATTATATCAAGCAATCTTTCAACAGGATCTTGAAATAGGTTGTGCCAATGTTTCTGTAGTTTGTCTTTGACCTCCTGCCAATGACAGTTATTTTCAGTTATAAATGTCAGCACCTTGTTGTCTTGCTTATTGGCTCTTGTCCTATTCAATAACTTGTAGACATGAATTATTGTATAGGACAAGAGCCAATCGGAAAAGGCACTGATGTGGTGAGATTTATTATTAAGTATAATTGTCACTGGAAGATGATCAAAGGCATATTAAAGACATAGGTTTTAGTTAGCTTATAAACTTTCAATATATCTCTTATATTTGCTCCCAAAATCTACATAACATCTCTTATGCCTTGCTTGTTTTTAAAACCTAATATCAGTGGATCAGTTCATTCTAAGTGTTAGAAAATGGCCCACTGAAACATTGTAATTTAATTGAAAGTAAATATTTTTCCCTTGCGTGCTAACCCAACACACAAAGTCAGAACTTTGAATATTGAGACGTGTTAACGTACTCTCCTGTAGACTTCAATGGAGAGAGAAAAGTGAAAAAAAACTAACACCCATACTCACGCACTATCCAGAATCGCTATAAGCCCCCTAAACCACCACATAGCCCACCACAAAGTCCCCACTACATTATTAACCCCTTACACACTGAATAGCACACCACAAAGTCCCCACTACACTATTAACCCCTAATCCAACCTCATAGCCCATCATAAAGTGTCCTCTACTCTATTAACCCCTAACTTGCAACAAGGCCCACCACAAAGTCTGCTCTATTTTATTAACCCCTATCCCACCACAACCCCATATTGCAAAATATTCCACTACTATATTAACCCCTAAACCCTCACAACCCACCCTGCAAGATACCCACTAACAACTAAACCCCCTAACCAGTTAACCTCCCTAACCTAACCCCTTAAGTTACCACAAAAAAACTAACCTTACCTGAAAAAAACCCTTTACCTTATCTTAAAACAAAACCTACTATAAAAAAACTATCATTACAGAAAAAAACTATGATTACAGATTTTTTTTCACCAATAATAAAAAAACAGTTATGCCTATTCAAAAACCCCACTTTTAAAAAAACAAAAAAACAATATCAAATAAATATACTAAACTACAGCATTGGCCCTTAAAAGGGCCTTTTTGTAGGGCATTGCCCTAAAGTGACTTAATTCTTTTTCAATTAAAAAACAAACAAACAAACACCAATCTACAAGTCACCCTCCCCCCCCCCCCAAAAAAAAAAGGCTACTCTAAAAATTGAACTTAAGAGGACATTTGGCTGGGCATTACCCTTAGAAGGACATTTAGCTCTTTTGCTGCCCACAATAAAATAAAATTAAATTAAAACCTAATCTAAAGTTGAAGAGATTGAGGATAGTACATCTCAACTTACAACAGAAGACCTAAAATCTCTGCCTTCAAAAGAATACTTTAAAATTTTCTTTTCTCACATAAGCCAGCTTATAAAAGAGGGCAGATCAGAAATTAAAAAAGACCTAAATGCTCTGGGCCACAGAGTCAAACAATTAGAGAAACACCAAGAAGAATTGTCACCCGAAACAGATATTCTAACCAGTAACATGCAAATCCACGCTGAAACTACAACACAAATAAAAAACGCAAATTGAGGATTTGGACAATAGGGAAAGGCTCCAGAACTTAAGAATCCAGGGAATCCCAGAATCAATTACACAAATACAATTATTTGAATACCTACAATCCCTGTTTCCGCACCTACCTCAACTTACGCCTGAACCGGACTTTTTGCTAGACTGGGCACACAGGGCATTCAGGCCCCAACCAAGAGATTTAACGACCCAGAGGGATGTAATCCTTTGATTCCATGGGTATGGACATTTCTAGGAAAACACAACCAGTTTCCTTCAATAGACATACAATCTAAATTACATTGGCCAAACACAAAGAGGCAATATATCTCACACTGCATTTACTAGATTTAAGAATACCCTATAGATGGGGATTTCCCTTCAGCATAAAGGTGTCAAAGAACGATCAAGTGTACACGTATAAGACCTCGGAAGATATAGAGAACTTTTGCACCCAATTGTGAATTCCACAACCTTCTCTTCCCTCCATAGCGGAAGATAAGAACACACCTGACTTACCACAAGAAAACTATCCCAAGCCTTTGGATCCAATTTATCAAGTGTCAGGTGGACATGATCTGCTGTAGCGGATCATGTCCGCCGACATCGCTAAATGCCGACAGCATATGCTGTTTGCATTTAACATTGCACAAGCATTTCTAGTGAAATGCTTGTGCAATGCCGCCTCCTGCAGATTCACGGCCAATTGGCCGCTAGCAGGGGGTGTCAATCATCCCGATCGTATCTGATCAGGATGATTGCTGTCCGCCGCCTCAGAGGTGGTGGATAAGCTAAGGAGCAGCGGTTTTAAAACAGCTGCTTCTTAACTTATATTTACGGCGAGCCTCATGGTTCGCGCAGACACTGCTGCATTTGCAGCTTGATAATTCAGCCCCTCAGAGACAACCATGGCAGAATGTCACAAGAAAAAGGCAGAGAGGAACAGAAAGCAAAGACCATACCACCACTACATGCAACATAATCCTAATCAGCCAACAATATCCAGATTAGATTTAACATCAAGAGCCTCAATAATAACAAAATACAGAGAACCAAAATAAAGTAATGCACCTGATCCTCTAGACTCTCTTTCAAGATTGAAGAAAGACATATGTATCCTTTCACTATTAAAAATGGTGAACTTTCCCTATTACTGCAGGCATCTTCCAGTTTACATTATTAGAATCGCCAAGTGCTTAGTTTGCAGCAGTTTATATTTTATCAGTTATATATTATGGTTCTGAACTGTTTTTGTTGTTGAATTCCCTGTTTTTTTTTGTATAGAAAATAGACGTCTCCTATGAAAAACAAATGTATACTTGCAGCACGCTACTTATTTTCTAGGTCCCCTGTTGTCTCCCGCCTTGTTTGGGATGGCTTATCCCCTCGGGAAATATGTAAGGCTTCCATTCTGGTTCTTATCAAATACACCATCCAAAGTTTTTTCATGAAAGCAGGCAAAATATATATAAATATAGGATGCTCATAAATCAGTGATCAGGGGATAACTAATGCAATTAGGGTTAGGGTTAGCATATCTTTAAAAAACATTCTCTAAACTATAAAAACTAACTAGGGCGCTTAAAGAAGCTGACATATCACACAAACATAATCCAATAGATTTGTCCTGAAATCGCATTTAATTCTGAAGCCTACAAACGAGCACTGCTCCTCAAAAAAAATCTATGTTGAATTTGGAAACAAAGTGGGAACTCTTTTAGCTAGGATGCTTTAAAAGCAAAATTTAAATACCTTTGTTCATATGTACAAAACCCCACTTTAATGTATATTCAAGATAGTAAATTTCATGATTTCTACAAAACTCTTTATAACATCCCGACCCTCAACAAACTGAACCAGCATTTATTGCAAAACCTCTCATGTTGTGTTAATAAAGCTGACTTGCCAACTGTATCCCCAGAAATAGCCAACAAACTAGAAGAACCTATAACCACACATAAAGTACTTTTAGCTACAGGGAGTGCAGAATTATTAGGCAAGTTGTATTTTTGAGGATTAATTTTATTATTGAACAACAACCATGTTCTCAATGAACCCAAAAAACTCATTAATATCAAAGCTGAATAGTTTTGGAAGTAGTTTTTAGTTTGTTTTTAGTTATAGCTATTTTAGGGGGATATCTGTGTGTGCAGGTGACTATTACTGTGCATAATTATTAGGCAACTTAAAAAAAAAAAAAATATACCCATTTCAATTATTTATTTTTACCAGTGAAACCAATATAACATCTCAACATTCACAAATATACATTTCTGACATTCAAAAACAAAACAAAAACAAATCAGTGACCAATATAGCCACCTTTCTTTGCAAGGACACTCAAAAGCCTGCCATCCATGGATTCTGTCAGTGTTTTGATCTGTTCACCATCAACATTGCGTGCAGCAGCAACCACAGCCTCCCAGACACTGTTCAGAGAGGTGTACTGTTTTTCCCTCCTTGTAAATCTCACATTTGATGATGGACCACAGGTTCTCAATGGGGTTCAGATCAGGTGAACAAGGAGGCCATGTCATTAGATTTTCTTCTTTTATACCCTTTCTTGCCAGCCACGCTGTGGAGTACTTGGACGCATGTGATGGAGCATTGTCCTGCATGAAAATCATGTTTTTCTTGAAGGATGCAGACTTCTTCCTGTACCACTGCTTGAAGAAGGTGTCTTCCAGAAACTGGCAGTAGGACTGGGAGTTGAGCTTGACTCCATCCTCAACCTTAAAAGGCCCCACAATGATACCAGCCCAAACCAGTACTCCACCTCCACCTTGCTGGCGTCTGAGTCGGACTGGAGCTCTCTGCCCTTTACCAATCCAGCCACGGGCCCATCCATCTGGCCCATCAAGACTCACTCTCATTTCATCAGTTCATAAAACCTTAGAAAAATCAGTCTTGAGATATTTCTTGGCCCAGTCTTGACGTTTCAGCTTGTGTGTCTTGTTCAGTGGTGGTCGTCTTTCAGCCTTTCTTACCTTGGCCATGTCTCTGAGTATTGCACACCTTGTGCTTTTGGGCACTCCAGTGATGTTGCAGCTCTGAAATATGGCCAAACTGGTGGCAAGTGGCATCTTGGCAACTGCACGCTTGACTTTTCTCAGTTCATGGGCAGTTATTTTGCGCCTTGGTTTTTCCACACGCTTCTTGCGACCCTGTTGACTATTTTGAATGAAACGCTTGATTGTTCGATGATCACGCTTCAGAAGCTTTGCAATTTTAAGAGTGCTGCATCACTCTGCAAGATATCTCACTATTTTTGACTTTTCTGAGCCTGTCAAGTCCTTCTTTTGACCCATTTTGCCAAAGGAAAGGAAGTTGCCTAATAATTATGCACACCTGATATAGGGTGTTGATGTCATTAGACCACACCCCTTCTCATTACAGAGATGCACATCACCTAATATGCTTAATTGGTAGTAGGCTTTCGAGCCTATACAGCTTGGAGTAAGACAACATGCATAAAGAGGATGATGTGGTCAAAATACTCATTTGCCTAATAATTCTGCACTCCCTGTATAGACTCTATCCCTCATAACAAATGTCTAGGACCAGATGGTCTCACAAAAAAAATACTACAAGACCTTCAAATCAATTTTGGCCCCACACCTTACTTAATTATATAACTCAATTCATGTAGGAAATGTCTTCTCAGAAGACTTTAAATCTCCCATATTACTGTTATAACTAAAGCAAATAAAGACCCAACTAATCCCAGCAATCACTGCCCAATTTCAATATTAAATTTGGATTTAAAAATGTATTCAAAATTTTTAGCAACTCTCCTGAACCAGATACTCCCCCATTTAGTACATGTGGATCAGGCAGGTTTTATACCTCACTGTGAAGCTAGGGACAATAAAATCAGAGTCCTTAAATTCATGGGGGCCTATTTATCAAAGGTCTTGCGGACCTGATCCGACAGTGCGGATCAGGTCCGCAAGACCTTGCTGAATGCGGAGAGCAATACGCTCTCCGTATTCAGCATTGCACCAGCAGCTCACAAGAGCTGCTGGTGCAACGCCGCCCCCTGCAGACTCGCAGCCAATGGGCCGCCAGCAGGGGGGTCTCAATCAACCCGATCGTACTCAAGGTTGATTTCCTGCGATTCCTGTCCGCCTCATCAGAGCAGGCGGACAGGGTTATGGAGCAGCGGTCTTTAGACCGCTGCTTCATAACTACTGTTTCTGGCGAGTCTGAAGACTCACCAGAAACACGGGCCCACGGAGCTTGATAAATGGGCCCCATAGCCTATACTAAATTATATGAAACTGAATCAATATTAAAGGGCCATGATACCCACATTATTTCTTTCATAATTTAGAAAGATAATGCATTTTTAAACATCTTTCTAATTTACTTCTATTATCTAATTTGTTTTATTCTCTTGATATTCTTTGCTGAAAAGCATATCTAGATATGCTCAGTAGCTGCTGATTGGTTGCTGCACATAGAAGCCTCATGTGATTGGCTCACCCATGTGAATTGCTTTTTCTTCAAATAAGGATATCTAAAAAATGAAGCAAAATAAATAATAAAAGTAAATTGTAATGTTGTTTAAATTTGTATGTTCTATCTGAATCATGAAAAAAAGATTTTGGGTTTAGTGGCCCTTTAATATCAACAGATGTCAAAAAAGCTTAGGCCTCTATTTAACAAAGGTCTTGCGGACCTGATCCAACAGTGCGGATCAGGTCCGCAAAACCTCACTGAATGCGGAGAGCAATACACTCTCCGTATTCAGCATTGCACCAGCAGCTCACAAGAGCTGCTGGTGCAATGCCACCCCCTGCAGACTCGCGGCCAATCGGCCGCCAACAGGGAGGTGTCAATCAATCCGATCGTACTCGATCGGGTTGAATTGTGGCAATTCCTGTCCGCCTGCTTAGAGCAGGCAGACAGGGTTATGGAGCAGCGGTCTTTGTGACCACTGCTTCATAACTGCTGTTTCTGGCGAGTCTGAAGACTCGCCAGAAACACGGGCCGTCAAGCTCCTTTCGGAGCTTGATAGATAGGCCCCAAAGTCTTAAGACATTTCTTTTTGAAATGTTGAAAGTGTTTAACTTTGGTCCCCAATTGATTTCCATAATAACCAGTCTCTATGCAGATGCCACAGCAAGGGGTTGATTAATGAAGCAGCAGATGCTGCTTCCGACCAACTCCGCTTCAGTTCCGCCTGAAGCGGAAGTTAAGAAGCAGTGGTCCTAAGACACCTCAGAGGTGGCGGACAGCAATCAGCCCGATTGAATACAATCGGGTTGATTGACACCACCTGCTCTGCAGGAGGCGGTATTGCACCAGCAGTTCACAAGAATTGCTGGTGCTATGATAAATGTGGACAGCAAATGCTGTCGGCATTTATCGATGGGTAGCGGACATGATCAGCTATATCGGATCATGTCCACTCACACTTAGATAAATTGACCCCCAATGATGTTGTAGTCTCATCATCTTCTCCACTCTCTTCTCTCCCTCACTTGATAGACGAATCTCAAAGGTTTGTTTTTTTTCTAGTTTTTCAATCAATGCCCAGAAATTCTGAATATAAATTTAACAAACTTCCATTTTCAAAAACAAAACACACACTGTACTTAGAAATTAAAGAACACCTCTATTTGATACTTAGGTATAGAACTCTCTCCTTCCAATTCAAAATATTTTATCTTAACTACCGAAGATTGCTCAGTGATACCCGCAGAGACCTGCCTGGTTGGGCTTAAAAATTATTTACTTGGTGGGGACGAATCTAAACTATTAAAATGACAACTTTACAAAGGATCTTATACATTTCACAAGCCCATCCCATTACCCTTACCCAAGCCTACCATTGTAGATTGCAACAAAGTATCAATTCTTATATTTGGGGTAGGAAAACCCTTGTTTTAGAAGATCCTCTATGTATAGATCCTAGATTCAGGGGGCCTAGCTGTGGTAAATATATTGTTATACTATAATGCAGTGGTTCTTCAGAGAATATTAGATTGGCACACTCCTCTTGTGTCTCATTAGAAAGTTAGATCACTTTGTTGGATACCCCACATTAAACTCCCCTTCATTACCCAACAATTAGCTCATTTCGGCATATTTTCTCTGTTTGGGACCGACTTCAAAAACATACAGGGACTTTTTACTACCCACTAACCTCTTACACCTATATCTTTGAATGCAGAAATTTTTGGCAGATCTCCTGGAGGGGCTGACTGAGGTAATTTCATTCATATTTCTTATTCAGGGCTATATTATGAGGGGAGCAATATTTATTGCTCCAGCTCGTGCTCTAACTCCGCTAGAAGTAAGCTTTTTGCGCGCGTTGGGATCTGCACGTATTACAAGTTGAAAGTAAAACATTTTCACTTGCTCGCTAACTTGACACAAAAAGAAGAAGGTAAAATATTGGGGCTGTGTTAATGTATTCCCCCATAAAAGTCCATGGAGCGTGAAAAGTGGGGAAAAAAATGAACACCTTACTCGCACATAAACCCAATAAAGTATGCTAAGCCGACATCCAATGTTCTTTAAATAGCAAAATATGTTCTATTTATTCATAAATACATACTTCTACCTTACTCATTCAATATACATATATATAATGATAATATATCACCATTAAGCTTGTAGGCAGAGGAGAACAACTCAAATTGACAGTACTGTATCCTACTGCAACCATGATTGTGTAATCTCTGAATCAATAATTGTCTTTAATTTTCTATAGAAGTGAAATTCATTTATATGCTTCTTAATTTTGTTTGTAGAATTTTGGTGTTTGTGGGAGACAACAAAATCTAGCCCTGAATAAGAAATTCCAGGAGATCTGTCAAGAAACTCTGCAGTAAAAGATATAGGTGCCGGAGGTGAGTGGGTAGTAAAAAGTCCATATATGTTTTTGAAGTTGTTCCCAAACAGAGAAAATATGCTTAAATTGAGCTAATTGATGGTTAATGCAGGGGTATTATTTCTGAAGGACTAGGTAGCTTTGGGATTTAAGGGATATTTGGCTTATAGGGGATAGGTTTCAAAGTTTGGGGGTTGACATTTAGGGAATAGTCAATGGATTTGTGGGTGAGTAATAGTTAGGGTTTTTGGCTACTGGTTAGTGGTTACACTTCATATAAGGGTTGGTGTGATTAGTTTGCTATTGTTGGATGGTTGTTGGATGGTGTTGAATTCAATGAGTTTATCTCTTGTGTTCAGAACTGGTAGGGAGTCATTGTTAGGGTAGTTTTCAATGGAGGGTGTGTTTAGACTTCAGTGCTGCAGAAGGTAAGAGAGATTATAGGATCCCCTAATGTACTTTAATGCACTGTTACCAATACAACATACCTCTGAGAGTCATTCTAATCATTCTCAGTACATAGATGGTACATTTTATGTGAACATCCTAACATTAATTTACACTAATTTAAGCTTTAGCTTATGGGATCAGTAAATATATTTCGAAGCTCAATAATCAACCTGTGTTTTTTGCTACATTTTGTTAACATCTTTAAAATGAATTGCAGATAATGTCATGACCTGTAGACAGTGGGAATACAGCAGCTATCCCATCCTAATATATATATACATACATGTGCTTAGTATGAGATGTAGGTCCTGACTTTTTGTTGCAATTTTTATTTATGTTTTAAAAAACCCCCAGATATTTCTGAATTTTAGAGCAGCATGGGCAGCACTCTAGAAACCTAAGAAGAATATTTTTAACGGAACATTAAAGCAGTGAAAGAACAGAGCTCTCATCTTAGAAATGTAACTCCATATAAACAAAAACAGCAGTCTACTTGCCATATAGAATGTCTTCCTGTGAGATGTGACCTTATGTAGGGAGACTTTCAGATCTTGCTGGACAACTGAAGACAAAAAGGTAACTGTTAAAACAGGTAATCTTTTACCACTTTGAGCTTTCTCGAAATTACTGAACTTTTTTTTCATTTTTTTTTAAGATGGGAAGTGGAATGATCTTTGCATATAAATTTTATATATATATATATATATATAGTAAGTGTACAGCCTGTATAACCGTGTAAATTTGCTGTCCCCTCAAAATAACTCAACACACAGCCATTAATGTCTAAACTGTTGGCAACAAAAGTGAGTACACCCCTAAGTGGAAATGTCCAAATTGGGCCAAATTAGCCATTTTCCCTCCCCGGTGTCATGTGACTCGTTAGTGTTACAAGGTCTCAGGTGTGAATGGGGAGCAGGTGTGTTAATTTTGGTGTTATCGCTCTCACACTCTTTCATACTGGTCACTGGAAGTTCAACATGGCACCTCATGGCTAAGAACTCTCTGAGGATTTGAAAAAAAGATGGCCTAGGCTATAAGACGATTGCCAAGACCCTGAAACTGAGCTGCAGCACAGTGGGCAAGACCATACAACGGTTTCACAGGACAGGTTCCACTCGGAATAGGCCTCACCATGGATGACCAAAGAAGTTGAGTGCCCATGCTCAGTGTCATATCTAGAGGTTTTCTTTGGGAAATAGACATATGAGTGCTGCCAGCATTGCTGCAGAGGTTGAAGGGGTGGGGGGTCAGCCTGTTAGTGCTCAGACCATACGCCGCGCACTGCATCTAATTAGTCTGCATGGCTGTCATCCCAGAAGGAAGCCTCTTCTAAAGATAATGCACAAGAAAGCCTGCAAACAGTTTGCTGAAGACAAGCAGACTAACGACATGGATTACTGGACCCATGTCCTGTGGTCCGATGAGACCAAGATAAACTTATTTGGTTTAGATGGTGTCAAGCATGTGTGGTGGCAACCAGGTGATGAGTACAAAGACAAGTGTGTCTTGCCTACAATCAAGCATGGTGGTGGTAGTGTCATGGTCTGGGCCTGCATAGCAGCTACAGTTCATTGAGAGAACCATGAATGCCAACATGTACTGTGACATACTGAAGCAGAGCATTATCCCCTCCCTTCGGAGACTGGGCCGCAGGGCAGTATTCCAAAATGATAATGACCCCAAACACACCTCCAAGACGACCACTGCCTTTGTTAAAGAAGCTGAGGGTAAAGTTGATGGACTGGCCAAGCATGTCTCCAGACCTAAACCCTATTGAGCATCTGTGGGGCATCCTCAAAGGAAGGTGGGGGAGCGCAAGGTCTTGAACATCCACCAACTCTGTGATGTCGTCATGGAGGAGTGGAAGAGGACCCCAGTGGCAACCTGTGAAGCTCTGGTGAACTCCATTTCCATGAGGGTTGAGGCAGTGCTGGAAGAAAATGGTGGCCACACAAAATATTGACACTTTCGGCCCAATTTGGACATTTCCACTTAGGGGTGTACTCACTTTTGTTGCCAATGGTTTAGACCTTAATGGCTGTGTGTTGAGTTATTTTGCAGGGACAGCAAATTTACACTGTTATACAGGCTGTACACTCACTACTTTGCATTGTAGCAAAGTATCATTTCTTCAGTGTTGTCACATGAAAAGATATAATAAAATATTTACAAAAATGTAAGGGGTGTACTCACTTTTGTGAGATACTGTATATATATATATATATATATATATACAGTATATATATATATATATATATATATATATATACACACACATATAGGAGGGAAATAAAGTGACATATCAGATGCATGCTCCTTTGCAAGTCCTGGGGCATGCATCCTCATTGTATGCTTAAAGTCGCTTTGCAATGGGATGTGGCTACTGAGAAAATTTTGAGGAAAAATATCTTCTTTTTCTTACATAGAGATGCTCATGTGATATTTTCTAGTCAGCTTTTTTTACAGATATGCTGCAACACTTAAACTTTCCAGTGATTCAACATAGAAAGTAAAGAAGCGGTATTGATACAGAATCGCTGAGGGTAGAATGAGGTTAACAGAAGAGCACTTGACATTGATATAAATTCTAACTTTGCAGCAAATAAAAATTAAAATTAAATGTTTTTAGTAAAATTGATCTGGTATTTGCATCTAGTTTAGTAACATTACTTTTCTGTCAATGAAATAAATGTGTTGTGAACTTTGAATAAACTTCAACTTCATACAGCTGGTGAAAGAAATCAGCGAGAACTTCAGGTGTAAAATGTTCAGAGACTATAATGATTTGTAAGAGAGCTTGAGACACACTTTACTGAGACCCCTGCCCTTCTAAATTTTGTTGGTTCCTATCTGAGTTGTGGCACAGTAGTGAAGCAGCTTAGGTCTGCCTTTTGTTTGAAATGGCATTTGTATTATATACAATCCCTTGTTCTCTTGTACCTAGTTAGGCTCAAGAGCAGCTAGACAGTGCTGGGAACAAGTTGATGATTGGTGACCACACACATATGCCTCTTGTCATTGTTTCACCAGATGTCTTCAGCGCCCTTACAGTAATGTATTATTGGTTTGAAGCTGAACTTTACTATGTAATTAACCTCTTTGGCTGAGGATAAATACATTGTTTTGTAAGAAAGATATTAGAGTATTTTCTTTTAACAATTTATATCCCTTTTCACTTAAATATAATGCTGCTAGATTTTTGTTTCTTTGCAAGGACAGATCTATTTTAGTGACTTGAATATGATCTACTAATATACTTTTAGTTTATCCAGAAGGACTAATATTTAACACTAAATACAACAGAACAAGATCATAACTTGGAATCAGAATGGGTTTATAAGAAATTGGTCATTTCAAACAAATCCAGTTTCCTCCTAAGAGGAAGAATGAAAATAGATCAATCTAATTACTTAGGTGTGATGTATTTAAAGGGATAGAAAACTCAAAACTGAAATTAATGCATTTTGATTTTAAATAGAAGTGCTTTTGCAGTATACTTCCATTACAAAAACTGCTTCTAGTAAAAGTTATTATGGTTTTAGTGGCATACGTACATATGCTATGTGTGACTCGAGGATCAGGATTCGAATGCACATGCATAAACTACTGCTTGGAGGATAGGGAAAAAAGCAATGTAATAAGTGGCTGATACTGTAAATGATATGTGACATTCCTAAGGGAGCAGAACTGCACCTGATTTAAGTATACTTTCATCCAATCTAGAGCCAACATGAAAATGAGGCAAATCAATGTTTGTTTGCAGGTCAGTGTAAAGCATTCACAAAGGTGAATTGCAATTTGTTTCCATTTGTATAGCATTAAATAATAACACATTTTTGTATTTGTATATATACTCTACTAGCTGTTGCCAGAGGTGGCGGACGACTTAAAGAGCAGGGGTCTTAAGGCTGCTGCTTCTTAACTTATGTTTCAGGGGAACCTGAAACCACAGGGGGTAGATTGCAGCATCTGCTGCTTGATAAATCTACCCCTATGGGGCCGATTTATCATTGTGTCAATCTTGACGCATTCGCTGGAGTCAATATGCTTGCCAGACATCGCTGCTGCGATTCTACATATGACGGCCTTATTTATTAAAACGTCTGTCAAAAACACGCGCGTCAAGTACGGCGCGATGAGCATCGGACTGTTGATAAATAAGAGTCATCGATGTTGCGGATATTCTGTTTTTTCAACTTTATTTATATTACTGTCCATGAACAAGCATATTTCTCTAAAGCTAATCTTTTATTTTTCATCTGTTAATGTCCAAGAAATAGCTAAATTTATACCTGAACAAACAATAATATCTCATAGAAAGTTATGTTTTTATTTATTTGCTATACAAAAAATCTGATATATAATATTTTCACATTAATTAATGTGTATTTGTATTTCTAGAAATCATGATATGCCTATCTCATGTTTTTTTTCTTTTTTTAAATGATTATTAATGCTAGAATTTGTACATATATCTTTGCACATACTTGTAAATATATATATATGTGTTATGTCAGAAATCTTTTGCAAACATATATTCATGTCCCTAAATTCCTTTTTTTGCTCTAAACAATGTTGTCTTTCATATCTCTGTGTTTATTTGTACCACTATATGTATATAGTGTAAATATATAATTATTCTGAGCAAGAATAATTGCAAATATACATGTAATCAGGGTATCATATGATATTTTAGGAGCTAGGCCAGTTTTCTCTGTAACCCTTCCTGATTGCTGTCTATTTTAAAACACCACCCCTATACAGGTGTTAAAAAATGGGCTAGCATTTAAGATGACATTTCTTAATAAAAATTAAATTCAAGAGAAGGAAGAAAAACACTGAAAATAGCATGACAGTAAAGAGGTGATATATATAATTTCTGCTGTTTCTGATTCATGACAGTTTAATATTAGGTAGACTATCCCTTTGAGCTATCAGCTTAAGATTATATTAAATCAAACATCATTCGATTATTAAAATAATTGTCAGAAATATTACACTGTGTGGCCTAATGTCTTCATCAATGTTTATCTTTAATACTAATTTCACATATACATACTTTCAAAGTATAATACACAATATAACAAATGGCACTTACAAGTTCTGATGAGTGATCAATAACACAAGTATAGAGCAATTTGATTCATTAGTGATAGTAGAAAATGTATATTTTAATCAGATTGGCTGATTTCATTAATCATGTGATTATGCATTTACTAATAAGAAGTTGTGGAAAACTTTACCAGTTGGCGTGGGTTGTTTAGGAGTTTGAGTAGTGCATCAAATTTGGTTCAAAAGTGGAGAGTGTCACCTAGCTTTGTAATGAGAGACAAAGATGTAACATAATCCATAAGTAGTAATATATTTATTTAATTTTTATCCCTATATCTACTAGTGCACCAAATTTGGAGCAATACTTTGCACCAAATTTTGATCAATAATATTGTCCCCTTGCTTTGTAATGAGAGAAAAAGATGTAACATAATCCATAAGTAGGGTAACATCTCCCTAATTTACTTTTATTATCTAATATGCTTCATTGTCTTGCAACATCAAACTTAACCTTTCTGTGTTTTCAGACTCCCATTGATTTCTATGGCATTCACGGCCTCAAGGGTGGCGGTTTGAACGATAGGTACACTACATCGGAATAAAAGCGAGCATACCTGTTGAATGTTTGATAAATTGGCAAGAGGGTCAAATAGAGTTGAATGTGATGGCGGATGATAAGTATTCCACTTGAATAACACAAGCATCAAATTGCATCTATCTCGGGAGCGTATATTACGTCACACATTTCAACATTTGACGATCTTGATGCTTTGTTAACTATGGCGGATCAACTTTGCGTCTAATTTGATGCAAGATTCCAGCGTATTATCAGTTGAAGCATTGATAAATCGGCCCCTAAGACTCAACTGTCAGATATAAAAAAAAAAAAAGAGTATTTTTTTAGTGATATCCATATCTTGAGAACTCTTGACATTAGGAGCAAGAAAATTGGCATGTAAACTACTTTATTACTACATTATTACTTAATAATGATAAGTTTTTAAATGATAATTTTTACTTATCTAACATTTTCGGTTTTTGAGATATAAGGATTCACATAAATAACCCCTTCCCTTTTCACCCCCTTAAGTGGATTTTCGGGATATAGTAAAACACATGTTTCTTTATTTTTGAAGGAAAATCTAAATACCAATTTTCACATCTGTAACATTTTGATTTTTGGAGATATAGAGAACCTCATTAATAACCCCTCCCCTTTTCACCCCCCTTATTTGAATTTTCGGTAATGGTAAAACACGTTTCGTTATTTTTAATGGAAAATCTAAATACCAATTTTAAAGTCTGTAACATCTTCGGTTTTTGAGATATAGGAATCCTCATAAAATAATTCAGTCCCCTTTTTCACCCCTTTAGGGACGTAATTTCCAAAAATCCTTCCTTAGTGGGTGCCTATGTCATAAAAACAACATACCTTCCAGATTTTATGTTCTTAGGTTAAACAGTTTGAGCTGGGCGTTGATGAGTCAGTCATTCAGTCAGTCAGGACTTCTTCTTTTACATATATATAGACTAAAAAACACAAATAGCAACATGGGTGAAAAATATGAAAAAGAAGTGGAAAAAAGAGAAATTTCCACACAAAAATGATGCATATATAGCACTCTTGGCCCAGACTAGTCGGCAGGAGTTACCAGAAAGGGTTAATAAATAACTTTTATTGAAATAAAATAAATTAAAATAGGGTCACACACAATTTAAAAATTCAGGATATTAGCATTTTGATAATGTCTGAGGGTGGTATGGACGGACAATAGATATGGCCCTGAAGTGAGTGTAGTCCTCTATACCACTGAATAATGATAGATTGCACAAATGATCTACTCACAAACTAAGGTGAAAAAACATTTGGTTATCTGATAATCTGGTAATATGCAAAATTATCGTACAAAGTGTGTTATGCTTCAACCTATGTATCATTTACCATCAAATTGCCATGCCAGTTTAAAAACAGTGGGAACAGCACTGATATAGGCACTCAGAGCCAACAGCTATCTGTTAGTCTAGTGATATGTGGTGTTATTGTGCAATGCATGTTGTGCTTCAACACATGTATCTATTAACATCACATGTCAGTTTAAGAACCGTGGCGGTAACACTGTTATAAACACTCTCAGAGCCAACAGATGAGTTACAATGTTACTCTCTTAAAATGGTATGCTTAATCATTTTTTTTCAAATTATCAGCCAATGATATAGTGCTTCTGTTGAAATTTAGTTCCCCTCAGCGACTCACTGATGATCTTGCAGTGTTAGGTATACTCTGCTGAGTATGTTATGTTTGAACATATATGTGTATTAGCAACAAATTACCAGTTAAAGAGCCTATGTTGTACACTATGCGATATGGGTTAGTGAGCATCTCATCCCAAGTTTCTAATTATTTGGTCAGGAGAAAGTATTATCACAAGAAGGCAATGTGGTTATCACCAATATACTTTGTGGTTACTAAGTAGCTTGTGGCTTATATAACTACGGTAGCGCAGTGATAATAATATCTACCAACATAAGATATCGGCTAATTTGGGTACATGAGATTTAGTGTATATTATTGAGCATAGCATAGCTGCCGGACAGGTATATAATTAGTAAATGCAGCGATGAGAACACTATAGAGGTTGACAAATCATTATATAATAAGAATGCCTGATTCAGCTTTTAGATTTGTCATACATTAATCAGTTAAAGTGAAGATCAATTTCGATGAATTAGTGCCCGGTCTTTAATAATCCTATTAAAAACAAGGGCACTTTAATTCATCAAAATTGACATGTCACTTGTTTTCTTCAAAAATGTACCTTTTAATCCTGACAGCCGCTACAGCGCTTCCTCCGCCCATCGCAAGCCCTCTTTGCGGGTCCAAAATTTTTAATCTGGCTTCCTCCAATCACGGCGTTGCATCAGGCCATGATTCCCCCGGGGGGGGGGGGAAGCGTGATTGGAGGAAGCCGGATTCGTCATTTCTGACGTATGAAGAGGCTTCCGACGGCCGGGGGAATGGCTGAAGCGGCTGTCAGGATTAAAAGGTACGTTTTTGAAGAAAACAAGTGAAATGTCAATTTTAATGAATTAAAGTGCCCTTGTTTTTAATAGGATTATTAAAAACTGGGCACCGATTCATCTAAATTGACCTTCACTTTAAATCATGCTAAAACTATCTATCTGAATCATGAAAATGTATTTTGGACTAGACTGTCCCTTTAATCTATATCTGGCATAACCCAGACACCACAACAGTACGTATAGATATGGTGCTTCAGAGAGTGTGCATATAAATAACCCACAGAATTTGATAAAGAAAATAATTTGGAAAGTATCTTAAAAGAAATGATAAAGCTCTGAATTCTATTTTTTAAAAAAACTTAAGAGTTGCACTATCTGTCCTTGACCCTATCCAAAATCTTTGATCCAGCTTAATCTGTTTTATAGGCAGATAAACTAACCTTAAAGGAATAATACTCTTCTTATGCAAATATATCCTTCTGATGTTTCTCATCCTTTTATCCCATAAAACAAACTCTGCTATATGAAGATATATCTCCAATTTTCTCTTTTTTTGACCTGAACCAGAAATTGTGCTGAGAAAGTTAGGATATCAGAAGTCATAATTGTCTAGTTAGTAGGACAGAGCCAATGTTTTGAAAACACTAACTGAAAAAGAAGCGTCAAAAATAAAATACATCCTTTTGATGCTTTCTAAAAACAGGCTTTAAAGTTTCTTCTTAATTTTAACTTTGAAATTCACTAATCTAGAATTTGCAAGATACTTAGAGAGTCATACATTTAAGTAAAAGGAAACTATAGTGCTCATAAGTGAAAATTAAATAATTAAAACAAAAACAATCCTATAACAAAATGCTGGTAATCAAAATAATATATATCTATTACTTTAACCAGCAGAACCTTAACCCCAAAACAATTAAGGGCCAGGTTACAATTGGATCGCTAACAGTTATGTGCGAGCGATAAAGAGTATATCGCGATTGTTTGCACGTGTCGGGTTTTCCGCTCGTATTAGAAGTTGAAAGTAAATGCAATTGCTTGAGCACAATCGCAATTTATGCTAGAATGATTATCGAGTCTCCAGAGCTCTGGTTAACTGTTTTGCACCATGAAAAAGTGTCACAAAACACATCAAAAAGACATTACAAAGTACACTTAGGGGCCTTTCTATCAAAGTGTCAAACGCAAATACGCCGGAATTCCACGTCGTAATTGTTGCGAGATTGATCCGATCTAGTTATCAAAGTCTCAAGACTGGCAAATGTTGAAATTTGTGACGTAACATACGATCCGGCGGTCTCAATCCAACGCAGATCAATGCTTATGTCATTACAGATGTTCCCAATACACATTCCGCTCTATTTGACACTTTTTCCAATTTATCAAAGAGTTAACAGGTATGCTCGCGGCTATTCGGACGCATCGTACCTGGTTTTCAATCTGCCACCCTTGAGGCCGCGGATGCCAGAGAAATCAATAGGAGTCTGAAAGCATCAAAAGCTTATGTTCGATGCTGCAAGACAATGAAGTATACCCCATTGATTTCTATGGTAGAAAACAAGTTACGTTTACACCTAATACCCTAACATAAACCCCGAGTCTAAACACCCCTAATCTACCACCCCTGACATCGCCGCAACCTAAATGAAATGTATTAACCCCTATTCCGCTGCTCTCCGACACCGCCGCCACTAAATAAACTTATTAACCCCTAAACCTCTGGCCTCCCACATCACCACCACTAACTAAACCTATTAACCCCTAAACCGTCAGCCCCCCACATCACCAAAAACTGATATACAATTAAACCTTATTAAAAGTACTAAATTACAAAAAAACCACAAACGCCTAGTTTAGAGTTTTGCGGCCAAAGGGGTACGTTAGCTACGCATGCTTTTTTCTGGCCGCAACTTTTAAATACCGCTGGTATTTAGAGTTCACAGAAGGGCTGCGTTAGGCTCAAAAAAAGGAGCGTATAGCATATTTACCGCAACTGCAACTCTCGATACCAGCGGTGCTTACGGACGCGGCCAGCTTCAAAAAGTGCTCGTGCACGATTCTCCCATAGGAAACAATGGGGCAGTTTGAGCTGAAAAAAAACCTAACACCTGCAAAAAAGCAGCGTTCAGCTCCTAACGCGGCCCCATTGTTTCCTATGGGGAAACACTTCCTAAGTCTGCACCTAACACCCTAACATGTACCCCGAGTCTAAACACCCCTAACTTTACACTTATTAACCCCTATTCTGCCGCCGCCGATATCGCTGACCCCTGCATTTTATTATTAACCCCTAATCTGCCGCTCCGTACACCGCCGCAACCTACATTATCCCTATGTACCCCTAATCTGCTGCCCCTAACACCGCCAACCCCTATATTATATTTATTAACCCCTAATCTGCCCCCCACAACGTCGCCGCCAGCTACCTACAATAATTAACCCCTAATCTGCCGACCGCATCTCACCGCTACTATAATAAAGTTATTAACCCCTAATTAGCCTCACTCCCGCCTCAATAACCCTATAAGAAATATTATTAACCCCTAATCTGCCCTCCTTAACATCGCCGACACCTAACTTCAATTATTAACCCCTAATCTGCCGACCGGAGCTCGCGCTACTATAATAAATGTATTAACCCCTAAAGCTAAGTCTAACCCTAACACTAACACCCCCCTAAGTTAAATATAATTTAAATCTAACGAAATAAATTAACTCTTATTAAATAAATTATTTCTATTTAAAGCTAAATACTTACCTGTAAAATAAACCCTAATATAGCTAAAATATAAATTATAATTATATTGTAGCTATTTTAGGATTAATATTTATTTTACAGGCAACTTTTTATTTATTTTAACCAGGTACAATAGCTATTAAATAGTTAATAACTATTTAATAGCTAAAATAGTTAAAATAATAACAAAATTACCTGTAAAATAAATCCTAACCTAAGTTACAATTAAACCTAACACTACACTATCAATAAATAAATTAAATACAATACCTACAAATAACTACAATTAAATAAACTAACTAAAGTACAAAAAATAAAAAAGAACTAAGTTACAAAAAATAATAAAATATTTACAAACATTAGAAAAATATTACAACAATTTTAAACTAATTACACCTACTCTAAGCCCCCTAATAAAATAATAAAGACCCCCAAAATAAAAAAATGCCCTACCCTATTCTAAATTAAAAAAGTTCAAAGCTTTTTTACCTTACCAGCCCTGAAAAGGGCCATTTGCGGGGCATGCCCCAAATAATTCAGCTCTTTTGCCTGTAAAAAAAAACATACAATACCCCCCCAACATTACAACCCACCACCCACATACCCCTAATCTAACCCAAACCCCCCTTAAATAAACCGAACACTAAGCCCCTGAAGATCTTCCTACCTTATCTTCACCATGCCAGGTTCACCGATCCGTCCACCGAAGTCTTGATCCAAGCCTCCGAAATCTTGATCCAAGCCTCCGAAATCTTGATCCAAGCCCAAGCGGGGGCTGAAGAGTGACGTCCATCCTCCGGCTGAAGTCTTGATCCAAGCGGGCAGAAGAGGACATCCAGACCGGCAAACATCTTCATCCAAGCCGCATCTTCTATGTTCTTCAATCCGATGATGACCGGCTGATCTTCAAGACCTCCAACGCGGATCCATCCATCTTCACCGACGACTTCCCGACGAATGACGGTTCCTTTAAGGGACGTCATCCAAGATGGCGTCCCTCGAATTCCAATTGGCTGATAGGATTCTATCAGCCAATCGGAATTAAGGTAGGAAAATTCTGATTGGCTGATGTAATCAGCCAATCAGATTCAAGTTCAATCTGATTGGCTGATCCAATCAGCCAATCAGATTGAGATCGCATTCTATTGGCTGTTCCGATCAGCCAATAGAATGCGAGCTCAATCTGATTGGCTGATCGGATCAGCCAATCGGATTGAACTTGAATCTGATTGGCTGATTCCATCAGCCAATCAGAATTTTCCTACCTTAATTCCGATTGGCTGATAGAATCCTATCAGCCAATCGGAATTCGCGGGACGCCATCTTGGATGACGTCCCTTAAAGGAACCGTCATTCGTCGGGAAGTTGTCGGTGAAGATGGATGGATCCGCGCTGGAGGTCTTGAAGATCAGCCGGTCGTCATCGGATTGAAGAACATAGAAGATGCGGCTTGGATGAAAATGTTTGCCGGTCCGGATGTCCTCTTCTGCCAGCTTGGATCAAGACTTCAGCCGGAGGATGGACGTCACTCTTCAGCCCCCGCTTGGGCTTGGATCAACACTTTGGAGCCAGGACGGATCGGTGTGATACCCGGTGTGGTGAAGACAAGGTAGGAAGATCTTCAGGGGCTTAGTGTTAGGTTTATTTAAGGGGGCTTTGGGTTAGATTAGGGGTATGTGGGTGGTGGTTTTTAATGTTGGGGGGTTGTATTTTTCTTTTACAGGCAAAAGAGCTGAATTCTTTGGGGCATGCCCCACAAAGAGCCCTTTTAAGGGCTGGTAAGGTAAAAGAGCTTTGAACTTTTTTAATTTAGAATAGGGTAGGGCATTTTTTTATTTTGGGGGGCTTTTTTATTTTATTAGGGGGCTTAGAGTAGGTGTAATTAGTTTAAAATTGTTGTAATATTTTTCCAATGTTTGTAAATATTTTTTTATTTTTTGTAACTTAGTTCTTTTTTATTTTTTGTACTTTAGTTAGTTTATTTAATTGTAGTTATTTGTAGGTATTGTATTTAATTAATTTATTGATAGTGTAGTGTTAGGTTTAATTGTAGATAATTGTAGGTATTTTATTTAATTAATTTATTGATAGTGTAGTGTTAGGTTTATTGTAACTTAGGTTAGGATTTATTTTACAGGTAATTTTGTAATTATTTTAACTAGGTAACTATTAAATAGTTATTAACTATTTAATAGCTATTGTACCTGTTTAAAATAAATACAAAGTTGCCTGTAAAATAAATATTAATCCTAAAATAGCTACAATATGATTATAATTTATATTGTAGCTATATTAGGATTTAGTTTACAGGTAAGTATTTAGCTTTAAATAGGATTAATTTAGTTAATAAGAAATAATTTATTTCGTTAGATTTATATGTTAGTGTTAGGGTTAGACTTAGCTTTAGGGGTTAATACATTTATTATAGTAGCGGCGAGATCCAGTCGGCAGATTAGGGGTTAATACTTGAAGTTAGGTGTCGGCGATGTTAGGGAGGGCAGATTAGGGGTTAATACTATTTATTATAGGGTTATTGAGGCGGGAGTGAGGTGGATTAGGGGTTAATAACTTTATTATAATAGCGGCGCGGTCCGGTCGGCAGATTAGGGGTTAATAATTGTAGGTAGGTGGAGGCGACGTTGAGGGGGGCAGATTAGGGGTTAATAAATATAATATAGGGGTCAGCGGTGTTAGGGGCAGCAGCTTGCGGTGGCGTGCGGACGGCAGATTAGGGGTTAAAAATTTTAATTAGAGTGGCGACGATGTGGGGGGACCTCGGTTTAGGGGTACATAGGTAGTTTATGGGTGTTAGTGTACTTTAGAGCACAGTATTTAAGAGCTTTATAAACCGGCGTTAGCCCAGAAAGCTCTTAACTACTGACTTTTTTCTGCGGCTGGAGTTTTGTCGTTAGATTTCTAACGCTCACTTCAGCCAAGACTCTAAATACCGGCGTTAGAAAGATCCCATTGAAAAGATAGGATACGCAAATGGCGTAGGGGGATCTGCGGTATGGAAAAGTCGCGGCTGCAAAGTGAGCGTTAGACCCTTTCCTGACTGACTCCAAATACCAGAGGGCGGTAAAAACCAGCGTTAGGAGCCTCTAACGCTGGTTTTGACGGCTACCGCCAAACTCTAAATCTAGGTCTAAGTTTAAAAAAAAAAAAAACACTAAATTACGAAAAATAGCAAACCAAATTATCAAAAATAAAAAATGACACCTAATCTAATAGCCCTATCAAAATAAAAAAGCCCCCCCAAAATAAAAAAAGGGCCTTTTGTGGGGCATTGCCCCAAAGATATCAGCTCTTTTACCTGTAAAAAAACAAAAAAAAAACACCCCCAACAGTAAAACCCACCACCCAACCCAACCCCCGAAAATAAAAACCCTAACTCTAAAAAAAACTTCAGCTACCCATTGCCCAAGGGCATTTGTATGGGCTTTGCCTTTAAAAGGGCATTTTGGTCTTTTACATTGCCCAGACCCTAATCTAAAAATAAAACCCACCCAAAAAAACCTTAAAAAAAACACTAACCCCCGACGATCCACTTACAGTTATTGAAGTCCCGCTTGAAGGATCAATCCAGCCGGCAAAGTCATCATCCATGTGGCAAGAAGTCTTCATCCAGGCGACCTCTTCTATCTTCATCCAGCCAGCAAAGTCTTCATCCAGGTGGCCTCTTCTATCTTCATCCAGCTGGTGCGGAGCGGGTCCATCCTGAAGACATCTGATGCGGAGCTCCTCTTCTTGCGGTCGCTACCGTAAACTGAAGCTTCAATGCAAGGGACGCAATTCAAGATGGTGTCCCTTGCATTCCTATTGGCTGATTTGAGTGTTAAATTCAAATCAGCCAATTGGATGCGAGCTTCTGAAATCCTATTGACTGTTCAAATCAGCCAATAGGATGAGAGCTACTGATATTCTTTTGGCTGATTTGAACAAGCCCCTTTTTAAACAAGCTGATTTGAACATACGGAGCTTGATAAATATGTCCCTTGGTAACCATTTGAATAGCATATGAATTTTGGAACTCATGGTTAAGAATGCTTGTTCAAGTTTACAAGTTCAGTAATGTAGACACAAGTACTGAAATGCCCTCTCTTGACCGTGTTTGAATTAAGCATGCATGAAGGCACATTCCCTTTAAAAACCTGGTCACAAAGGCACAATATTGCTTAAGGGTCTCTTAGAAAGATACAATGTTAAAGGAAGCGTATTCATGATTTATGGGTTAAGTCAGTGATTTACAACCGTTTTTTTGCTGTGGCACATTTTTTTACATTAAAAAAATCCTGCGGCAGTCACTACAACTGTATTGCCAAAACTAGAGGCACAATAATAACAATCAAAATATCACTGAGAACAACAACCTGCATCAACAACAAACCAGCAACAAGTGCAAAAAACAAAAATGAACAATGAGGAAAAAATTTGTTATTACAAAAATACAGTACAGTGGTACACCAAAGTGAACAACAACAGTAGTGAGGAAACACGAACAATAAACAAAAATGGAACAGTTTAGTCTCTTAATTTGTATAGTTACTAACTCAGTGTGAAACCTGGGCCTGTTTACACAGCATTCACATACATGCAGCCACACAACATACACACAGTACACAGCATTCACATACATGCAGCCACACAACATACACACAGTACACAGCATTCACATACATGCAGCCACACAACATACACACAGTACACAGCATTCACATACATGCAGCCACACAACATACACACAGTACACATTATTCACATGCATGCCGCCACACAACATACACACAGTACACAACATTCACATACATGTAGCCACACAACATACACACAGTACACAGCATTCACATACATGCAGCCACACAACATACACACAGTACACAGCATTCACATACATGTAGCCACACAACATACACACAGTACACAGCATTCACAGACATGCAGCCACACAACATACACACAGTACACAGCATTCACATATATGCAGCCACACAACATACACACAGTACACAGCATTCACATACATGTAGCCACACAACATACACACAGTACACAGCATTCACATACATGTAGCCACACAACATACACACAGTACACAGCATTCACATACATGTAGCCACACAACATACACACAGTACACAGCATTCACATACATGCAGCCACACAACATACACACAGTACACATCATTCACATACATGTAGCCACACAACATACACACAGTACACAACATTCACATACATGCAGCCACACAACATACACACAGTACACAGCATTCACATACATGCAGCCACACAACATACACATACATGTAGCCACACAACATACACACAGTACACAGCATTCACATACATGCAGCCACACAACATACACACAGTACACAACAATCACATACATGTAGCCACAAATCATACACACAGTACACAGCATTCACACACATGCAGCCACACAACATACACACAGTACACAGCATTCACATACATGCAGCCACACAACATACACACAGTACACAGCATTCACGTACATGCAGCCACACAACATACACACAGTACACAGCATTCACATACATGTAGCCACACAACATAAACACAGTACACAGCATTCACATACATGCAGCCACACAACATACACACAGTACACAGCATTCACATACATGTAGCCACACAAAATACACACAGTACACAGCATTCAAATACATGTAGCCACACAACATACACACAGTACACATTATTCACATACATGAAGCCACACAACATACACACAGTACACAGCATTCACATACATGTAGCTACACAACATACACACAGTACACAGCATTCACATTAGGGTTGCCACCTCAGCCATGTTTTCCTGGACACTTATGAGTTACACATGTTGCAGGGTGTGTAGGGAGGAGGAACATGTATTGTGTTTCTGGACAGCACTATTCATATTCCTCCCTGCACACCCTGCAGCATGCGTAACTTATAAGTGTTCTGTATTTTAAGGGACAGGTGGCAACCCTAATACACATACATGTAGCCACACAACATACACACAGTACACAGCATTCACATACATGCAGCCACACAACATACACACAGTACACAGCATTCACATACATGCAGCCACACAACATACACACAGTACACAGCATTCACATACATGCAGCCACACAACATACACACAGTACACAGCATTCACATACATGCAGCCACACAACATACACACAGTACACAGCATTCACATACATGCAGCCACACAACATACACACAGTACACAGCATTCACATACATGCAGCCACACAACATACACACAGTACACATTATTCACATACATGAAGCCACACAACATACACACAGTACACAACATTCACATACATGCAGCCACACAACATACACACAGTACACAGCATTCACATACATGCAGCCACACAACATACACATACATGTAGCCACACAACATACACACAGTACACAGCATTCACATACATGCAGCCACACAACATACACACAGTACACATTATTCACATACATGAAGCCACACAACATACACACAGTACACATCATTCACATACATGTAGCCACACAACATACACACAGTACACAACATTCACATACATGTAGCCACACAACATACCCACAGTACACAGCATTCACATACATGCAGCCACATAACATACACACAGTACACACTATTCACATACATGCAGCCACACAACATACACACAGTACACAGCATTTACATACATGCAGCCACACAACATACACACAGTACACTGCATTCACATACATGCAGCCACACAACATACACACAGTACACTGCATTCACATACATGCAGCCACACAACATACACACAGTACACAGCATTTACATACATGCAGCCACACAACATACACACAGTACACTGCATTCACATACATGCAGCCACACAACATACACACAGTACACTGCATTCACATACATGCAGCCACACAACATACACACAGTACACAGCATTTACATACATGCAGCCACACAACACACACACACTACACACTCAGGTTACAGATGCACATAGGGATCAGGGAGCTTTAATAATATCAGTCACTCACTCTGTGCCTCTGAGATTGTTGGTTACTAAGTAGACAATAATGCTCTGCTACAGAAGAATAAGAGACCGTCACACTTAGTTCTCTCCTTCCCATGTAAACAAGTCAGAAATACTTTATTAGCCAGATATTATTATTATTATTATTATTATTATATGTAGGTGCAGGCCTAGGGCAGCAAGAATTAGGGGTGCAGGTGCATGATGCCTTTCCACTCCTGGCTCTATAAATGTTTATTTTATTAATCTTATTACAAGTTAATGATCCCTGGTGCAAAACAAATATCAGCTGTGGAGGGGGTACATTTCCTACTACTAATTGTACCTTTATATCTTTTTATATTTATCATCACCCCATGTAACACTCTACTTGCTCTAAGGAGAACACTGGTGAAAACATTACCCTGCAAATTCATTACAGCTGGCATCTCTGACATATGGGAGACCTGCAGTAATAAGTGTGGGTGCAGCCCCTAAGCCTCACTATGGCCTAGATTTAGAGTTCGGCGGTAGCCGTCAAAACCAGCGTTAGAGGCTCCTAACGCTGGTTTTGGCCGCCCGCTGGTATTTGGAGTCAGTGATTAAAGGGTCTAACGCTCACTTTACAGCCGCGACTTTTCCATACCGCAGATCCCCCTACGCCATTTGCGTAGCCTATCTTTTCAATGGGATCTTCCTAACGCCGGTATTTAGAGTCGTTTCTGCAGTGAGCGTTAGAGCTCTAACGACAAGATTCCAGCCGCCTGAAAATAGCAGGAGTTAAGAGCTTTCTGGCTAACGCCGGTTTATAAAGCTCTTAACTACTGTACCCTAAAGTACACTAACACCCATAAACTACCTATGTACCCCTAAACCGAGGTCCCCCCACATCGCCGCCACTCGATTAAAATTTTTAACCCCTAATCTGCCGACCGCCACCTACGTTATACTTATGTACCCCTAATCTGCTGCCCCTAACACCGCCGACCCCTGTATTATATCTATTAACCCCTAACTTGCCCCCCACAACGTCGCCGCAAGCTACTTAAAATAATTAACCCCTAATCTTCCGACCGCAAATCGCCGCCACCTACGTTATCCCTATGTACCCCTAATCTGCTACCCCTAACATCGCCGACCCCTATGTTATATTTATTAACCCCTAATCTGCCCCCCACAACGTCGCCGACACCTACCTACACTTATTAACCCCTAATCTGCCGAGCGGACCTGAGCGCTACTATAATAAAGTTATTAACCCCTAATCCGCCTCACTAACCCTATCATAAATAGTATTAACCCCTAATCTGCCCTCCCTAACATCGCCGACACCTACCTTCAATTATTAACCCCTAATCTGCCGACCGGAGCTCACCGCTATTCTAATAAATGTATTAACCCCTAAAGCTAAGTCTAACCCTAACACTAACACCCCCCTAAGTTAAATATAATTTTTATCTAACGAAATAAATTAACTCTTATTAAATAAATAATTCCTATTTAAAGCTAAATACTTACCTGTAAAATACATCCTAATATAGCTACAATATAAATTATAATTATATTATAGCTATTTTAGGATTAATATTTATTTTACAGGTAACTTTGTAATTATTTTAACCAGGTACAATAGCTATTAAATAGTTAAGAACTATTTAATAGTTACCTAGTTAAAATAATAACAAATTTACCTGTAAAATAAATCCTAACCTAAGATATAATTAAACCTAACACTACCCTATCAATAAAATAATTAAATAAACTACCTACAATTACCTACAATTAACCTAACACTACACTATCAATAAATTAATTAAACACAATTGCTACAAATAAATAAAATTAAATAAACTATCTAAAGTACAAAAAATAAAAAAGAACTAAGTTACAGAAAATAATAAAATATTTACAAACATAAGAAAAATATTACAACAATTTTAAACTAATTACACCTACTCTAAGCCCCCTAATAAAATAACAAAGCCCCCCAAAATAAAAAATTCCCTACCCTATTCTAAAATACAAATATTACAAGCTCTTTTACCTTACCAGCCCTGAACAGGGCCCTTTGCGGGGCATGCCCCAAGAATTTCAGCTCTTTTGCCTGTAAAAAAAAACATACAATACCCCCCCCCCAACATTACAACCCACCACCCACATACCCCTAATCTAACCCAAACCCCCCTTAAATAAACCTAACACTACCCCCCTGATGATCTTCCTACCTTGTCTTCACCATGCCAGGTTCACCGATCCGTCCTGGCTCCAAGATCTTCATCCAACCCAAGCGGGGGCTAGACATCCACTGAAGAAGTCCAGAAGAGGGTCCAAAGTCTTCCTCCTATCCGGCAAGAAGAGGACATCCGGACCGGCAAACATCTTCTCCAAGCGGCATCTTCTATCTTCTTCCATCCGATGACGACCGGCTCCATCTTGAAGACCTCCAGCGCGGATCCATCCTCTTCTTCCGACGACTAGACGACGAATGACGGTTCCTTTAAGGGACGTCATCCAAGATGGCGTCCCTCGAATTCCGATTGGCTGATAGGATTCTATCAGCCAATCGGAATTAAGGTAGGAATTTTCTGATTGGCTGATGGAATCAGCCAATCAGAATATAGTTCAATCCGATTGGCTGATCCAATCAGCCAATCAGATTGAGCTCGCATTCTATTGGCTGTTCCGATCAGCCAATAGAATGCGAGCTCAATCTGATTGGCTGATTGGATCAGCCAATCGGATTGAACTATATTCTGATTGGCTGATTCCATCAGCCAATCAGAAAATTCCTACCTTAATTCCGATTGGCTGATAGAATCCTATCAGCCAATCGGAATTCGAGGGACGCCATCTTGGATGACGTCCCTTAAAGGAACCGTCATTCGTCGTCTAGTCGTCGGAAGAAGAGGATGGATCCGCGCTGGAGGTCTTCAAGATGGAGCCGGTCGTCATCGGATGGAAGAAGATAGAAGATGCCGCTTGGAGAAGATGTTTGCCGGTCCGGATGTCCTCTTCTTGCCGGATAGGAGGAAGACTTTGGACCCTCTTCTGGACTTCTTCAGTGGATGTCTAGCCCCCGCTTGGGTTGGATGAAGATCTTGGAGCCAGGACGGATCGGTGAACCTGGCATGGTGAAGACAAGGTAGGAAGATCATCAGGGGGGTAGTGTTAGGTTTATTTAAGGGGGGTTTGGGTTAGATTAGGGGTATGTGGGTGGTGGGTTGTAATGTTGGGGGGGGGTATTGTATGTTTTTTTTTACAGGCAAAAGAGCTGAAATTCTTGGGGCATGCCCCGCAAAGGGCCCTGTTCAGGGCTGGTAAGGTAAAAGAGCTTGTAATATTTGTATTTTAGAATAGGGTAGGGAATTTTTTATTTTGGGGGGCTTTGTTATTTTATTAGGGGGCTTAGAGTAGGTGTAATTAGTTTAAAATTGTTGTAATATTTTTCTTATGTTTGTAAATATTTTATTATTTTCTGTAACTTAGTTCTTTTTTATTTTTTGTACTTTAGATAGTTTATTTAATTTTATTTATTTGTAGCAATTGTGTTTAATTAATTTATTGATAGTGTAGTGTTAGGTTAATTGTAGGTAATTGTAGGTAGTTTATTTAATTATTTTATTGATAGGGTAGTGTTAGGTTTAATTATATCTTAGGTTAGGATTTATTTTACAGGTAAATTTGTTATTATTTTAACTAGGTAACTATTAAATAGTTCTTAACTATTTAATAGCTATTGTACCTGGTTAAAATAAATACAAAGTTACCTGTAAAATAAATATTAATCCTAAAATAGCTATAATATAATTATAATTTATATTGTAGCTATATTAGGATTTATTTTACAGGTAAGTATTTAGCTTTAAATAGGAATCATTTATTTAATAAGAGTTAATTTATTTCGTTAGATAAAAATTATATTTAACTTAGGGGGGTGTTAGTGTTAGGGTTAGACTTAGCTTTAGGGGTTAATACATTTATTAGAATAGCGGTGAGCTCCGGTCGGCAGATTAGGGGTTAATAATTGAAGGTAGGTGTCGGCGATGTTAGGGAGGGCAGATTAGGGGTTAATACTATTTATTATAGGGTTAGTGAGGCGGATTAGGGGTTAATAACTTTATTATAGTAGCGCTCAGGTCCGCTCGGCAGATTAGGGGTTAATAAGTGTAGGCAGGTGTCGGCGACGTTGTGGGGGGCAGATTAGGGGTTAATAAATATAACATAGGGGTCGGCGATGTTAGGGCAGCAGATTAGGGGTACATAGGGATAACGTAGGTGGCGGCGGTTTACGGAGCGGCAGATTAGGGGTTAAAAGTGTAATGCAGGGGTCAGCGATAGCGGGGGCGGCAGATTAGGAGTTAATAAGTGTAAGGTTAGGGGTGTTTAGACTCGGGGTACATGTTAGGGTGTTAGGTGCAGACTTAGGAGGTGTTTCCCCATAGGAAACAATGGGGCTGCGTTAGGAGCTGAACGCTGCTTTTTTGCAGGTGTTAGGTTTTTTTTCAGCTCAAACAGCCCCATTGTTTCCTATGGGGGAATCGTGCACGAGCACGTTTTTGATGCCGGCCGCGTCCGTAAGCAACTCTGGTATCGAGAGTTGCATTTGCGGTAAAAATGCTCTACGCTCCTTTTTTGGAGCCTAACGCAGCATTTGTTTGAACTCTCGATACCAGAGTTAAATTTATGGTGCGGCCAGAAAAAAACCCGCGGAGCGTTAACAGCCCTTCTACCGCCAAACTCCAAATCTAGGCCTATATCTGCCACTGGCTTGTTACCTTATTATTGCAAGTCCTTCTTGGCCATAACACTTTGCAGCTGTTGAGTCAGATACAACCAGAGATGCTCCTGAGTAGGTCACTGTCTGTGTCCTGCTTAGAAACTTCAGTGATTTACAGCACAAAGTAGGATTTTACCTATGTGTTTGTTTAAGCCCTGTGTTGTTTAATTAAGGGTTAAAACTGCTGGGAAAATTGGAATTCGTTGTCCTACAAAAACTGAAAGGGGTTATTACCTTACCTTCTCCACACAGTCCAGGTCAGGAGGTCTGCGACCGCTAGCCCAGTCTCTTCAGTCCTTCATCACATGCATAGACAGCAAGGTGATGCTTCTGCATTTGACACGACACACATGGCTGCAATGTCCCGCCCACCCGGCCTACTGCTGCAGTACACTGAAGGGCATTGTGTGAAGTGTACAAATCTGCATGTCCCAACCCAGGTGTACTGTACACCTGCCTGCACCGTGCCTAGCTAGCTCACAGTAACTTTTGGGGGTAAGTCCCACTCCCTCCCACTGTACCACATAATTATCATATCACAGACAGTGCACGTGCGTATGTACAGCCGCTTCCAAATTTTGGAACATATACACATGCCTAGGAGAGGTGGTGATAGAGAGGCCTTATTGAATAAAAGGGAAGCCTTTTGGATCAATGAGCTCAACACCTTATGGCCTAAAGGCCTTAATAGGGAGTGTAACTGGACAACATTTAAAATCTAAAAATTGTAATTCAATATTGAGTAAGATAAATAGGTTACTTCTTTTAGTAGGCGTAGGGGTTTGCATTTACCTTTGCTATATATCTAAATTTAGCACTATATTGGATTATGCCTTAACTAGTAAGTCAAAAAAGGTCATTTGAGTGACATTATTGGATATAGACATTTGGCATTACCTATATATTCACTGAGTACCCATTAGTTTTTAAATTTCTGACTTATTGTAATATGGGTATCCTTTGTTGAAGGATTCCCATATATATCAATTTTTTAATCTATATATAATCCATTCAATTGATTGTGTTCCTATATATATATATATATATATGGTAATTAAGAAATTTTGATATGAGTATTGTGATTAATTTTAAACTTTAAATTCTAATAAATTCGAATATTTAATATATTTATTTTCACTAATATTTTCACATTGAATTTAGTTGTCACAAATATTATTTTTATTATTCTAATTTTTTACTTTTTTATTTTTATAGGACCACTTGGCACTTTACTTATGAAGTTGGTTATTGAATTTGTGCAATATATACAATGTAAAATATTTTGTAACATTTGTAACACATTTATATTTTTGTAATTGCTAGAAAATGTATTTTGACATGCAATATTCAAGTCCACCACTGGAGGGCGATATATGTGCAATTTTTTCACAATTGTTTGGCGCCAATATGGCTATTTAAATGGTGTTTTGTTTAACTTATGTCAGGCTTGAGAAAGGGCTTATTGTTAGCCCGAAACGTTGCTGTATTTGACCTGTGTTTAAAAATAAAAGTCACTTTGCTCACTGCTGGAGACTGCCTTCTTTTGCTTGAATTGTTTGGGCTGGTCAGCCCTCTCCGTGCACTAGTGAGTAGTGGGTGCTGTATCCATCTCTATTCATTTGAAGTATGTACAGCCGCACCAGCACTTCACCGCTGTGTGCTTCAGCTTGCGCCTTGACCCACACCACTGTCATTTGTGGTAAAGAAGTGGACAGAGCTACTGGACTACAGTTTTTGTGGTGGTGGGAGATTTTAAGGGAATAGGCGGGCCAACAGCTGCACCATCATGTCACACTAACAATAAACTAAGAGCCACAGGCCCACAGTGAACAGAGTGCTTCACTTCACTCTACTCTTAGTTTATTGTTAGTGTGACATGATGGTGCAGCTGTTGGGTGTGTGCGTTACTGGTGGGCGGGGATAAAGGAACCGGCAGCCCAACATGTCAGTCACCACACTAACAATAAACTAAAGCCACAGAGAAGTCAAGTGAAGCACTCTGTGTGCGTTACTGGTGGGCGGCCGCGGGGCTAAAGAAACCGGAGGCCCATCATGCTTTTTTTTTTTTTTTAAATGATGATGAGCCTGCCAGTCTGCCACGGCACACCTGACCTCACGGCACACTAGTGTGCCGCGGCACACTGGTTGAAAAACACTGCTCTAGATGAACAACAAACATACATATAGACACCTTAATGGAATATTTCATAATTAGAAACTGCTGATGTCTATCATAGTTGCATTGGGGGGCTAGGTTTTGCATAATAAATTAGTTTGGTTCCAAGGAATTATTACCATCTTATGTATATTTATGTAATTAAGGGTATACTGAATTAGTGATGGTTAAGGGGAATTATAGAGCTTTTGATATATTTTTATATCCTTTTCACAAATAAACTTATTTTATATTTGTGAATATATGCAAGTGTTGGTGTTTTGTTTATTTCATGACACTAGCTTGGCTTGTGTCATACCCCGTGCACTGCCAGTAATTAAAAACAAGTGTAGCTGTCACACTTGAATTATTATTATTAGTCATTTGCATAGAAACTTGTAGTTGCCATTTTGTTTACAGTTTATGCCAAAATAGAATTGGTGTTTTAACAAACAATCAGCTAGATTACGAGTTGTGCGTTTGGGTTTTAACGCTGAAAAAATGGTAATTTCAGCGTTAAAACAGCACCGCAGCCATTACAAGTCTTGTCGGTATATCTGTACCGCAAGCCTTTTAGCCTGTACCTCATTGTCAGTCCCGCACACGTAAAAATTAAGATTTTTCATGGGACTTCCATAGCGCTGCCATTACGAGTTTTGTGGTGAGGCTAAAAAGCTAGCGTTGCAGCCTTTACCGACAAGATCCATTCCGCAATCAAACAGCAGTAGTTATGAGTTTTACGCTACAAAACTGTAACATAAAACTCATAACTAAAGTGTTACAAAGTACACTAAACACCCATAAACTACCTATTAACCCCTAAACCGAGGCCCTCCCGCATCGCACATACTATATTAAACTTATAAACCCCTACTCTGCAGCTCCCAACATCGCCGCCACTAAAAATAATTATTAACCCCTATTCCACCGCTCCAGACATAGTCACCACTATATTAAAGTTATTAACCCCTAAAACGCCGCCCTCCCGCATCGCAAACACTATTTAAATATTATTGACCCCTAATCTGCCGTCCGCCCACATCGCCCCCACTGTACTAAAGTTATTAAACCCTACACCGCCGCCACTATAATAAACCTATTAACCCCTAAACCGCAAGCCCCCCACAACGAAATATACTAAAGTAAACTATTAACCCCTAAACTGAAAGCCCCCACATCGCAATAAACTAAATTAAACTAGTAACCACTAAACCTAACCATAACCCTAACATAACCCTAACCCTAACACCCCCTAATTTTATATTAAAATTACAATTTCCCTAGCTTAAATTAAATTAAAATGTACCTGTCAAATTGAAAGAACTAAGTTTAAAGGGACACTGAACCCAAAAAATGTTTTCGTGATTCAGATAGAGCATGCAATTTTAAGCAACTTTCTAATTTACTGCTATTATCATTTTTTCTTCGTTCACTTGCTATCTTTATTTGAAAAATAAATCATCTAAGCTTCTTTTTTGCTTCAGTACTCTGGTCAGCACTTTTTTATTGGTGGATGAATTTATCCACCAATCAGCAAGAATAACCCAGGTTATTCACCAAAAATCGGCCGGCATCTAAACTTACATTCTTGCATTTCAAATAAAGATACCAAGAGAAGGAAGAAATTTGATACTAGGAGTAAATTAGAAAGTTGCTTAAAATTGCATGCTTTATCTGAATTACGAAAGAAAACATTTGGGTTCAGTGTCCCTTTAAACTAACAATTAAACTAATATAATTATTAAACTAAAATTAAAATAACTACCAATTAAATAAAACTAAACTACACATTAAATTATCCTAACACTACTATAAAAATTACAAACTATCTAATTACAAAAAATGAAAAATACTAAATTACGAAAAATAACAAACAAAATTATCAAAAATAAAAAAGAATTACACCTAATCTAATAGCCCTATAAAAATAAAAAAGCCCACCCAAAACAAAAACAAAAAACCTAGCCTACAATAAAGAACCAATAGCCCTTAAAAGGGCCTTTTGTGGAGCAATGCCCCAAAGATATCAGCTCTTTTCCCTGAAACAAAATACAAAGAGCCCCCCAACAGTAAAACCCACCACGCCATCAACCCCCCAAAATAGGGCATTTAGCTCTTTTGCTGCCCAAACCTTAATCTAAAAAATAAAAATACCCAAAAAGCCCTTAATAAAAACTAACACTAATCCCCGACGATCCACTTACAGTTTTTGAAGTCCCGCTTAAACGATATTCATCCAGGTGACGAGAAGTCTTCATACAGGAGGCCTCTTATATGTTCATCCAGGCGGCGAAAAGTCTTCATGCAGGCGGCCTCTTCTATCTTCATCCAGGAGGAGAAGTCCTCATCCGGAAGTCTTCATCCAGGCTGCCTCTTCTATCTTTATCCAGGCGGCATCTTCTATCTTGATCCCGGTGGCGTGGAGCGGGTCCATCCTGAAGACATCAGACGCGGAGCATCCTCTTCCTACGGTCGCCATCGTACACTGAATTTTCAATGCAAGGGAGCCGTTTCAAAATGGCGTCCCTTGCATTCCTATTGGCTGAAAAAAATTGAATCAGCCAATAGGAATTAGAGCTGCTAAAATCCTATTGGCTGTTCAAATCAGCCAATAGGATTTAAGCAGCTCTCATTCTATTGGATGATGAAGAGGATGCTCCGCGCCAAATGTCTTCAGGATGGACCCGCTCCATGCCACCGAGATCAAGATAGAAGATGCCGCCTGGATGAAGACTTCTCGCCCCCTGGATGAGGACTTCGCCGCCTAGATGAAGATAGAAGAGGCCGTCTGGATGAAGACTTCTCGCCGTCTGGATGAAGATTGTTCAAGCAGGATTTAAAAAACTGTAAGTGGATCGTCGGGGGTTAGTGTTAGGTTTTTTAGGTAAAAGAGCTGTTTAACTTAGGGCAATGCCCCACAAAAGGCCCTTTTAAGGGATATTGGTAACTTATTCTAGATTAGTTTTTTTTTTATTTTGGGGTGTTTTTTTTTTTTAAATGGGTATTAGAATAGGAATAATTTTCATTATTTTTGATAATTTGTTATTTTGTGTAATGTATTTTTTTCGTTTGGGGTGGGTTTTTATTTTTATATTAGGGCTTGGGAAGCAAAAGAGCTATGCCCATACAAATGCCCTTTTCAGGGCAATGGGTAGATTAGGCTTTACTTTATTTTTATTTTGTGGGTTTGGGGAGTGGAGGTTTGTATACTGTTAGGGGGTGTTTGTTTTGTTTGGTAGCAAAAGAGCTGTTAACTTTAGGGCAATGTCCTACAAAAGACCCTTTTAAGGGCTCTTGGTAGTTTATTATAGATTAGTGTTTTTTTTATTTTGGTTTTTTTTTTTTAAAGGGTATTAGACAAGGAATCATTTTTATTGTTTTATATAATTTAGTTTGTTATTTTTTGTAATGGTAGGTTTTTTATTTTTTGTAATGTTAGTTTTTAGTGTAAGGCAGCTTAGGTTTTATTTGACAGGTAAGTTGTATTTATTTTAACTAGGTAGTTAGTGAATAGTTAATAACTATTTACTAACTAGTCTACCTAGTTAAAATAAATACAAACTTACCTGTGAAATAAAAATAAAACCTAAGCTAGATACAATATAACTATTAGTTATATTGTAGCTAGCTTAAGTTTTATTTCACAGGTAAGTATTTAGTTTTAAATAGGAATTATTTAGTTAATAATTGTAAGCTTAAATTAGCTATATTTTAATTATGTTAAAGTTAAGGGGTGTTAGGGTTATGTTAGGGTTACGGTTAGGTTTAAGGTTAGGCTTAGGGTTACGTTAGGGTTAAGTTTAGGGGTCAATAGTTAAATTTAGGTTGTTGCGATGTAGGGGGCTGGCAGTTTAGGGGTTAATAGGTTTATTTAGTGGTAGTTATGTGGGAGGCCAGAGGTTTAGGGGTTAATAGCTTTATTTAGTTGCAGCGATGTCGGGGAGCGGCAGAATAGGGGTTAATAGATTTATTATAGTGTGGGTGATTTTGGGGTGCAGGGGAATAGGGGTTAATAACTTTAGTATAGTGGCGGCGATATCGGGAGCAGCAGATTAGGGGTTAATAGTTTTATTTAGGTGGCGGCAATATCGGGGGCGGCAGATTAGAATTTAATTACATTATGTAGGTGCCAGGTGATCTTGGGGGGGGCAGATTAGGGGTGTTTAGACGTGGGGTTTTTGCTAGGGTGTTAGGTTTAAACGTTATTTTTTTTTCCCCATAGACATCAATGGGGCTGCGTTACGGAGTTTTTCTTTCCGCGATCGCAGGTGTTACACTATTTTCTGGCCCACTCTCCCCATTGATGTCTATGGGGAAAGCGTGCATGAGCACATCATAACAGCGCTTGAATTGTGTGCAGTATGGAGCTTAAAACCACCATATAACACGCACAAGCCGGCTGTTTGAAAACTTGTAATGGCTGCGCTATAGAGGGTTAAATAACGCAACTTTTGTTGCGTTCCTTAAATTCCCTATAGCGCGTATAACTCGTAATCTAGGTGAATAGTTGTTAATATTGTTTAAAAAATACTTGGGAAATTTGAAAAACAAAAATATATCAATAGAAAACCAGTACATAGTCTGCCCATCCAGCCAACCTAAAAGATGCATTCAGATGGGTTTGCAGTAGTCGGATGGAAACAGATTACAATTGTTAACTATGAAAGTCACAATTAAAGGGACACTGAACCCAAATTTCTTCTTTTGTGATTCAGATAGAGCATGCAATTTTAAGCAACTTTCTATTTTACTCCTATTATCAATTTTTCTTCGTTATCTTGCTATCTTTATTTAAACAAGAAGGAATCTAATATTTTTTGGTTCAGAACCATGGACAGCACTTGTTTATTGATGGGTGAATTTATCCACCAATCAGCAAGAACAACCCAGGTTGTTCACCAAAAATGGGCCGGCATCTAAACTTACATTCTTGCATTTCAAATAAAGATACCAAGAAAATGAAGAAAATTTGATAATAGGAGTAAACTAGAAAGTTGCTTAAAATTGCATGCTCTATCTGAATCACGAAAGAAAAAAATTGGGTTCAGTGTCTCTTTAAGCATTCCCATTTAAAAACACAATTATTAACCCCAGTACTGTTAGCGATAATCCCAATAGCATGAGTGTGACTTAAAATAAAATATTAAAAATGAAAAAACATAATTTATGTAAGAACTTACCTGATAAATTCATTTCTTTCATATTAGCAAGAGTCCATGAGCTAGTGACGTATGGGATATACATTCCTACCAGGAGGGGCAAAGTTTCCCAAACCTCAAAATGCCTATAAATACACCCCTCACCACACCCACAAATCAGTTTAACGCATAGCCAAGAAGTGGGGTGAAAAGACAAAAGTGCAAAAGCATAAAAAATAAGGAATTGGAATAATTGTGCTTTATACAAAAAAATCATAACCACCACAAAAAAGGGTGGGCCTCATGGACTCTTGCTAATATGAAAGAAATGAATTTATCAGGTAAGTTCTTACATAAATTATGTTTTCTTTCATGTAATTAGCAAGAGTCCATGAGCTAGTGACGTATGGGTTAATGAATACCCAAGATGTGGATCTTCCACGCAAGAGTCACTAGAGAGGGAGGGATAAAATAAAGACAGCCAATTCCGCTGAAAATAATCCACACCCAAAATAAAGTTTAAATCTTATAATGAAAAAAACTGAAATTATAAGCAGAAGAATCAAACTGAAACAGCTGCCTGAAGTACTTTTCTACAAAAAACTGCTTCAGAGGAAGAAAACACATCAAAATGGTAGAATTTAGTAAAAGTATGCAAAGAAGACCAAGTTGCTGCTTTGCAAATCTGATCAACCGAAGCTTCATTCCTAAACGCCCAGGAAGTAGACACTGACCTAGTAGAATGAGCTGTAATCCTTTGAGGCGGAGTTTTACCCGACTCGACATAAGCATGATGAATCAAAGACTTTAACCAAGACGCCAAAGAAATGGCAGAGGCCTTCTGACCTTTCCTAGAACCGGAAAAGATAACAAATAGACTAGAAGTCTTTCGGAAATTTTAAGTAGCTTCAACATAATATTTCAAAGCTCTAACTACATCCAAAGAATGCAACAATCTTTCCTTAGAATTCTTAGGATTTGGACACAATGAAGGAACGACAATTTCTCTACAAATGTTGTTAGAATTCCCAACCTTAGGTAAAAATTTAAAAGTTCGCAACACCACCTTATCCTGATGAAAAATCAGAAAAGGAGACTCACAAGAAAGAGCAGATAATTCAGAAATTCTTCTAGCAGAAGAGATGGCCAAAAGAAACAAAACTTTCCAAGAAAGTAATTTAATGTCCAGCGAATGCATAGGTTCAAACGGAGGAGCTTGAAGAGCCCCCAGAACCAAATTCAAACTCCAAGGAGGAGAAATTGACTTAATAACAGGTTTTATACGAACCAAAGCTTGTATAAAACAATCAATATCCGAAAGACTAGCAATCTTTCTGTGAAAAAGAACAGAAAGAGCAGAGATTTGTCCTTTCAAGGAACTTGCAGACAAACCTTTATCCAAACCATCCTGAAGAAACTGTAAAATTCTAGGAATTCTAAAAGAATGCCAAGAAAAATGATGAGAAAGACACCAAGAAATGTAAATCTTCCAGACTCGATAATATATCTTCCTAGATACAGATTTACGAGCCTGTAACATAGTATTAATCACAGAGTCAGAGAAACCTTTATGACTGAGAATCAAGTATTCAATCTCCATACCTTCAAATTTAAGGATTTGAGATCCTGATGGAAAAAAAGGACCTTGCGATAGAAGGTCTGGTCTTAACGGAAGAGTCCACGGTTGGCAAGTGGCCATCCGGACAAGATCCGCATACCAAAACCTGTGAGGCCATGCTGGAGCCACCAGCAGAACAAACGAGCACTCCTTTAGAATCTTGGAAATTACTCTTGGAAGAAGAACTAGAGGCGGAAAGATATAGGCAGGATGATACTTCCAAGGAAGTGACAATGCATCCATTGCCTCCGCCTGAGGATCCCTGGATCTGGACAGATACCTGGGAAGTTTCTTGTTTAGATGAGAAGCCATCAGATCTATTTCTGGAAGTCCCCACATTTGAACAATCTGAAGAAATACCTCTGGGTGAAGAGACCATTCGCCCGGATGTAACGTTTGGCGACTGAGATAAACCGCTTCCCAATTGTCTATACCTGGGATATGAACCACAGAAATTAGACAGGAGCTGAATTCTGCCCATACCAGTATTCGAGATACTTCTTTCATAGCCAGAGGACTGTGAGTCCCTCCTTGATGATTGACATATACCACAGTTGTGACATTGTCCGTCTGAAAACAAATGAACGACTCTCTCTTTAGAAGAGGCCATGGCTGAAGAGCTCTGAAAATTGCACGGAGTTCCAAAATATTGATCGGTAATCTCACCTCCTGAGATTCCCAAACCCCTTGTGCTGTCAGAGACCCCCAAACAGCTCCCCAACCTGTCAGACTTGCATCTGTTGAAATCACAGTCCAGGTTGGAAGAACAAAAGAAGCCCCCTGAACTAAACGATGGTGGTCTGTCCACCACGTCAGAGAGTGTCGTACAATCGGTTTTAAAGATATTAATTGAGATATATTTGTTTAATCCCTGCACCACTGGTTCAGCATACAAAGCTGAAGAGCTCACATGTGAAAACGAGCAAAGGGGATTGCGTCTGATGCAGCAGTCATAAGACCTAGAATTTCCACGCATAAGGTTACCGAAGGGAATGATTGAGACTGAAGGTTTCGACAAGCTGAAACCAATTTTAGACGTCTCTTGTCTGTCAGAGACAGAGTCATGGACACTGAATCTATCTGGAAACCTAAAAAGGTTACCCTTGTCTGAGGAATCAATGAACTTTTTGGTAAATTGATCCTCCAACCATGTTCTCGAAGAAACAATACAAGTCGATTCGTATGAGATTCTGCTAAATGTGAAGACTGAGCAAGTACCAAGATATCGTCCAAATAAGGAAATACCAAAATACCCTGTTCTCTGATTACAGACAGAAGGGCACCGAGAACCTTTGTAAAAATCCTTGGAGCTGTTGCTAGGCCAAACGGCAGAGCCACAAACTGGTAATGCTTGTCTTAGAAAGAGAATCTCAGAAACTGATAGTAATCTGGATGAATCGGAATATACAGATATGCATCCTGTAAATCTATTGTGGACATATAATGCCCTTGCTGAACAAAAGGCAGAATAGTCCTTATAGTTACCATTTTGAATGTTGGTATCCTTACATAATGATTCAATATTTTTAAATCCAGAACTGGTCTGAAGGAATTCTCCTTCTTTGGTACAATGAAGAGATTTGAGTAAAACCCCAGCCCCTGTTCCAGAACTGGAACTGGCATAATTACTCCAGCCAACTCTAGATCTGAAACACATTTCAGAAATGCTTGAGCCTTCACTAGATTTACTGGGACACGGGAAAGAAAAAATCTTCTTGCAGGAGGCCTTATCTTGAAGCCTATTCTGTACCCTTCTGAAACAATGTTCTGAATCCAAGGATTGTGAGTCGAATTGATCCAAATTTCTTTGAAAAATCGTAATCTGCCCCCTACCAGCTGGGCTGGAATGAGGGCTGCACCTTCATGTTGACTTGGGAGCTGGCTTTGGCTTTCTAAAAGGCTTGGATTTATTCCAGACTGGAGATGGTTTCCAAACTGATACCGCTCCTGTAGGGGAAGGATCAGGCTTTTGTTCCTTATTGTGACGAAAGGAACGAAAACGATTATTAGACCTAAATTTACCTTTAGATTTTTTATCCTGTGGTAAAAAAGTTCCTTTACCCCCAGTAACAGTTGAAATAATAGAATCCAACTGTGAACCAAATAATTTATTACCCTGGAAAGAAAGGGAAAGCAAAGTTGACTTAGAAGACATATCAGCATTCCAAGTTTTAAGCCATAAAGCTCTTCTAGCTAAAATAGCTAGAGACATATACCTGACATCAACCCTAATGATATCAAAGATGGCATCACAAATAAAATTATTAGCATGTTGAAGAAGATTAACAATGCTATGAGAATTATGATCTGTTACTTGTTGCGCTAAAGCTTCTAACCAAAAAGTTGAAGCTGCAGCAACATCCGCTAAAGATATAGCAGGTCTAAGAAGATTACCTGAACATAAGTAAGCTTTTCTTAGAAAGGATTCAATTTTCCTATCTAAAGGATCCTTAAAGGAAGTACTATCTGCCGTAGGAATAGTAGTACGTTTAGCAAGAGTAGAGATAGCCCCATCAACCTTAAGGATTTTGTCCCAAAACTCTAATCTGTCAGATGGCAGCACAGGATATAATTGCTTAAAATGTTTAGAAGGAGTAAATGAATTACCCAAATTATTCCATTCCCTGGAAATTACTTCAGAAATAGCATCAGGAACAGGAAAAACTTCTGGAATAACTACAGGAGATTTAAAAACCTTATTTAAACGTTTAGATTTAGTATCAAGAGGACCAGAATCCTCTATTTCTAATACAATTAAAACTTCTTTAAGTAAAGAACGAATAAATTCCATTTTGAATAAATATGACGATTTATCAGCATCAACCTCTGAAACAGAATCCTCTGGACCAGAGGAATTATTATCAGAATCAGAATGATGATTTTCATGTAAAAATTCATCTGAAAAATGAGAAGTTTTAAAAGACCTTTTACGTTTACTAGAAGGAGGAATAACAGACATAGCCTTCTTAATGGATTTAGAAACAAAATCTCTTATGTTAACAGGAACACTCTGAGTATTAGATGTTTATGGAACAGCAACAGGTAATGTAACAGTACTAAAGGAAATATTATCTGCATTAACAAGTTTGTCATGACATTCATTACAAACAACAGCTGGAGGAACAGATACCACAAGTTTACAGCAAATACACTTAACTTTGGTAGGTCCAGCATCAAGCAGCGATTTTCCAGAAGTATCTTCTGATTCAGGGTCAATCTGAGACATCTTGCAATATGTAATAGAAAAAACAACATATAAAGCAAAATTGATCAAATTCCTTAAATGACAGTTTCAGGAATGGGAAAAAAATGCCAGTGAACAAGCTTCTAGCAACCAGAAGCAAACA
The DNA here is from genome assembly GCF_027579735.1 of Bombina bombina. Lineage (NCBI taxonomy): Eukaryota > Metazoa > Chordata > Amphibia > Anura > Bombinatoridae > Bombina > Bombina bombina. Next base: position 244,201,964 of record NC_069502.1, read on the forward strand.
AACAATGAGACTTAAATAATGTGGAGACAATAATGACGCCCATATTTTTTAGCGCCAAAAAATACGCACACATTATTTGGCGCCTAAATGCTTTTAGCGCCAAAAATGACGCCACATCCGGTAACGCCGACATTTTTGGCGCAAAAACATAAAAAATTACGCAACTTCCGGTGACAAGTATGACGCCGGAAATAACAAAGAAAAATTTTTTTGCGCCAAGAATGACGCAATAAAATGAAGCATTTTCAGCCCCCGCGAGCCTAACAGCCCACAGGGAAAAAGTCCAATTTTAAGGTAAGAAAAAAATGAATATTCAAATGCATTATCCCAAATAATGAAACTGACTGTCTGAAATAAGGAATATTGAACATCCTGAATCAAGGCAAATAAATGTTTAAACACAAATATTTAGAACTTTATATAAAAGTGCCCAACCATAGCTTAGAGTGTCACAAAAATAAGACTTACTTACCCCAGGACACTCATCTACATGTAGTAGAAAGCCAAACCAGTACTGAAACGAGAATCAGTAGAGGTAATGGTATATATAAGAGTATATCGTCGATCTGAAAAGGGAGGTAAGAGATGAATCTCTACGACCGATAACAGAGAACCTATGAAATAGACCCCGTAGAAGGAGATCATTGCATTCAAATAGGCAATACTCTCTTCACATCCCTCTGACATTCACTGCACGCTGAGAGGAAAACCGGGCTCCAACCTGTTGCAGAGCGCATATCAACGTAGAATCTAGCACAAACTTACTTCACCACCTCCACAGGAGGCAAAGTTTGTAAAAACTGATTTGTGGGTGTGGTGAGGGGTGTATTTATAGGCATTTTGAGGTTTGGGAAACTTTGCCCCTCCTGGTAGGAATGTATATCCCATACGTCACTAGCTCATGGACTCTTGCTAATTACATGAAAGAAAATAAAAACACAGTATGGGGTAGATTTATCATACCCCGGGGTAGCGAATCATGTCCGCCCTGCATCACTAAATGCTGACAGCATACCGGTGAAATGCTTGTGCAATGCTTGTGCAATGCTGCTCCCTGCACATACGCGACCAATCGGCCCCTAGCAGGGGGTGTCAATCATCCTGATCGTATCTGATGATTGCAGTTCACCTAAAAGGTGGTCGATGAGTTAAGAAGCAGCGGTCTTAAGACTTAAATCCTGTTATCCTTCACACCTAGAGGATGTGAAGGATAAATTCTACAAATAACTAGATGCCATACTTTCATCAATGCACTGACAAGATGAACCTGCTTGGCGATTTTAACGCAAGAGTCGAAGGCAAGAGGGAAAGTGTAAAAGTAATAGCCTGTTACTGCTGAAAACCTGTGCAGCACATGACCATTTGATAACTAATACAGTCTTCTGCCTCCCTACCTGTAATAGGACTTTGTGGATGCATCCCGTTCCAAGCACTACATCTGATTGACTATATAATCATTAGGAAAAGGGACAGACAAGATGTCAGTGTTACAAAAGCTATGTTTAAAGTTTAAAGTAAATTGTTTGTATGAAAGTGAAACCCGATGTCCGCTAACTTCAGGACCACATTATATTATATATAATAAAATATATATATATATATATATATATATATATATATATATATATATATATAGGAGCTCGTGAGAGGTGAGCACCAAGAGAGGACACCGGCGGTGGTATGATCTGCGCAGATAGGGAGTGGCAGGCAGCAGGCATTGGCCTCCATCCGGCAGCAGACAGAATTGGCAGGCGTGATTAATGTTAGAGGTGGGTCAGTGGGAGGCGGAGCTATCCGGAAGGGGCAATTGGGCCGCAAAACTATTTCATTAAAGCCATGAGGGAGCACACAAAATAGGGGTGGTACCCAAACAAGGGGAGCTTGTAGGAGCATTATCAGAGCACAAAGTGGGGCTCATTCTGCTGCATAAACAGCAGTTGGCAGAAGTCACAATAAAATAATTGGCAATAGTAATAGGGAAAGCTCTTCCATTTCTGATTCTATAAACCCTAACATGGGTAGGAATGTGAGTGAAAGGGAATTGAATGTGGCGGACAATACTAAAAGTATGAATGTTTTTCATTTGGCGCATGCACATACTCATTCTGGCTCAACAGATAGTGTCAATTTTTTTTTCTCGGTACAAAGCAGTGTGAATGTTCCTGTGGTGAATCTTGCAAATAGGGCAAATATACGCAGCATGCATACGCTGCAGAATAATAACACCAGTCAGGCTTTATGGAGCACATCACAGCTAGGTGAAAATAGTGCTGTTAATTCAGATACTGAATCACAAGCAGGGCATGTCGCTAGTCAGAATATAACAGGAAATGCAAATCCTCCCATTTCCTGTGTTTACAGTGCTCACAAATTGTTTTCCTTTTTGCAGGGTGTGATTTAACCAGAGGAATCCCTTACAGTCATGGTAACAGCACCTGAACTGTCTGCAGCACCAAGCACCTTAGCCCAGATGTCTTCTCCCGCGGCACATACTTCCCAGGTTCCAGACATTTTACCAGTTTGAACGGCTTTGGAGTTAGCAAGGAAGGAACCCTCTTCGACGGCTACTGGTGAGTCACACACTTTTACACATGTTAGAACATACTCTGCTGATTCCTCACTGTCCGACTCTGACTCGATAGTGACACTTCTTTGGGTTTAAAGGGAAAGGGGCAAAAACGTATGTTTAGCATGGTGAAAAAGTTTCAGTCAGGAGCCTTTAAACAGTCCGGCCCAGCCCTGTCCTCAGTAACACCGGTAGTCACTCAGTTAACCCCTGCTAATAAGCTAGTGCAGCGTCCCCCTATTAGTGCTATCCATGAGCGCAAGGTTGCCTTGCATGGGGATACCATCCCCACTTTCTATTCGGAAAATACAAAAAGGGATGTAGATGTCTTCAAATTATCTCCCAAAGCTTACAAGCAGAAAGAAAAGAGTTCTGATGGCACAGGTCCCAAAAGGTTTTAACGCCCTGAGACATTCGAGGAATGGCTTATTTGCTTTAGAGTCTTCGCCTCATGTTACCTAGAGAAGTACCCCAGTCAGAATCATGCAGTATTAAAATACACAGATTCTATTCACTGGATTCCGTTTTGGCCGCTGACCTCCAGTAGCGCTGGGTTAGTTAGCTCTTTCTTGCCGCCATCTTAGCCTACTTGTCGGTTCTATAGTTATGCTTATTAATATTTAATACAAATTTTAACCTGTGATGGTTAAAAAAAATTCCATATAGAAGTTGTTGTGTCTTTATTTAGGAGTTAAGTTTATATATATATATGTTATTATTCCCTCTCTGCTGGTAAAGAGTGGTAAGCCTTTAATCCCTTAAGACAGTGAAAGGACCAGCATGGGAACCTAAGGGTTAAGGCTAGAATGAGTAAGCTAGGAGAAGAGGGCTGGATGGAGAAGCTAGTGATAAATTGTTGCAAGTGTAGGGAGGAGTCCCTGACCTTACCTTAAAAAGAGCTGCACGTAGCTTCCTGACCCTCTTTCTCCTTGGATCCTGAAGCAGAGACCCCTTTTTCCCCTCTCTCCCTACCCTGTTTCATAGCGACTTACAATAACATCTATTAGATGCCAATGGCATAGTTATGATTAGTCTATCTAAGCTCAGTAAGACCATAGCGGTAATCTATCTTTCCCCAATATCTGCATACTCGGTTTGAGCGGCCGTGTATCAGACACCCTTACGGGGGGGAGAAATCCCTACACCCTGACTGTGGGAAGTAGCGGCCCTGTTGCGTGGAGAAGGTGAACGGGGGGAGTGATGACCAATCTAAAGATGGGAGCGGTGGATAGCCTCAGGTGCCAAATGAGGTGCCCCTCCTTCCCCTCGTGGGTGTGTCACGTGATCTCAGCAACCGACCCCCCTCTGCTGCAGTTTCCGTTTTGGGCCGCTGATCTACAGTAGCGCTGGGTTAGTTAGCTCTTGCTTGCTGCCATCTTAGCCTACTTGTCGGTTCTATAGTTATGCTTATTAATATTTAATACAAATTTTAACCTGTGACGGTTAAAAATTTCCCAAAAAGAAGTTGCTGTGTCTTTATTTATTATTACAGTTATATCTCATTTAGGAGTTAAGTTTATATATATATATGTTATTATTCCCTCTCTGCTGGTAAAGAATGGTAAGCCTTATATCCCTTAGAGTGCATTTTATTTTAATGTATTTAAGGCATATGTCTTAATACTTTCTTCCAGTTGTTATTGTCATTGTTTGTTGCAGTTCATATTTTCTGCTTTGTCTATGTTTGTTGCAGTTCAAATATTACAGTGAAAAGGGTGGGCTTTCTTCAGTTAATAAAAAAAAGTTATTTAAGTTAAACAATGGTGGATTTATGAGTTCTGTGAATTCTATAACAGAAGATTATTACCTGGTATCAGAATTGGGATTATTAAAAAAACAGGCAGAGACAGTACTATGATTATCGGTCTAAATTTCTAAAACCTTGTGAACCTGGCAATAGGGTAAGGGTGGAAAATTTAGAAGCAAGGTGGAAACCTGCAATATTAACCAAAGTGCTCCACGCTCATACATTGTGCGCATCGAGAATGGCAAAGCACAAATACAGGAGACTCAAATAATCAAGATGCAGAGCTTTATGTACCAATAAGGATTTCACACAGTGACATAAATGAGATTCCAAGCTCAACGGATGCTTCAGACATAAAGGGCTAGATTATCGCTGCTGCTTACACGTCAACTTCGCTAGAAATAAGATTTGTGCGTGCTTCAGGTAGTGCATGTATTACAAGTTGAAAGTAAAAACTTTTTATGCTTACATAATTTATTCCGGCAAGCCTGAAGGAGCTTAATGAATCGGCCCCAAACAATCCAATGTTCTTCACATAGCAGAAAATGTTCTATTTATTCTTAAATATATATATAAAAGGCAAAAATGTTCAGTCCGAAATCTGTAGGACAATGAGTCTAGGCTTAAAGTAACCTTATAAGTGCCCCAAGATGCGATTGCCCATAGATCCCCTATGCAGTGGCAAAACTTGATAAACGTTTAATACACAGTCTCGTTCATGCAGATAATTCAGAGGTAAACACAGTCCTTTATCAATCCGGACGAGTGTTTCTACAAATCCTGATGCTGCATGCGAAAGTATCCGCTGTTCAGTGTTGGTTTCTTGCAACTCAAAAGCTGTGTGTGTGTGTGTGTGTATCACACCACGTGATCCAGCCTGTCCAATCGGATATTCAGGAACTCAGAGTTGATCCAATGAGCTGTGAGCCTCATGCAAGCTTAAGCCTGGGGTCTAGCTGTCAGCACTATCAAGGGGCAGCTGGAGTGAGAATGGCAAAAACGCCTCTGCTATCCTGGTAATGTAGTAATGGAATACAAAAGAGTTCAGCAGGTGCGCAGTTTGCAGTTAAAACTTAGAAACTAAATCCAAAATCGTGGTAAAACATTGTATGGAGGAATCATGACAAGCAAGACAAGCAAATCAAGCATGAAAAAATGCTAACTGAGCTATGATTATGGCCCTGAGCCGAAACATGTTAGTATTTTTTCATGCTTGATTTGCTTGTCTTGCTTGTCATGATACCTCCATACGATGTTTTACCATGATTTTGGATTTAATACATTTCCAAGTTTTAACTGCAAACTGCGCACCTGCTGAACTCTTTTGTATTCCATATATATATAATTGTTTTGGTAAAACATATATATATATATATATATATATATATATATATATATATATATATATATACTGTCCAGTCTGGATGTGCATTCCTTTCTCCTAATTTTGCTTATGCCTAGGGTGATTACATAAGTCTGTGAACCCTGTCCTGTTCCCATTTTATTTGATTATTAGCTTGCATTTGTGTGCATGGCTGCAGTTGTGTGGCTGTATTAGGTACACAGGTATGTGGAAGAGATCTTGGCCTGGTACCTGGGCTTGTCCCATTTAGCCAAATGAGGTAACTAACTCTTCCGGTTTTGCTTTTTAATCCTAGCTGAGAGCTTGTGAGTGAGTACTGGACTTTATATACACGTGTGTATATATATATATATATATATATATATATATATATCAGTAGCAAATGTGTGCACTCTCACTTAGTAGCAACTGCCAGGGTGCTAGTGGGAATCAATATAGAAAAATAACAGACTTGCACTCGCTGGTCATTTTAGTGAAATATTTTACTGAAAAGTTGTGACGTTTCGAGGACAAAAAATCCCCTTCCTCAGACAATGTGTTAACAAACACTAGTGACTTTATACACTGTGTAAAACCAAACCCCTCCCCTCAATTAGATAAAAAAAAACCCGCCAAATTGGTAACTATGGTGACCTATGAGTCACATTATAAACAAACAAGTGCATGGAATACAAACAGATCACAGAATAAGCAGAGTTACGGTTTCCAATCGATCATTCATACCGCCATTTACTGCTCAATATTATGTCTAGAGATACTAGAGATCTTTAAGGATGCAGAATCATAACATCGGTTAATAACTCACCAGAGTAGGGACGCATAACAGAGACTCAGTAGTCATTCACTGCCGCATCGGTATACAACGCCGGGTAGAGAACCCGGAACTGCACAGGACTCTCACGTGGGGGGCAAACGGCCAATCACCGGAATTGTTTACCGTTGCCGTAGTGACCAACAGCATCAAATCACACGTCAGACCTGCAGCATTGGAATACACACACGCGTGATGTCACACAGCTCTGTATCATTAGGTTACAACTGTAAACAAACCATGAATAAAGGGTCAATGATGTGAAATCAGACTACACACATCGTAGATACATGCCAACACAGTCAAAAATTCACCCATAATCACACCTTCATATACTCAATCAGACAGAAGCTTCCACATACAGAAGGACCCACATTCAAAAGAAACAAAACCGTAGTTTACACAGTGACCATAATATGCAATAGTAATCGCCATAAAGGTACCACCTAATCATGTAGTTAATGCAGCCGTTGGTAACTAAAAATATGCACTCACTGGATTTAAAGCACAGCACTCTTTATTTAAGTTGTGACGTTTTGGGGCATTCACCCCTTCCTCAGACAATTCAAAAGTGATACAGTGTATAAATGTATAACAAGCCCCTCCTCCCACAGGATCTAGGATATCAGCTAGAAGCAAATTAAATCATATTGTGTGTATAATCATGGCTAATATAAAGCAACCAATAATATCAACATAACCTATGTCTTATATTCAGTAGAATAAAATAACAAAATATGAATGAAGTCATCTGACCAATATGTAAATCAGGGTCGGCTCCAGAACAAATGAAACGGGGGGGCATTTTTTTTTCACGAGGGGGCACACATTTAAAAAGCATGTATGAGAATCAAAATAAGAGCAGTCCAGGGGTTACATTTATCAGATCTCTGGCTGTGCAGGAGTTAGATTTGTTTATATTTCTGGAAGTGCAGCGGTTACATGTGTCATATCTCAAGGAGTATAGGGGTTACATTTATAAGATTGATTCAGTCTGATGAAACAGTACATGATACTGAGAAACGCGTTGCTGTGTTTTTAATGTGTTGTAATAAACACTTTTAAAGTGTTTATTACAACACATTAAAGTGTAAATTATATACAATTTGCTACTTTGTTTCTCTTTGGATACTCTTAATTGAAGTCACTTTTTTACAACTGCTGGAGGCGGAACAGTGCCTTCCTGATTACATAGCCTATTTGGTGAATACCAGTTTTTGGCTTCTGGGAGTCTTTGCCTAAGAGGAGAGTTTACCGGACAACTCTGAGGTTCCGGTTTGCCTAGCCAGCACCACATCTTGGTGCTTTTATACACGTGAGTGCATTTGAGCTACAATTTATATTCTGATACATTATACGGAATTATGCTATGTGGCGCCTTCTCTATTTCCTTATACATTTATAAGATGTCTGGCAGTGCCACAGCAGTTACATTTACCAGATTTATGGCAGTGCAGGGGTTACATTTGTCATATCTCAGGAATGTCTCCCACATATGGCACAGCCAGTGGACACTGTTTGCATGTGTAGCTCTACCAATGACCCTACTAATGATCAAATAAGCTTTGAGTGCCAAGCAGTTCATTACTTGTACAGATATTATTAATGATATTTACCAGCACACACACAGTATATACAGTATGTATATGCACATATAATATATATATATATATATATATATATATATATATATATACATACATATACACACACACACACATATACACACACACACACATATATATATATATATATATATATATATATATATATACACACACACACATACACACGCACACTGTGTGTGTATATATATATATATATACAATCCAAGTTAAGGACAGCACAATCTTACTTGCTCCAACCGCCAAGGTGCACTACATACCATAATACATCTTCCTTCCCAGAACGTAGGCACTCACTGGTCTTGTGAAAAAAATCCAATTTATTAATCCATAGAAAAAGAATGACATGACGTTTAGGTACATTCCTGTACCTTTATCAAATGTAACACAATAAAATATTAAAACTTCCTAGTAAGTCTAGGAAGTTTTAATATTTTATTGTGTTACATTTGAATAGTTGCGGGCTAATCTGCCCCCTATCCCTACCTCCCTACATACTCAAACAAAAAGTGAATGTGCCAAATGAAAGGGGGTCAAAATAAATAACAAAAATGAAAAAAAAAAAAAAAAAAAAAGTTCTCAAAGTATGAAAGTGATATAAATAATAGAGAGGGTAAGGAGTATTAAACAGACAAAAATGTAGAAAAAGACTAAAATAAGGATATGTAAACAAAATCTAACTATGGGATGGGTATGGGCTTACAGGGAATGGGGTATGGGCTTAAAGGGAATGGGGTATGGGTTTCCAGGGAATGGGGTATGGGATGAAAGGGAATGGGGCATGGGATGAAAGAGAATGGGGTATGGAGTGTAGTGTGAGAGAGGATGGGGTATGGAGTGTACGTAGTGTTATTGATAAGTGTATGTATGTATTGAATGTGTTTGCGTGTAAATGTGTTAAGTATTCAGAAAATCCACTCACACACTCAACCAAACAAACTCTCGCTCACTACCGCTCTCTCACTATCTCACACTACCACTAACTTACTATCTCACACTACCATTAACTAATGCACTCTCTCACACTACCACTAACTAACTCACTATCTCACACTACCACTAACTAACTCACTATCTCACACTACCACTAATTCACTATCTAACACTACCACTAATTCACTATCTAACACTACCACTAACTAACTCACTCACTAAATCTCACAATACCAATAACTCTCTAATCTTCAAAAATCCTCCAGCAACACAGTCAAAGAAGCCATGCTTGTAGTGTGCTTATATACCCTATGTAAATGTTTAATGATGTACTGGTTTGCAAAGTAAAGTATGCTCAGGTGTGCTTTGTTAATAATTAGTATGTGTGCAATGTGTATTAGTTGTGTGAATTTGCGCATGCTCATATTGAGTATTTGTGGAATGTGTATATTGCGATGATGTCATAGTGATCGTTTTGCATAACATTGTCCAAAAGTATTATCTGTAAATGTAAATGGTGATTTGTGAAGTGGTGTAAATGTTTCTTTGTACTAATGTTCCGTAATCTTGAATGCAAATGTTTTGTTTGTTTGTGTATGAGTGTGGATTCTTTTTTCGTGTTGTTTTGTTCCGTGTTGCAAGATCGTAAGGTATTTATGTATTCCCCGTTTAGTGTAAATGTTGTTTATTTTTTTTCTTTTCCGATTGTGAATGTGTAATGCGCATGTGCTATGTTGCGTGATTGTTGTTAGTACATTTGAGCTGTGTTTTTGTTGTGCATTATGTGGTATACGTAATATGACAGAGCAGTGCGTATTTCTTGCGAGATCGAGTGTTAGCTGAAAAATCCGTGCTTCTTTCATTTATCATTGATCTCTATGGGAGAATGTTTAACGATGCCGTGATTACACGTAAAAAATTAATGCGGTAGTCGTGTTACCGCGACACGTTACAAGGTTTTTTTGAGACTCGTGATACCTACGTTAAGAAATGGAAATAAAGTACACGTAACTAATGCACCCCTCCTAACGCACAACTCGTAATCTAGGCGAATATTTCTTTGTCAAAGCTTATCAACTGTATGTTGTTAAAGCATTAAAAAAAATGTTATATAATTTTAATAAACATGGCTAGGTAATTACAAAAATGTGTCTGATCTCACTGGCTACTTTATAGTATTTAGAAGCATTTGCAGTTTAAGGCATGTTAAAGGGATAGTAAAGCCCAAATTAAACTTTGATAATTCAGATAGGGCATGTAATTTTAAACAACTTTCTAATTTACTTTTATCATCAAATTTGCTTTGTTCTCTTAGTATTCTTAGTTGAAAGCTTAACCTAGCTAGGCTCATATGCTAATTTCTAAGCCCTTGATGGCCGCCTCTTATCTGAATGCATTTGACAGTTTTTCATAGTTAGAGGGAATTAGTTCAAGTGCTTCATATAGATAACATTGTGCTCATGCACATGTAATATTATTTAAGAGTCAGCATTAATGTACATCAAAACCATAACTGTGTGAAGTGGTGTAAGAAACTTGTTAATCTTTGTATTTTTGTAAATTTAATAAAAATAAAATTAAAATAAAAAATACAGACACATGAGAGTTTACAGAAAATTGAATGGAATCAAATTGCAAAGTAACTAACGGCTAGATTTAGAGTTCTGCGGCCAAAGGGGTGCGTTAGCTACGCATGCTTTTTTCTCCCGCACCTTTTAAATACCGCTGGTATTTAGAGTTCACAGAATGGCTGCGATAGGCTCCAAAAAGGGAGCATATAGGCATATTTACTGCCACTGCAATTCTAAATACCAGGGTTGCTTACGGACGCGGCCAGCTTCAAAAACGTGCTCGTGCACGATTCCCCCATAGAAAACAATGGGGCTGTTTGAGCTGAAAAAAAAATCTAACACCTGCAAAAAAGCAGCATTCAGCTCCTAACGCAGCCCCATTGTTTGCTAAGCGGAAACACTTCCTAAGTCTGCAACTAACACCCTAACATGAACCCCGAGTCTAAACACCCCTAACCTTACACTTATTAACCCCTAATCTGCCGCCCCCGCTATCGCTGACCCCTGCATATTATTATTAACCCCTAATCTGCCGCTCCGTACACCACCGCAAGCTACATTATAGCTATGTACCCCTAATCTGCTGCCCCTAACACCTCCGACCCCTATATTATATTTATTAACCCCTAATCTGCCCCCCTCAACGTTGCCTCCACCTGCCTACACTTATTAACCCCTAATCTGCCGAGCGGACCGCACCGCTACTATAATAAAGTTATTAACCCCTAATCCGCCTCACTGCCGCCTCAATAACCCTATAATAAATAGTATTAACCCCTAATCTGCCCTCCCTAACATCGCCGACACCTAACTTCAAACATTAACCCCTAATCTGCCGATCGGAGCTCACCGCTATTCTAATAAATGTATTAACCCCTAAAGCTAAGTCTAACCCTAACACCCCCCTAAGTTAAATATAATTTTTATCTAACGAAATAAATTAACTCTTATTAAATAAATTAATCCTATTTAAAGCTAAATACTTACCTGTAAACTAAATCCTAATATAGCTACAATATAAATTATAATCATATTTTAGCTATTTTAGGATTAATATTTATTTTACAGGCAACTTTGTATTTATTTTAAACAGGTACAATAGCTATTAAATAGTTAATAACTATTTAATAGTTACCTAGTTAAAATAATTACAAAATTACCTGTAAAATAAATCCTAAACTAAGTTACAATTAAACCTAACACTACACTATCAATAAATTAATTAGATACAATACCTACAAATAACTACAATTAAATAAACTTACTAAGTTACAAAAATAAAAAAATATTTACAAACATTAGAAAAATATTACAACAATTTTAAACTAATTACACCTACTCTAAGCCCCCTAATAAAATAACAAAGACCCCCAAAATAAAAAAAAATGCCCTACCCTATTCTAAATTTAAAAAGTTCAAAGCTCTTTTACCTTACCAGCCCTTAAAAGGACCTTTTGTGGGGCATGCCCCAAATAATTCAGCTCTTTTGCCTGTAGAAAAAAACATACAATACCCCCCCCACATTACAACCCACCACCCGCATACCCCTAATCTAACCCAAACCCCCTTAAATAAACCTAACACTAAGCCCCTGAAGATCTTCCTACCTTATCTTCACCTCGCCGGGTATCAGCGATCCGTCCTGGCTCCGAAATCTTCATCCAAGCCCAAGCGGGGGCTGGCGATCCATAATCCGGCGGCTGAAGAGGTCCAGAAGAGGCTCCAAAGTCTTCATCCTATTCGGGAAGAAGAGGCAATCTGGACTGGCAACCATCTTGATACAAGCGGCATCTTCTATCTTCATCCGATGACGAACGGCTCCATCGTGAAGACCTCCAGCACGGATCAATCTTCTTCTTCCGACGTCCAACTGAAGAATGAAGGTTCCTTTAAGGGACGTCATCCAAGATGGGGTCCCTCGAATTCCGATTGGCTGATAGGATTCTATCAGCCAATCGGAATTAAGGTAGGAAAATTCTGATTGGCTGATGGAATCAGCCAATCAGAATCAAGTTCAATCCGATTGGCTGATTCAATCAGCCAATCAGATTGAGCTTGCATTCTATTGGCTGTTCCGATTAGTTTAAAATTGTTGTAATATTTTTCTAATGTTTGTAAATATTTTTTTATTTTTTGTAACTTAGTTCTTTTTTATTTTTTGTACTTTAGTTAGTTTATTTAATTGTAGTTATTTGTAGGTATTGTATTTAATTAATTTATTGATAGTGTAGTGTTAGGTTTAATTGTAGATAATTGTAGGTATTTTATTTAATTAATTTATTGATAGTGTAGTGTTAGGTTTATTGTAACTTAGGTTAGGATTTATTTTACAGGTAATTTTGTAATTATTTTAACTAGGTAACTATTAAATAGTTATTAACTATTTAATAGCTATTGTACCTGTTTAAAATAAATACAAAGTTGCCTGTAAAATAAATATTAATCCTAAAATAGCTACAATATGATTATAATTTATATTGTAGCTATATTAGGATTTAGTTTACAGGTAAGTATTTAGCTTTAAATAGGATTAATTTATTTAATAAGAGTTAATTTATTTCGTTAGATAAAAATTATATTTAACTTAGGGGTGTGTTAGGGTTAGACTTAGCTTTAGGGGTTAATACATTTATTAGAATAGCGGTGAGCTCCGATCGGCAGATTAGGGGTTAATGTTTGAAGTTAGGTGTCGGCGATGTTAGGGAGGGCAGATTAGTGGTTAATACTATTTATTATAGGGTTATTGAGGCGGGAGTGAGGCGGATTAGGGGTTAATAACTTTATTATAGTAGCGGTGCGGTCCGCTCAGCAGATTAGGGGTTAATAAGTGTAGGTAGGTGGCAGCGACGTTGGGGGGGCAGATTAGGGGTTAATAAATATAATATAGGGGTCGGCGGTATTAGGGGCAGCAGATTAGGGGTACATAGGGATAACTTAGCTGGCGGCGGTGTATGGAGCGGCAGATTAGGGGTTAAAAAATTTAATAGAGTGGCAGTGATGTGGGGGGACCTCGGTTTAGGGGTAAATAGGTAGTTTATGGGTGTTAGTGTACTTTAGAGCACAGTAGTTAAGAGCTTTATAAACCGGCGTTAGCCCAGAAAGCTCTTAACTACTGTTTTTTTTCTGCGGCTGGAGTTTTGTCGTTAGATTTCTAACGCTCACTTCAGCCACGACTCTAAATACCGGCGTTAGAAAGATCCCATTGAAAAGATAGGATACGCAAATGGCGTAGGGGGATCTGCGGTATGGAAAAGTCGCGGCTGTAAAGTGAGCGTTAGACCCTTTCCTGACTGACTCCAAATACCAGAGGGCGGTAAAAACCAGCGTTAGGAGCCACTAACGCTGGTTTTGACGGCTACCGCCCAACTCTAAATCTAGCCGTAATATTGTTATAATTTATTTGTAGTGCCGCCAAAAACTGAAGCATTGGGTTTATGAGTAGAGATATTATACCACTAATTTAAACAAGGTAAATGTGAATACTTCCTGTTTAAGGTATGTTCCCATCCATATGCTATCACTAATGCATTGTTCAGTTTGCCACAAGCATCTGAAATCTTATATGAAACCTTTTACATATTGACCGTATCCCCCAATAATTTAGCCTGGAATAGTTTGTTACTAAAAGCACTCATACTAGAACTTCTCGTTTGATCTATTAGAACTACTAATCTCACTGAAGATTCTTTATCTAGGCTTACAACTTCATTAAATTATTGTTGTCAAACTTCAATCCTTATGATTGAAGCCGAGTAAAGTTTTTCAATTTCTGGTACCATAGAGTAAAACTGAGTCAGTTATGGTGAAAGAAGTAGGAAAGCCTTCATTAAGGATTGTAGGGTGTTATGGTCCCTGAGACTACATACCATGAACTAGTGTATCCTGGAGGTGCAGGAAAATTCATTTTGGAGCACTGCTGCAGAGGATTGTGGACAAATAAAATGTGGAAACAGGAAGATCAAGGAATATCCTTTGCAAATTGTTTTGAAGAAGGGCTTCTTGGACTAATTCCAACTCAGTTTACCCTTGGCATAGGAGTTGCAATCTAAATCCTCTGTAAGCCTGACCAATGGTCTTAATAATCATTGAGACATTGCACACTTTAATATTTTTGGTCTACTGGTACTTAAACATAAATGTGTGACAAACATACCAGTGTAACCTCCATGACTGCTAGTAATACAAAACAGTGATATAACCCCTTATGCAGGAAATATGCACAATGGGGACCAAAATGCAATGTCAATCTTACCAGGGTGTATGCTTAGGGTTGCCACCTCGGCCATGTTTCCCTGGACACTTATGAGTTACACATGCTGCAGTGTGCGCAGGGAGGAACATGTATTGTGCTATTCATCCGCACTATTCGGGGCCTATCTATCAAGCTCCGAATGGAGCTTGAGGCCCCGTGTTTCTGGCGAGCCTGCAGGTTCGCCAGAAACAGCAGTTATGAAGCAGCGGTCACAAAGACCGCTGTTCCATAACCTGTCCGCCTGATCTGAGCGGACAGGGCCTAGTCTAGGCCGAAACGCGTTGGCATACTGGTGAGCTTGGTTTTAATTACCTATATTATATATCATATACAGTGTTGCACTATTTGTTTCTCTTTTGTTCCCTTTTAGGTATTTTATCGATGTATTTGTTTGTTATGGATCTTACCAAGGATTTTTAACATCTGAATTAAGGATTTGTTTTCACTAGATCTTTAGTGCTTTTTAATATTATCACTGATTTTCTATTTTTGTCTTTTGATATTTTTGTCTTTTGATTTTTGTCTTTTGATTTTTGACCTTTGTTTATCATTTGAATTCAAGTTTTCCACGTGGATTTTTTCACGTTATTTTTATTTTTATTTTTATACACCTCACGGATTTACAATTTTTTAATTTAGCAGCTGAACCACAATAATTTGACCCACTCAACGTTTACATTCTACTATTATTGACTTTACGTTATATTTCTACACGTCACTTTGGAGGAAACACTACTGGATTCACTTACATATAACCGGTTGAACATTTGAACATTTTTTATGTACGCCAATTTTTGTGAACACTATTTTTTGTGAATGCTATTTTTCTTTTTTGTGAATGCTATTTTTCTTTGTTGAAAGCTATTGTGTGCACTCAATCACTCACTTAGGTTGTTTATATTATTGAATGTACATGTCCTTCTAACTCCTCATCACTGGCTCACTAAGTCAGCGTCACATGCTATACTCCATTGGATATTTTTAGATATTTTTAGATTTGTTTATTATATATTTTTTTGTTAAGTCAGACATGTATCCATGCGTCTGATTGCCATTTGTAAATTTTTATATGTATTAAAATGTACCTTTCACTAGCCTTTTAAGCTTTTTAGCGCTTACTCTCTCCCCATTTTAACTTTTGTATTGTTAGCCTACTAGGAGGCTATATAGTTAGTAAGCTTAAGGCCCTGGGTGTAGCGCTCGGTCCACTTCTCCTGTTCTTATGATCTGAGCAGGCGGACAGACATTGCCGGAAATCAAGCCGATCGAGTACGATCAGGTTGATTGACACCCCCTGCTGGCGGCCCATTGGCCGAGAGTCTGCAGGGGGCGGCGTTGTACCAGCAGCTCTTGTGAGCTGCTGGTGCAATGTTGAATACGGCGAGCGTATTGTTTTCTGTATTCAGCGAGGTCTGGCGGACCTGATCCGCACTGTCGGATCAGGTCTGCCAGACTTTCTTAAATAGGGGCCTACATGTTCTGCCCTGCTTACCCTGCAACATGTGTAACTCATAAGTGTCCAGGAAAACATTGTCGAGGTGGCAACCCTATGTATGCTGTTATCTTAAAAGGACACTGAACCCAATTTTTTTTCTTTCATGATTCAGATATAGCATGAAATTTTAACCAACTTTCTAATTTATTCCTATTATCAAATTTTCTTTATTCTCTTGGTATTTTTATTTGAAAAGCAAGATTGTAAGTTTAGATGCTGGTCCATTTTTGTAAACATCCTGGGTTGTTCTTGCTGATTGGTTGATAAATTCACCCACTAGTAAACAAGTGCTATCCAGGGTCTGAACCAAAAATTGACTGGCTCATTAGCTTAGATGCCTTCTTTTTCAATTAAAGATAACAAGAGAACAAAGAAAAAATGATAATAAGAGTAAATTAGAAAGTTACTTAAAATTGCAAGCTCTATCTGAATCATGAAAAAAAAATTGGGATCAGTGTCCATTTAGACTTAGGAACATCACATGAGACGGCCTGAAAGGTGGTTGATCATTGTTTATAAGTTCAATTCAACAACCCTATTAAGCAGCTACCCTATTCTTCCTCTTCCTTAGTACATAACAGCCTTTGTCCTGTCTTACAGTTGCAGTCTCCAGTACCTTAGCACAAGCCTGAGCCCTGTATCCTGCTGTCCACAACATGTTTGTGTCTCAGCCTTTCTACAGCAACTTAGTGTCTTTTTGCCTCTCATAAGCAAATGCATTTTCTTTATTTTTCACAGCCTGAATATCCTGGCAACCTGCAGCAAATCTGTGTCTCCTGAGAGCATTTTCCATCCCTTAATGCTAGTAATACACATAACTTTTAATAGCAGTTTGTAAGAAAATGTGGTACTAGAAGTAAATAAGAAAGTTGTTTAAAATTGCATGCTTTATCCAAATCTTGGAAAAAAAAGTTTGGGTTTCATGTCCCTTTAACTTTACTTGATTTTTATTTTAATACTTTTACTTGATTTTTCTTTTCTTTTTTCAAAATTCTTCTCGTTCACATACCCCTCCCCCCTACATGGTCTTGAAATTACTTTAATGACTATCCATTTAAAGATACTCACCTATTACTTGCAGTTATGTGAATGACCACCTGACCATGGAGTAGTTCTAGTGATGTCAATGACTGTTTTCTAATATATGTTCCATTTAAAACAAGGGGTACACTATATCAAATAGATGCAATTATTGGAACAATTGTTAATGTGTTAGTTACTTGTATAAATTCGCAAGCACAGCAACATGTTGCTACATGAAAACTAATTAAAGGGACAGTCAACACCAGAATTTGTGTTGTTTAAAAAGAAAGATAATCCCTTTATTATCCATTCCCCAGTTTTGCATAACCAACACAGTTATAATAATATACGTTTTACCTCTGTAATTATCTTGTATCTAAGCTTCTACTGACTGCCCCCTTATTTCAGTTCTTTTGACAGACATGCAGTTTAGCCAATCAGTGCTCAGTCCTAGGTCACTTTACGAGCATGAGCTCAATGTTATCTATATGAAACATGTGAACTAATGCCCTCTAGTGGTCAAAATGTATTCAGATTAGAGGCAGTCTTCAAGGTCTAAGAAATTAGCATATGAACCTCCTAGTTTTAGCTTTCAACTAAGAATACCAAGAGAACAAAGCAAAATTGGTGATAAAAGTAAATTGGAATGTTGTTTAAAATTGCATGCCCTATTTAAAACATGAACGGTTTTTTTTGGACTTGACTGTCCCTTTAACACATAACCATGTATTGCCTCTTGTAAGAAAAAAATATATAAACTTTCGGGACACTAAATTGCCAATGGTTAAATGTTTGATATACAAATAAGTTTCAAACCAACTTTCCCCAAACCCTTGTTCTGTTGTAGCTTTTTTTCTTTCTTTTCTTTGTTTCTTTTTGTTTAAGGTTTTCATTACTTACAGCAATATTCTGATATATCAAATAATCTGAGCTAACCTTGACAACTTTGAAATATCAGGTTTAAATCATGCTCTGGTTAATGCTAATAAACTATTGTTGACTCTACTATTAACCTTAAAAGTACCCAAACTTAGTTATTTTTAATAAATGTGCTAATCCATTTGTCCATTGCTACTAGAAGCATGGCATATGCTGCTCTCTATGACCTGGGTGATGCAAGTTTCCATTTGCTAAATTGTTTTAGTCTTTTAATAAAACAAAAACTATTCTAAATCAAGAACAGAGCATAAAGCATACAAAGAGGCTAGTTTACAACTGAAAAATGCACAAACTATAAATTGTACAGTTAATCCACCATTGCAAAAAAGGAAAAATAGTTGCTTATAAAAATATGAGGACATGAAAGTTAGACTGGAGTTTGTGTGTGTGTGTGAATATATTTTTCATTATGTGCTAGTAGTTTTTAGTTACAATATGCATACTGTATCTATGCTATGGTAAACGCTCCCCTTTGTATAAGCAGATCCATAATTATTATTATTATGGTTTATTATTTGTATAAGGCCGCAAAATTCTGTAGCGCTGGGTTCAAAGATAGGGATATGCAATGACAAGGATTTGTGATAAGATACAAAAACATAACAGACTACACAGATCTAGTACAGGAGGAAGAGGGACCTGCTCTGAAGAGCTTACAGTCTAAAAATTAAGGGTGCAGTGGCATAAGGTATTGCATAGCTTGTCACATGGATTGTAATAACAGCAGTGAGTCAAGGCACTTTAAGATTTATTTTGGGTTAGGATGAAAAGCAGGGAAGAAATGTTAAGCCTCTCTGAATAGGTGGGTTTTCCAAGAGCATCTAAACCGATACATGGTTGGAAACTGATGGAGTGGGGTAAAGTTTTCCAGAGGACAGGAGCAGCACGTGAGAAGTCTTGGAGGTGAGAGAGGGACGTAAAGATAATAGGAGTGGAGAGACGTAGGTCAGAGGTTGATCAAAAAGGACATGTCAGGGAGTATTTGGATATGAGAGAGGTAATATAGTTGGGAGCCAGGTTGTTGAGTGCTTTATAGGTTAGGGTTAATTCCTTTAATTGTATTCTAAAGTGTATGGAGAGCCAGTGTAGAGTTTGGCAGAGCGGAGCAGCTGATGTAGATCAGAGACTTTGGTGGATGAGTCTAGCTGAAGCATTCACAATAGATTGAAGGGAGGAGAGGCAATGTTTGGGAAGGCCATTTAGAAATAGATTGCAGTAGTCAATGTAGTCAATATGAGGGAAATAATTATTATTTTCATAGATTCTTTAGCAAAGAAGGGTCAAATTTTGAAGATGTTGCATAGGTGTGCTCAGCACAAATTGGCAAGTGCTTGCATATGTGGAGTGAATGTGAGTTCAGAGTCAAGTGTGACCCCAAAATAGCAGACCTTGGGTGAGGTGTTGAGAAAAGAGCCTCCAACTGTCAGAGAAATGTCAAGTGTTGGATGTCTCAAAGAAGGGGGAATAAGAAGCAGTTCAATTTTAGACAGATTGACTTAGAGATAGTGTAAGGACATCCAAGAGGATATTGGAGTTGAGTAAAGAGGGAGAGATATCAGGAGAGGAAAGATAGATTTGGGTATCATCAGCATATAAGTGGTACTTTTGGTTTCTTTTGAGTGTTTAAGGTGGAAACTAGATTTTAGTGGGTCAAGTAAGGAGTTAGTTGAGAGAAATTGAGTAAAGCGATTATAGACTAGTTGTTCCAATACTTAGGAGGCAAAGGGAAGTAAGGAGACCGGCCGATAGTTAGAAAGGGTGGAGGGGTCAAGCAAGGGCATTTTTAGGATATGATTGACGCATGCTTGAATGTATCAATAAATGTGCCAGTGGTAAGAGACTGGTTAGAGAGGTGAGATATGTCCTTTCTAATTGTTTCAACTTTATTTTTGAAGCGATCAGCAATAATCTGAGCAGTGAGTTTTGTATTGGGCAGAGGTACAGTCGGACGTCAAAGGGATTTAAAGGTTTAGAACAGCCTTCTGGGGTTGGATACATTAGATGACACAAGGGAGGAAAAATAGACTTGGTTAGCCAGGCTTAGGGCAGAGTTATATGATTTGAGGATGAATTTTTAATGCAGGAAATCAGCACAGGTGCATGATTTCCTCCACTGACATTTGTCAGTCCATGAATATTGCAAAAGATAGCAGGTCTGTTTGGTGTGCCATGGCTGTCGTTGAGTGTGTGATAAGCAGCGAACAGTGGAGGGTGCAGCTTTGTCAAGTGTTGATTTTAGTGCAGAATTATACTGTAAGGCCACTAGGTCTGGGAAAGAAAGGGATAAAATGTTGGAGAGCAGAGGTTTTAGTTGAGCAGAAAAGTCTGTGAGAACCAAGTCATTTAAATTCCTGTAAGGTAGCAGTTTTTTGGGTGCTTGCGAGGATGCTGCAGGTAGAGTAACAGAGAAAGTTAGTGTTTGATTGTAGAAAATGGAAGTTAGAAAAGCTGGAAATGGCCAAGTCAATTGAGTTGCCTTCACAGTGGGTTGGAGATGCTGTCCACTGGGACAGGCAAAAGAGGTGGTAAGACGTTTAGAGGCAGCAGGCATGTTAGAATTGTCAACAAGTATGTTGAAGTCCCCTAAGATGAGAGAAGGGACATTAGAAGAAAGGAAGTGTGGTCTAGAAATTGTGATGCTGGCCACGAGGCCGATAGATAACAACAGCACAGAGAGCTACAGAGGAGAAGATGTGGATAGTGTGAACTTCAAATGATGAGAAAGAAATGGAGGGGGGTGAATGCAGTGGAAGGTACAATATGGAGAAAGAAAAATACCTACTCCTCCTCCTTGTCTGTCTCCTGGCCTTGGAGTTTGACTGAAGTGTAGTCTACCATAGGACAGAGAGGCTACAACAATTGTGTTAGAGGAGGAGAGCCAAGTTTCTGTTAGGACTAATAGCTTAAGTGACTGCAAAATGAATATGTTGGGGATAGAAGTGATTTTTTTGCATACAGAGCGTGTGTTCCAAAGGGCACAAGAGAATTGTGGGGTATTAACAGAAGTGCAGTTAATGAGGTTGAGAGGGTTTTGTGGGCAAGAGTTTAAATCTGTCAGTCAGGGTAGTGAGCAGTAAGAGGAAGAAAGTGGCCCTGGGTTAGGTGAGACATCCCCAGCACAAGGAGAAGAAAAATAGTAAGAGAAAGGAGATGAGAGTATGTCTAATGTGAGCGTTTCAGCTTAGTTTTAGTGGAGCATGTTGGCTGAGTGATGTGAGACAGGAATAGAGTGTATGTGTGTTGTATAGGGGAGAAGGTAGAAAAGAAGGAGATATATGAATAGTCTGAGTGCTGTTTTGTGAAAGTAAGAGCTGTGACTTTAAGGAGAAGGGAGGAGAAGGAGGTAAAGGCAGACAGGAGAAAGTATTGCATGTTTAGCTAACATGGGACAGTGAGGAAGATTAGAAATAAGCAGTGTTCTCCTTACTACCTTTTTAGCGGGTGTACCACCCAGCTGATTTTACTGACCACCCGGCTAAAAATTTTGCTAATACTAAGCTAAAATGAGCTAATATTAAAAATGTTCAATTTTTAATGTACAAACTATTATTAAATACATTTATGTTAAATTATGTAATTAATTGTTGCTTTGGATAGAAGAAAATTATATAATATTCAAAAATATTACTCTGCCCCCACCTGGCTACTTCATAATGCCATCCGGCTGGCTTTTCTGTGGAGAACACTGATATGTAGAAAAAATGAAGAAAACAGAGAATGGGAAAAAAGCAAAATAAGGACATTTATTGATCATGGAACTGTAAAAAAATAAAAAATAAATAAAATTACATGTAGAGAGAGAGGGGTCGGCTCACACCTTCATCTGTGACCTGGTTCCATTAAAGTACTGAACATGTATATACCCTTAGGTATCGTCTGATTGGGCCATACAAATTGGAGGGAAACCTCCCATTTAACTCTTTCAATACTAGAAAAATAGAGAGGATTGAAATCTAAATAACAATATATTATACCTTCAATGAAATATATGTAAGTATGTACAATGAAGAACATAACACTTATATTGACGGTGTACATAAACAAAACATAAACTCAGCTTGAATGAACATTGCTATATTGTAACCAAGTTTGCAACCACTGTGAGGGAGTATAAGGGACAATCCTAATTGATTTGTCTGATTATAACATAAACTATATATCTAGAATCTTGGTCCATAGTACTTGCTCAACATTGGGACTGCAAAATTGACAAAAATGGCAATGAGATAAATTACCATTCTACTGATGAATCAATACTACCTCAAAATTATATAGTGTCAACCATCTTGGCAATAAAAGTTATCATTGTTAATAATATAATGCTTTGTTAGTAATTATAGACAACATCCCTGGTTAAAAAAACATGACAAATATGTACATAGAGAGAAGATGAAACGATATTTGATGTCTTTTTATACAAAGAAACAGACTGTACTGTGCCTAATTTACTGTAGGTATAAAGTAGACTTGTGCGCAGCGGAAAAATTTGTTTCGGACCGATTCAGATTTTTTCAAATTTTGTTTTTGGATCAATTCGAATTCGGATACATTCGAATGTATTCATTTCGTATTCATTCGGATTCTAATAAATTCGGATGTATTTGGTTCTGATTCAAATTGTAAATTCAGAAGTTCAGTATGTGTTAGGTGGGATGTGCTGTGTATTAGACTAGTATTATGTACTGTATATTAGGTGTAACCTATCTGAATCAACATAAGTACCAACCTCACAGGTACCAGCTACACGATATGCACAGAGCTAGCAAAGGTATATAACCTAATATACAGTACATAATACTAGTGTAATACTCAGAACATCCCAACTAAGTACCAACCTCACAGGTACCAGCTACATAATGTGCCCTGCACAGAGCTAGCAGAGTGATATAACCTAATATACTGTACAATACTAGTGTAATTGTGATTAGTCCATGGCCATTCGAATGTAACGAATAAATCTGAATTAATTCGGACTTATTCATTACATATGCATTCGTATTAATTTAGTTTCGTTGCTAGGATAATTCGGAAATTTGAATTGATCCGAATTTTGATTCAGAACGAAACTAAACACACATGTCTAGTATAAAGGTGGAAATGTTGGTAAAAACTGGAGATGCCAGGGTAAAATAAGAGGGGGAACCCAACAACATAGCCACACTAGATAATACCCTAAAATGATTACTTAATTGGGAATTAATTCCAGATATTAATAATGTCAGAATCTATGTTAAAACCGTCAGGTACTCTTGTTCTCAAAGTGAATATCCAGAAGGCCTCCTTCCTAGCTAAGAGGGCAACTAAATTTCTCTCTCTGGGAGGTCTTTTTATGTGATCTATGACCAACCACTTGAAATTCTGAAGTTCACATCCATGTTTTATAATGAAGTGTTCTGCCAATGCAGAACATGGATTAACTGTAGCTATATCGTTAGGGTGCACCCTAATCCTCACTTTAGCCTCTCTTGTTGTCATGCCTACATATTGTAGGTTAGAAGATAGACAAACAACCAAGTAGACCACGTATTTGGACCTACAGTTAGTACAATGCTCCAAATCATAGGTTTTTTGTGGACTGAAATTGTTTGGACACCAGAGAATGTCCGCATGCTTTGCAATTGTGTTTACTACACCTGAAATGACCTTTACTTTTAAAACAACTGCTTTGTATTGCTGTATTGCAGACCATGCTGGGGGACAAATGATTGCCCAGACTTTGATTGTGCTTTGAAACAAAACAAAAGGATTGTTTAATGATAGGTTTTAATAATTCATTACCCAAGAAGATTCTTCCTGACTACCCTGACTACCTCATCGCATTGTCTACTATACTTGGCACTAAAAATAATTTTTTCATCCTAATCAGAGGCATGGCTAGTTTTTGTTTTATTACCTAACAGGGAAGATCTGTCCAATTTAAGTACCTGCGATAAAGCTCTTTCAATCATAGTTATATTATAACTTCTAGAAAGGAATTTTTGCTGTAATACTGAACTTTCTAATAGGAAGGTTTCATTACTGGTATAATTCCTTTTCAATCTTATGAATTCACATTTTATCATAACAAAACCTGTGCACTTAGGATGAAAACTCTTAGCATGCAGTAGGGTATTTGATTTAATTGGATTGCAATATAGTTCACTTAGTAGTCTAAGTATGATACTTTTAATTCATCATAAAGATGTGTAAATTCCAAACCACACCTGTTAAGGTTAAGTGATGCAACAAAATTATCCACCTCTAGTGCTGTGCCCGACAAAATGAACAGGAGGTCGTTAAACTTTGATATGGTGATGGTATGAATTGTCTTGTCCATAAACATGGAACAGCTCCCACCAACCCATGTACAGGTTTTCATAGGAGGGGGCAAACTTTGCCCCCATCGCTGTTCCACATTTTTGGAGAAAAACTTCACCTTCAAAAAGAAAGTAATTATGATTGAGTAAAAATTCAATGATGGTAATTAAATAATCCTTGAAACCTATAGAGCAGTTGCTAAACTTGTCCAAGAAAAATCTAACAGACTGTAAACCTAAGGCATGGGGGATGGCAGAGTACAGTCCCACAGCATCTATCATTAACCATTTATAATCAGAAAGCCACATTTCTTTATCCCTTAGATTGAGAAGATGTTTGGTGTCTTTAAGGAAACTGGGCACCGATTGTGCTAGTGGTTGAAGTATAGTGTCCACCCAGGCTGATAACCTTTCTAGAAGAGAGTTGATACCAGAGACTATGGGTCTCCTTGATATTCTCCAGAGACTTGTGCACCTTAGGGAGGTGGTGGAAAATAGGTATAACAGGTACCCTGACATATAGATATTCTAATGTGTCATTGTCTATGAAACCTCCCTACCATCATCCAAAAGGTCAAACACAAGTCTCTGGTAATCTGTTGTGGGATTTCTCCCAAGTCTCTGGTAAACCTCAATGTCATTCAGCTGACGATAAGCCTCTAGATAATACCACTACTATGTTGCCGGCTTGTTTTATGATAATGTGTTTGTTGGATTGTAGCGAGTCCAAGGCTTTCTTCTGGGCCAGTGTCAAATTATGCACTCTTTTTGTTGTGGTCAAACTGTCATGTAAAATCTTCAAGTCTGACTCTACCCTTTTGTGAAATAACTCTAGTATGTTACCTCTGCTCTTAATAGGGTAAAAAATTGAGGGGGCTTGAAGCCAACATGACAGTTAACCACTCCTTCCTGGACCTTATGGGACTCTAAATCCAATTACAACATGAAATCATTTGCTTCATCAAAAGTACAGTCAAAAGATGTGATGTGAAACAATTGAGAAGGGGGGCATGTTTTGTCAGTAGAAGGGGCTAAAGCTTCTTGTCTTAAGAAGAACTTTTTCAGGGTCAACTTGCGAATACATTTATTTACATCTATGACAGTCTCAAAAAGATTGAAATAAGTTGTCGGCACAAAGCCCAAACCTAGGTGTTGTACACCATTTTTGTCCTCTGTTAAGGACTGCCCAGTTACATTAATTACTGTGTGACCTTGTATTTGTTCCTCTGACGATTTCCCCTTAGCCCATATCTCTTGTCTACTGTCTGATTTTCTTTTGCCCCTCCTTTTTCTTTTCCTATGCCTATGCCATGTGTCCTTTGTTCCTTGTGAAAAACCTGCACTGTGCTATCATGATTTGTGAATTCTACTGTATGGGGTGTGATAGATAAACCCCTATTTTCATGGACTGCATCAAAAATTGGTGCTATTTGTCTAACAGATGTTTGTTTGCATCTAGTGTAGTCTGTACCCTGTTTCTGAGGGGTTGTTTGATTTGTAATCTTAGTTGTCTCATTTGAATGTGCATCTACAACTATGTTGTTAGTTAGTGATGTCACGAACATAACATTTTCCGTTCGTGAACGGTGAACGCGAACTTCCGCAAATGTTCGCGAACGGGCGAACCGGGCAAACCGCCATTGACTTCAATAGGCAGGCAAATTTTAAAACCCACAGGGACTCTTTCTGGCCACAATAGTGAATGAAAAGTTGTTTCAAGGGGACTAACACCTGGACTGTGGCATGCCGGAGGGGGATCCATGGCAAAACTCCCACGGAAAATTACATAGTTGATGCAGAGTCTGGTTTTAATCCATAAAGGGCATAAATCACCTAACATTCCTAAATTGTTTGGAATAACATGTTTAAAACTTCAGGTATGATGTTGTATCGATCAGGTAGTGAAAGGGTTACGCCCGCTTCACAGTGACAGACCAAACTCCCCATTTAACGCACCGCAAACAACCGCAAACAGTCCATTTACACAACCGCAAACTCCCCATTTGCACAAGGTTGGATACCAAGCTAGCCATGTCCCGTTCCTTGTCCTCACTGATGAAATTGAAAGTCTCTTCCTCCACCCAGCCATGTACAACACCAAGGGTCCCCGAAAGGTGACAACAAGCCCCCTGGGACGCCTGCTGTGTTTGGTCTTCCACCTCCTCAAAGCCACCTTCCTCCTCTGACTCCTCTTCTTCAGACTCCTCTCTCTGCATTTCCTCTCTCTGCGTTATTATAAGGTGTGTTAAGTAGTACTATTCTGATCAGTTTAATCCCTGTTACGTCCCCTATAAGGGGACGTGTATATGGCATGGATTTTAGGAACCGGGAGATGGAAAAAGATGCTTGGTCGGTCCTCCTACTTCAAATTTGGGGCACTGTGCATGCAATCTAATGTGCCACCAGATAGGAGTGGTGTGTTAAGTAGTACTATTCCTATCAGTTTAATCCCTGTTATGTGCCTTTTTTATTGGTTTGTTTTTTGAAGCCACAGTGCTGCACCAGATGCCAGAAAAATTAGGCATGTACACATGCCTGAAAAATTAGGTATTGTTGCAGCCGCTGCTGTAGCAGCAGCCAGAAAAATTGATCTTTGTTTCCCAGGAAAAAAAGTGCCCTAAAACATTGAACCCTAGTTGGTGGCGGATAAGTCACGCAAGTCATCCGGCATTAAGAGATAAAATACAGCAGAGTATGGACCATTTTTAGCCCAAGGCAGCTCATCTCATCAGGCCTTTTTTAGTCGAATGTATCGCCCAATGTCAGTCCCTTTGGGATCCATCCCTCATTCATCTTAATAAAGGTGAAGTAATCTTGACTTTTTTGACCTAGGCGACTTCTCTTCTCAGTGACAATACCTCCTGCTGCACTGAAGGTCCTTTCTGACAGGACACTTGAAGCGGGGCAGGCCAGAAGTTCTATCGCAAATTGGGATAGCTCAGGCCACAGTTCAAGCCTGCACACCCAGTAGTCAAGGGGTTCATCGCTCCTCAGAGTGTCGAGATCTGCAGTTAAGGCGAGGTAGTCTGCTACCTGTCGGTCGAGTCATTCTCTGAGGGTGGACCCCGAAGGGCTGTGGTGATGCATAGGACTTAAAAAGGTCCGCATATCCTCCATCAACAACACGTCTGTAAAGCGTCCTGTCCTTGCCGGCGTGGTCATGGGAGGAGGAGGATTACTTTCACCTCTTCCCCTGTTAGATTCCTGTTGTGCTGTGACATCACCCTTATACGCTGTGTAAAGCATACTTTTTAATTTCTTTTGGAACTGCTGCATCCTTTCCGACTTGCGGTAATTCGGTAACATTTCAGGCACTTTATGCTTATACCAGGGGTCTAGTAGCATGGACACCCAGTACAGGTCGTTCTCCTTCAGCTTTTTTTACGAGGGTCCCTCAACAGGCACGACAGCATGAAAGACCCCATTTGCACAAGGTTGGATGCCGAGCTACTCATGTCCCGTTCCTCGTCCTCAGTGATCTCACTGAAGGTATGTTCTTCCCCCCAGCCACGTACAACACCACGGGTACCAGATAGGTGACAACGAGCACCCTGGGATGCCTGTTGTGGTTGGTCTTCCTCCTCCTCAAAAGCCAAATTCCTCCTCTGACTCCTCTTCCTCACAATCCTCTTCCAACGTTGCCGCTGGTCCAGCAAGCGATGCTGATAAGGCTGTTTCTGGTGGTGATGGTGACCACAACTCTTCCTCTTCATGCTCATCTACGGCCTGATCCAGCACTCTTTGCAGGGCATGCTCCAGGAAGAAAACAAATGATATGATGTCGCTGATGGTGCCTTCGGTGCGACTGACTAGGTTTGTCACCTCCTCAAAAGGATGCATGAGCCTACAGGCATTGCGCATGAGCATCCAGTAACGTGGCAAAAAAATCACAGCTCCGCAGAGGCTGTCCTAGCACCCCGGTCACACAAAGAGTCGTTAACGGCTTTTTCTTGTTGGAGCAGGTGGTCAAACATTAGGAGTGTTGAATTCCAATGTGTCAGACTGTCGCAAATCAAGCGCTTCACTGGCATGTTGTTTCGCCTCTGGATATCTGAAAAGTGCGTTGTATGATCAGATTACACACATGTGCCATGCACGGCACATGTGTCAACTTGCCCAAATTTAATGCTGCCACCAAATTTCTTCCGTTGTCAGAAACCACTTTGCCGATCTCCAGTTGGTGCGGAGTCAGCCACTGATCCACTTGTGCGTTCAGGGCGGACAGGAGTGCTGGTCCGGTGTGACTCTCTGCTTTCAGGCAAGTCAACCCCAAGACGGCGTGACACTGCTATCCGGGATGTGGAATAGTACCTGGGGAGCTGGGGGGTGCCGTTGATGTGGAGCAAGGCGCAGCAGCAGAAGAGGACTCAGCCAAGGAGGTTATGGAACGGGATGGAGTAGGAGGAGTAGAGGAGGTGGCAGCAGGCCTGCCTGCAAGTCGTGGCGGTATCACCAACTCCTCTGCAGAGCCACGCAATCCATGCTTGGCAGCCATCAGCAGGTTTACCCAATGCGCAGTGTAGGTGATATACCTGCCCTGACCATGCTTTGCAGACCAGGTATCAGTGGTCAGATGGACCCTTGCCCCAACACTGTGTGCCAGACATGCCATTACTTCCTTTTGCACAGTACAGGTTGGGGATTGCCTTTTGTGCAAAGAAATTTCGGCTGGGTACCTTCCACTGCGGTGTCCCAATAGCTACAAATTTTTTGAATGCCTCAGACTCCACCAGCTTGTATGGTAAAAGCTGGCGGGCTAAGAGTTCAGACAAGCCAGCTGTCAGACGCCGGGCAAGGGGGTGACTTTGTGACATTGGCTTCTTACGCTCAAACATGTCCTTGATAGACACCTGACTGTGGGCTGGTGATGAGCAGGATCTGCTCAAGGTGAGAGACGGAGTGGCGGATGGTTGAGAGGGGGCAAGGAGGACAGCAGTGGTTGACGTGGCTGAAGATGCTGGACCAGGAGGAGGATGGCGACTTTAAGTTTGTGTGCTGCTTGTACTCATGTGTTGATCCCATAGGCATTTGTGATGTGCGATCATGTGCCTTCGCAAAGCAGTTGTACCTAGGTGGGTGTTGGACTTCTCACAACTCAGTTTCTTTTGGCACAGGTTGCAAATGGCATCGCTGTTGTCAGAGGCAGACACACAAACAAAATGCCACACTGCTGAGCTCTGCGATGACGGCATTCTGGTGGTGGCAACAGCATGCTGTCTGACTGTGCCACTAGCTCCTTGCGACGACTTCCCCCTGCTTCCAACTCATCTACTCCTCTCTGTCTCCCCATCTTAACTTTCCCCCTGTTCTTCTTCTCTTCTAGCGGGCACCCACGTGACATCCACGGATGCATCGTCATCATCAACCGCTTCACTTGTATCTGAAAAGTCAACAAAGGAAGCAGCAGCGGGTACAACATCATCATCATCACACCCTATGTCCATGTCTGTAATGCTGCCTGACTGAGACATATCACTGTTATCTACATCCTCTGTCAATGATGGTTGCGCATCACTCATTTCTTCAAACTGATGTGTAAATAACTCCTCTGACAGATCAAGTGAAGCGGCTGTGGTGCTAGTGTTAGTGGTGGGAGTGGTAACTTGAGAGGTGCCCGAAAACTAAGCTGGAGGAGGATGGTGCGTCAAGGTTCCGAGCGGAAGCTGTAGAAGATTGGGTGTCCTGTGCTAGCCAGTCAACTGTGTCCTCAGAGTCCGAAATGTTCGAGTTCGGGGTACGTGGCCTCTAAACACTGGGCATTATTCTAGGGCCAAAGGGAATCACAGCACCGCGACCACAACGGCACCTGCGGGGTGGCCTGCCTCTGCCTGTCATTTTTTTTTAAATGTACACTTACAATACTATTAAACAAGATATGAGTGGTGGCACTGGGCAAGTGGGCACAGTATACGCTGTGCGCCTGACACAAAAAAGCAGACTGATGTTTCACAGTCCAAAAAGTTTTTTGGTTTTTTTTAAATGTACACTTACACTACTATTAAACAAGATATGAGTGGTGGCACTGGGCAAGTGGGCACAGTACACGCTGTGAGCCTGACACAAAAAAGCAGACTGATGTTTAACAGTCCAAAAAGTTTTTTGTTTTTTTTTAAATGTACACTTACACTACTATTAAACAAGATAAGCTGGAGGAGGATGGTGCGTTAAGGTTCCTAGCGGAAGCTGTTGAAGATTGGGTGTCCTGTGCTAGCCAGTCAACTATGTCCTCAGAGTCAGAAATGTTCGATTTCAGGGTACGTGGCCTCTGAACACTGGGCATTATTCTAGGGCCAAAGGGAATCACAGCACCACAACCACAACGGCACCTGCGGGGTGGCCTGCCTCTGCCTGTCATTTTTTTTTAAATGTACACTTACAATACTATTAAACAAGATATGAGTGGTGGCACTGGGCACGTGGGCACAGTATATGCTGTGAGCCTGACACAAAAAAGCAGACTGATGTTTAACAGTCCAAAAAGTTTTTGTTTTTTTTAAATGTACACTTACACTACTATTAAACAAGATATGAGTGGTGGCACTGGGCAAGTGGGCACAGTATACGCTGTGCGCCTGACACAAAAAAGCAGACTGATGTTTCACAGTCCAAAAAGTTTTTTGTTTTTTTTAAATGTACACTTACACTACTATTAAACAAGATATGAGTGGTGGCACTGGGCAAGTGGGCACAGTACACGCTGTGAGCCTGACACAAAAAAGCAGACTGATGTTTAACAGTCCAAAAAGTTTTGTTTTTTAAATGTACACTTACACTACAATTAAACAAGATATGAGTGGTGGCACTGGGCAAGTGGGCACAGTATACTCTGTGAGCCTGACACACATGCTGGCAGGCAGGCAGGCAACTGCAATTAGATTACACAAGCAGACTGATGTTTCACAGTCAAATTTTTTTTTTTTTTAAATTTACACTACTGTTACACCAGATATGAGTGGTGGCACTGGGCAAGTGGGCACAGTATACGCTGTGAGCCTAGCACACACACTGGCAGGCAGGCAACTGCAATTAGATTACACAAGCAGACTGATGTTTCACAGTCAAAAAAGTTTTTTTTTTTTAATTTACACTACTGTTACACCAGATATGACTGGTGGCACTGGGCAAGTGGGCACAGTATACGCTGTGAGCCTGGCACACACACTGGCAGGCAGGCAACTGCAATTAGATTACACAAGCAGACTGATGTTTCACAGTCAAAAAAGTTTTTTTTTTTCAATTTACACTACTGTTACACCAGATATGAGTGGTGGCACTGGGCAAGTGGGCACAGTATACGCTGTGAGCCTAGCACACACACTGGCAGGCAGGCAACTGCAATTAGATTACACAAGCAGACTGATGTTTCACAGTCAAAAAAGTTTTTTTTTTTTAATTTACACTACTGTTACACCAGATATGACTGGTGGCACTGGGCAAGTGGGCACAGTATACGCTGTGAGCCTGGCACACACACTGGCAGGCAGGCAACTGCAATTAGATTACACAAGCAGACTGATGTTTCACAGTCAAAAAAGTTTTTTTTTTTCAATTTACACTACTGTTACACCAGATATGAGTGGTGGCACTGGGCAAGTGGGCACAGTATACGCTGTGAGCCTGACACACATGCTGGCAGGCAGGCAGGCAACTGCAATTAGATTACACAGGAAAAAAAAAAGCAGCCCTGAAAAGTGTTCTTTGGGGTGCTGTCCTTACAGCAGAGATCAGATGAGACCTTCAGGACTGTAGTGGACACTGAATACACTAGCCTAGCTATAGATTTCCCTACTAAATCAGCAACAGCTACACTGTCCCTCCTCTCACTAACAATGCAGCTTCCGAATGAATCTAAAATGGATGCTGTCCAGGAGGTAGGAGGGTCTGGGAGGGAGGGTATGCTGCTGATTGGCTGGAATGTGCCTGCTGACTGTGAGGTACAGGGTCAAAGTATTACTCAATGATGACGAATAGGGGGCGGATCGAACATTGCATATGATTGCCCGCCACGGCGAACGTTAACATGCTATGTTCGCCGGGAATTATTCACGGCGAACAATTCGCGACATCACTATTGTTAGTATCTCTATTTTTGTTTAGGGTATTATCTCCCAGTGCCAGGTGGAGTTTGGTAGAGCTTTTATCCTCTTCCTAAGTTGAAGATACATCTGTATCTGAGAAAGATACTTGTTTCCCTCCCTGTTTTTGTTGTTTTTTATTTTTGTTTAACCTCTTGGACTTATTTTTGTTAGAAGACCACAGATAAACCATGTTATTTTTATAGTCCAAAAGATCACGGTCAAACTATCTAAATTTGAAAGCATCAATGTCCTCTTTACTGAGGTGACAGTCCCTTTCAAGATGTCATTAAATTTGGTATAGTCCTTGTGGGTTAAAAATTGGTTAAGATCTTCCTGTAAAGTGGTAATGACACTTCAAAGTTGTTCTAGTTGTTTATATCCAGGCTAAGTTATTTCTCCATTAAATGAATGTCCAGCCAGGTTTTATGCTCCTTAATAAGGAGGGCTTCCAGCTTTTGGAACACAGCAGTTATATTGGATTTACATGTTTGCACAAGAAAAGTTCCTTCAGGGATTGTCTAGAATGGTCCAAATCAGACAAAGCCCTAAGGGAAAAAGGTATTAAAGATTCCATGACGTATGTCTGATAACAAGGACAGCTAGTGAGTAAGTATGTCCAATATACTGATAAGTACCTGTTTGAAATGTTATTCACTCTTTTGTATAACTCTGTGTATAACTCCAACACACACACACTTAAAACCCCACACTTAAAGAACCCCACACATGCTGAAAACCACAGATGCAGTAACAAGCTAGGGGTATTCACTTTCTGTTTTGTATATGTAAATATGACCCTGGGGATCAGACTGATATACTACAGGAAAGTTTTCCTCTGTGAAAAGCACAATTGGGCAGAAAGAAGCTACTTCCAGGTGGTAACCGGGACATAGAACAAGCTATTGATGCTGCTGTTCGTTCCAGGCAGACTGCTTCTATTTCTGTTTTGCATATGTAAATATGACCCTGGGGATAGTCTCCCTATGGGTGATGGGGGAAACCAGACGTGGACTACTTGCCCAATGTGCTTAGAGGAATATGGCTGCACCTCATTGACGAGGCACACAGAAGGCCGTAACGATTGTCTGGGGTTGCCTTTTCCTTGTTCAGAGAATAATTGCCTGGTATTTTGGGGCTGGACTGACCTTGTCGGTGGGATCAGACTGATATACTACAGGAAAGTTTTCCTCTGTGAAAAGCACAATTGGGCAGAAAGAAGCTACTTCCAGGTGGTAACCAGGACATAGAACAAGCTATTGATGCTGCTGTTCGTTCCTGGCAGACTGCTTCTCTTTCTGTTTTGCATATGTAAATATGACCCTGGGGATAGTCTCCCTATGGGTGATTGGCGAAACCAGACGTGGACTCCTTGCCCAATGTGCTTAGAGAAATATGGCTGCACCTCACTGACGAGGCCCACAGAAGGCTGAAACGATCGGCAATTCTACTCCTTGTTCAGAGTAGAATTGCCTGGTATTTAGGGGCTGGACTGACCTTGTCAGCGGGATCAGACTGATATACTACAGGAAATTTTTCCTCTGTGAAAAGCACAATTGGGCAGAAAGAAGCTACTTCCAGGTGGTAACCGGCCATAGAACAAGCTATTGATGCTGCTGTTCGTTCCTGGCAGACTGCTTCTCTTTCTGTTTTGCATATCTAATTTATGGGTAATAGCAATCACATGATCATAATTAGCATAGGTCATAAATTAGGGCTATAGGAACACAATACCTAAGCAAAAAATGCAAATGGAACCTCCTTATCACGAGTGGAAAGTTTGAAGCACATAAGGCAATAAAATAGCATAAAATAGGTTTAAGTTAACAGAGAATGAAAAATTAGACTGACTGAGGAAGAGAGACACAGATACAGTGTAAAAGGCTGTAGAATGTTAGCAATATTTTAGATGGAGTTTAATTCATCAGTTGTAATAAAGATACACTTTAACTTACTTCTTAATGTAGCACTGAAATTCTAATACCCCACGCTAAGGTTGCCCACTTCAAAAGTAATTGTTTTTGTGAGCCAACGGTTCAAACTGTTCTCCAATCAGCGTTTTTTTGTTGTTGTTGTTGTAACTAAAGCATTGATTGGAGAACAGTTGAAACCATTAGCTAACAAAAAAAATACTTTTGGGGGGGCGGAGCCAGCAGCCCAGCCAAGCGGTTGCGCCATTAAGGAGCTCCGGCATTGGCTTTAATAACAAGGGTAACAACGGCATTCCCTTAGGGGGAAAACAATCTATATCTCCAGGTGAGCTCTCGGAAAGGCATTTTTAGGGTCGATTACCTTAATATGTAATATGCCTTAATATAGTTCACACCTTCAGTTGTGGAAGTCTAGCCCACTTATTCTTGTATACTTTCTCATTGAGTTGTCTAGAGAAGGGGTAGCTAGTCTTCTGTGGAACTGTTCTGTGCTTGCCTACTGCAAATGACAATGTTGCCTTAAGATCCTAAGCCTGCTCCCCTGAGAGGTTTTGTTCCTTTTCTTATACTTTACCATACTTGATGTTATGCTGTGTGGTTTTACTCTACTGTGAACTGTATTGCTCTTTATTATATTATTATGTCTCAATCCCTTAAAAAAAAACTACGGATCCCATGTCCACACAAAAAACAGTTGTTGACCACTTCAGAGAACTCTACTCCCCAGAGGCACCCTTATCAGCTTGAGACAAAACACTTTTAGACCCAAATAACGACATGGGCCTAGGTGAACCTACATCTTCCCCAACACAAGATATGGCCACTAAAATAGTTGACATGCTAACTCAATGCATGATTTCATGCAAGATTTATTCACAAAGGCGATCAAAGGCTCTGCATCTGAGCGCAAAAGAGACATTGCAGCTATAGGTGAACTTACAGAGGCCTTAGAAATTAAACATGAGGACTTAGCAGTCGCCCACACTAATCTCCTTTCTTATTCACAAAATCTGGCCTTACAAATATCTGACCTCAAACTTAAACTGTCCGACATCGAAGACAGATCCATGCGCAACAACCTGAGATTCAGAGGTGTGCCTGATGAAGTGGGCCCAGCGCGCCTGGACATAAATATCTCTGAACTGTATCTTCAACTCCTGCCTTCACTATTTCCACCAGGCCTAGTCTTTTATAGAGTACATAGAGTGCCACGTCCGAGGAATATCACCCAGGGAAAACCAAGAGATGTCCTGGCTAGAATCCATTTTTTTACCCACAAGGAGAAGATCCTTCACAAAATGTCAAACAACCCTACTTTTTCTGATAAATATCAGTCAATCACCATATTCCCATATGTTTCTTCCTACACTCTTCAGAAGAGGAGAACATTTTGAGCCATTACACAATCACCGAGAAAACAAAACATCAGATACAGATGGGGTTACCCAACCAAGTTGATTATCACTAAATATGGTCCCACTTATTCAGCCTCAACCCCTACAGATGGCATAGCCCTCCTTAAAGACTGGGGAACTGACCCCCAACATTTACCTTCTCATCAAATCCCACCATCTCGACCCCTGCAAACATCTGCCCTGATTGGGAAACTCACACGTAACATTATTAGTGTTATCATTTTATTCTGTTTAGAATAACATTTATTATCAATGTTTAGGGTGGAAAATTGTTACCCAGTTGTGCCTTAGCTAAGAATTTCTAGGCCTTATTTTACAACAGTCAGTTAGTATTTGACTATATATATATATATATATATATATATATATATATATGTGTGTTCAGTTAGGCCTTTACTTGGTTTTATTAGGATTGTATTATATAAATGTTATTAAGCATTAGTCCATATGCATGTTCAGTGGTGACTTTTTGTCTTGAGTATCTAGGCCTGCACTTAATAACTACTGACAGGTATAAGGTCCAGTTTGTATTTTCTAGTTAAGTCTTGGTGGGCTAATCCTAGGGTTACACCCTTATTTAGAACTGTCCGTACTTAACCCACTTTATCCCCATGCCACTGATCTCTATTTGGCCAGAGATCATAAGAAGACCACTTATATACCAGCAGTTAGACAAAGATCATCCTACTAAAAGAGGATTCCATAAGAAGTTACATTATGGTTACTGTTAAAATTGTAACATTACATCTATTTTGTTATCTTATGTTTAGGGGAATTAAGCTAAACAGATGGGCCTCTACATGGTAAATTCAGGCTAGATATTGTTCACTGTTATTTGGTATTAAGCCACAGTTGGCTTCTTCTTTCTAAATGCAATGATTATATTTTGATACGAATACTCTCATATTTAAAGGTGCCCTCATTCAATGTAATATGCCTATAATCTATAAATACATGTTTATGCTCCATAGTTCCTTCACATATATCATTTTAGCTACAGTTTTACAGTACATTCTTTATCCTTTATATTTACCTCCTAAGGGGTGTTTTCTCTTCTAGTCACTAGTAACACCACCAAAAGCCCCCATATAATACTGTAAGTGTTAGTCCCTATATTTGGGACCAAGGTAAACAGTCACACAGTTTGTGTGTCTGCATCTCCTCCACAGGTGGCCTACAACCACCTGTCCTTTTAGCAAACATTCGCCTAGATTATGAGTTTTGCGTTACGGTTTTAACGCTGAAAAAATGGCCATTTAAACGTAAAAACAGTAACGCAGCCATTACGAGTTGTGTCGGTATAGCTATACCACAAGCATTTTAGCCTCTAACACAACGTCAATCCTGCACTCAAAAAAATGAAATTCTTGCATGGGATTTCCATAGCGCCGGTATTACAGGTTGTGTGGTGAGGCTAAAAAGCTTGCATTACAGCATATACCAACACGATCCATACCGCCACCTGAGAGCAGTAGTTATGGATTTTGTGTAACAAAAATGTTTCACAAAACTCATAACTAAAGTGTTACAAAGTACACTAACAACCATAAACTAACTATTAACCCATAAACCGAGGCCCTCCCGCATCGCAAACACTATTTAAAACTT
The DNA here is from genome assembly GCF_027579735.1 of Bombina bombina. Taxonomy (NCBI): domain Eukaryota; kingdom Metazoa; phylum Chordata; class Amphibia; order Anura; family Bombinatoridae; genus Bombina; species Bombina bombina. The sequence goes on from NC_069502.1 coordinate 244,239,614, forward strand.
ATTAACCCCTAATCTACCACCTGCCCACATCGCAGTAACTATAATAAAGTTATTAACCCCTATTCATCCGCTCCCCGCCACTGCCGCCACTAACTAAACCTATTAACCCCTAAACCACCAGCCCCCACATCGCCACTACTAAATAGACCTATTAACCCCCAAACCACCAGCCCCCCACATCGCCACTAATAAATTAAACTATTAACCCCTAAACCTATCACCCCCTAACTTTAAATTAAAATTAGACTATCCCTATCTTAAAATAAATAAAAGCGTACCTGTGAAATTAAAATACCTAAGTTTAAACTAACAATTAACCTAACATAACTATTATACTAAACTATTATACTAAAATTAAAATAACTACCAATTAAAAAACCTAAATTACACATTAAAAATATTACAAAAAATAAAAAATACTAAATTACGAAAAATAACAAACACTAAATTACCAAAAATAAAAACAATTACACCTAATCTAATAGCCCTATAAAAATAAAATAGCCACCCCAAAATAAAAAACCCTAGCCTACAATAAACTACTAATAGCCCTTAAAAGGGCCTTTTGTAGGGCATTGCCCTAAAGAAATCAGCTCTTTTACCTTGAAAAAAATACAAAGAACCCCCCAACAGTAAAACCCACCACCCAACCAACCCCCCAAAATAAAAAACCTAACTCTAACAAAAACCTAAGCTACCCATTGCCCTGAAAAGGGCATTTGTATGGGCATTGCCCTTAAAAGGGCATTTAGCTCTTTTACATTGCCCTAAAAAGGGCATTCAGCTATATTAAAAATGCCCAAACTCTAATCTAAAAAAAAAAACACCCATAAAAAGTTAAAAAAAAACTAACACTAATCCCCAAAGATCCACTCACAGTTTCTGAAGTCCGGACATCCATCCTCATCCAGGCAGCAAGAAGTCTTCATCCAGGCCATTTGGGCTTTTTTAAAAACGGCAATGTAAAAGAGCTGAATGCTCTTTTAAGGGCAATGCCCATACAAATGCCCTTTTCAGGGCAATGGGTAGCTTAGGTTTTTGTTAGAATTAGATTTTTTATTTTGGGGGGTTGGTTGGGTGGTGGTGGATTTTAATGTTAGGGTTTTTTTTGTATTTGTTTCAAGGTAAAATAGCTGATTTCTATAGGGCAATGCCCTACAAAGGCCCATTTAAGGGCTATTGGTTGTTTATTGTATGCTAGGGGGTGTTTTTATAGGGCTATTAGATTAGGTGTTATTTTTTTTATTTTTGATCATTTTGTTATTTTTCGTAATTTAGTGTTTGTTATTTTTCATAATTTAGTATTTTTTATTTTTTGTAATTTTAGACTTAAATTGTGTTAGGTTTTATTTAATGTGTAATTTAGTTTTTTTAATTGGTTGTTATTTTAATTTTAGTATAATAGTTATGTTAGGTTATTTTGTTAGTTTAAATTTAGGTTTTTTTAACAGGTAAGTTTTTATTTATTTTAAGATAGGGATATTTTAATTTTAATATAAAGTTAGGGGGCTGTTAGGTTTAGGGGTTAATAATTTAATTTAGTTTTTTGTGATGTGGGGGCCTGGTGGTTTAGGGGTTAATTGGTTTATCTAGTGGCAGTGATGTGGGAGGCCAGAGGTTTGGGGTTAATAACTTTTATTAGTGGCAGGGATGTCGGGGAGCGGCCGAATAGGGGTTAATAACTTTTTTTATATAGCGCAATACTCATAATCTATACGATTGTTAACACTCCTATAAGTTTGTTTTCAAATTGGTGCACATACATATCACCATTTATTATAGAATAATACTAACTCTGCACCCTGCACATACTTATTACTTATTCGTCCTGCCTAGGTCGTACCTAAAGTACTACAGTGTTGCTTGTTCTCATTGTTTTGTTTATTGTTGTATACTAAACTGATTGTATCTATTATGCAGCGTTGACATACACTGCTTTTATATACCAGTATGGCAAGTTCCCTAAAGTTAAAACCGGTCTTTCCCATCTAAAAAGTCTCTCCCCATTAACTTTAGACCCAAGGTGACGTTAGTACAGTAGTCCCGTTCCCCTCTACAGTAATCCTACTATTTTCTCTTCCCCATCCTTTAATATGTCCTTCTGCTTCTCCTCATTCTTTCATTCCCCCTAAAATGGTTTCCCGCCTTTTTTTATTTTTTTATTTTTCTCCCTCTCACTCACATCACACACCTTAATGGCTTCCGTTCGCGAAACATTAACCTTAACCACTTTAAATACTAAGGGCCTTAACTCCCCAACTAAAAGAAGACTGCTGACTAATTATCTGAGAACTTTACATGCACAGGTTGTTTTAATTCAGGAGACCCATTGGCCAAGCTGTCTATCACTTCCCTTTAATTCCAAAGATTATCCTGTTCTATTTTCAGCTTCTTTTGAGGAGAAGTCAAGGGGAGTAGCTATACTGATTCACAGATCTATGGGATTCAAAAAGATTCACCTAGAAAATGATGGAGGGTAGATCCCTCTTATTAATCTGTAGACTGAATGGCACTATTTACACACTAGTAAATCTTTATGTTCCCAACCAAGCTTTTTACGAGTGCTTTTATCCGGATAAGAACTGCTTAGGACAGGGACACTTGTCCTGGGAGGAGATTTCAATATGGTTTGGGATCCCACTATTGACAAAAAGGTCCAAAAAGGGAAGGAGGTGGACTCCTACTAGTTAATTCAGCTCCAAAGTTTTGATCAATAATCTCACAATTTAACCTATTTGATGTTTGGCATGCCCCACACCCAAATGACAAAGATTTCACCTTTTTCTCCACACCCCAAAACTCCTATTCTAGATTGGATTATTGTTTCATTGATTCTTGGACTTTGAACAAGGTCAGCAAAGCTCAAATCCGTTCCTGCTCATGGTCTTCACCATATTCACTGATATCGAAAAATCCACCTATCCAACTTGGCGTTTGCCAGATTTATTGTGGGCAGAACCAGAATTCAAACCTCTTATGCATTCATCCATATCAGAATTTCTTCTTCACAACAAATACCCCCAGACCTTACAACAGGTCCTGTCAGTGGCCTTGAAGGTTTGTCATTGGGGAATATGCATTCAGAGGCAGGCCTGACATCAGAGAGAAAAGCCCCCTTGGGTCTTTTGGTCTCCACTTTGAGAGCAAAAGAATCCTCAAAAAAACAAAACCCATCCGCTGAATTAGATGAGGAAATTAGGAAACTTAAATCCTTACTCAAAGGTAAAGAACTTGAGAAGATCCAGGCAGCTCAAATCCATTTCAAAATACTCCTCTTCTATCAGGGAACTAAAGCCTTGACAATCCTAGCCAATAAACTCAGAGTCCTACAGCTGGCTATAGAATCTTGGCAATTAAATCTGACGGTATGACCCTTTATTCTCCAAAAGATATAGGTGAAGCTTTTTCCAGATTTTATTCTGAGCTATATAACCTGAGCTCTTTTGAAAATGCCTAGATTTCTTTAACCCAATCCATCTCCACATTTCTGGAGACACTTAACTTTCCCTCACTTGATAACATAGCTAAGGAAAAGCTTCTTTCTCCTTTCACAAGGGAAGAGCTATCGTCAGTACTCAAGGACATGCAAAATAATAAAGCATCAGGTCCGGATGGGTTTACAGGGCTGTTTTATAAAAAAAAAAAAATGATCTCTTCTCGACTATCCTATCTCCAAGCCAGGAAAGGATCTGAAGCTTTGTGGTAGTTACCGCCCAATATCCTTAATTAATTTTGATGTTAAAATATATGCCAAGCTTTGGGCTAATGGCCTTCTACTCGTATTCCCCAAATTGGTCCATTCGGACAAAGTGGGATTAACACCTGGAAAGTAAGGCCCTGACATTATGAGAAGAGTATTAAATATCTTATTAAATATCTTAGTGGAAGCGCTCAGGCTCAGACTCCTCACCTTGGCCCTGTCGCTCGATGCTGAAAAAACGTTTGACAGGGTCAGGTGGACATACATTTGGGAGGTTCTCCAACAGTTTGGATTCCCACCTGAGTTGGTGATCGCAATTCAGGCCCCCTACTCTATGCCTACTGCAAGAGTTAAAGGTCTAGGATTCTCATCGTCAGAATTACAAATATCTAATGGCACTAGACTTTTTACCCTTGATATTCACACTAGCTATTGAACCATTAGCACAAGCCATTAGAGAATCAAAACTCATTCATGGAATCCAGGTGAGCAAGAATGGGCAGAAAATTGCTCTTTTTGTGGATGATATTACTCTGTTTCTATCTCGCCCTTTAGGTTTTCTCCCAGCTGTCTTAGAACTAATAAAAACTTTTAGTCAGTTAAGCCAGTACAAGATCAATTTAGCCAAAACAAAGGCCCTTCCTCTTTGTTTGCCCAAATTCAGGGCTACTTTAAAAAATAAGTTATAGCATATCTTCATTACAATTACAACTTCATCTAAAATATTACTAACATTCAGGATCTGTTTATACAAAGGGTAAAGTTTACCATCACTTTAAAGGGACAGTCTACACCAGAATAATCCCTTTATTACCCATTCCCTAGTTTTGCATAATCAACACTGTTATATTAATATACTTTTTTACCTCTGCAATTACCTTGTATCTAAGCCTCTGCAGACTGCCCCCTTATTTTAGTTATTTTGACAGACTTGCATTTTATCCAATCAGTGCTGACTTCTATGTAACTCCACGTGCATGAACACAATGTTATCTATATGCCTTACATGAACTAGCTGTCAAAATGCATTCTGATAAGAGGAGGCCTTCAAGGGCTAAGGAATTAGCATATGAGCCTACCTAGGTTTAACTTTCAACTAAGAATAACAAAAGAACAAAGCAAAATTGATGATAAAAGTAAATTAAAAAGTTATTTAAAATTACATGTCCTAACTGAATCATGAAAGTTTATTTTTGACTAGACTGTCCCTTTAGACTGTTGACAGATGATTATTTAGCGTATCCAATCCAATTCTTTGAGACGTATCTATTTCTGTCATCAATGCTGTCATTCCTAGAGTCTCCAAGATTCTATTGATTCTTTGCCCTGATGAGAGGGTCTGACCTCTTTACCTGCTGTAACCATTTAAAAATCTGTACTTCTCCACTTGTAGAAATTTTGATTGCAACAAATTTGAAATTTTGTATAAAAGCTTAGATAAATGTCTTAAAATATATGTAAGTAAAATAATGGACAATCTTGTCCACAATCGTAAAAAAATGTAGATTGTTAGTTTGCACCATGGAAAGAAATTCATTGTTCCTGGAATATTCTGTATATATTTGCTGCATTTATTGACATCCATGGAAGCATAAAAATATAGTGTAATTATTATTATCTGACCTGGTGAGTGTGTACAGAAATTGCTTTTTACTGTTCTGTCCTCACTGCATGTGGCTATGAAGATAGCTAAACTAACTCTGTTCCTTCAGAGATGAAGAAAGGATATTTCCTTTCATGTTATTTATTCAAAAGTAAGAAGATAGAACAGAAATATTTAGCATTGCTTAGTTGATTAGTATAAAGCGGAATTCTTCGACAAAGTTTTAGCTTAAATATATGGGTGAAAGCATTTAAAAGTACATAATGCTTCATAAAACTGCTGTAACAAGCCAAACAGAATTTATTAGAAGACTAAGATGTATATTTTTCTCAACTACAGCTCCAAAGAAAAAATTAAAATCTAAATAAATTTTAAAAAATCCTCAGCCTCCCCCTTATTATTTTTTTATAGAAAGTGAAGAGGGAGCATATTAACTTTCTTCTGCAATCTCACACATTCCTCCAAACTCAGTCATATACTCTCCATTTATTACTTTATACAAAACATGAAAGCACACTGCTATCTTCAATGAAAGTCATCAATAAAGAAATAAATATTTTCAGTTTTGTATCAGATTGTATCATACCAGTCACTCTCTACAGAGTCTCTGTCATGGCCAGTAGTCAACAGCCAACTCTGTGCTGCACGTACTTACTTACTGTGTTGCCAATTCGGTTAGTTTTAGACATGGGTTGCAGGAAATTTCAAAAGGTTGTGGCTTGCATGGTTTAGGGCTATTTTGAAGGGTATGTGCTTTTTTGAGCTATATATCTACAGTTTACATAAACACATACTGTATGTACTGGTAAGATCTTTATAAAAAAAAAATCTTCCCCCAATGGCAGCAGATGAAGGGCAATCCCTGTCTCCTCGCCAACCTCTTATCTATGTGACGTCTGTCAACTAGGCTAGTTTTAGATCAGATTTGCTTCTCTGGCTGGAGCCAAGTGGCAGATGCCAGTAATTGCATTATTGCGCAACAGTAGCTGCAGAGTGTGGGTGGAACTTCTGTCTAACTTCATTCAATTAATTCTCATTAATAATAGCATTATTCCACAATAGTAGTTGCTGACTGGAGTTGAACTCTGACTGTAACTGTGTTATGTTTATCTTTATCAATGATATGACATGTCAAGTTGGCAATTAATTGATTGATGCTCAGTTTCTAACGGAGATGTAGTTTGTTGTTTGCTCCACATTTTATGGTCTCTGGACTCTTGCTTGCTACTCACTTACTCAGTGGTCTCTGGACTCTTGCTTGCTCATCACTTGCTCAGTGGTCTCTGGACTATTGCTTGCTCCTCACTTGCCCAGTGGTCTCTGGACTCTTGCTTGCTCATTACTTGCTCAGTGGTCTCTGGACTCTTAGCTTGCTCCTCACTTGCTCAGTGGTTTCTTGCTTGCGCTTCACTTGCTTAGTGGTCTGTGGATTCTTTCTTGCTAATCACTTGCACAGTGGTCTCTGGACTCTTGCTTGCTCCTCACTTACTTAGTGGTCTCTGGACCTTTTCTTGCTCATCACTTGCTCAGTGGTCTCTGGGCTTTTGTTTACTTCTCACTTACTCAGTGGTCTCTGGACCCTTGCTTGCTCATCACTTGCTCAGTGGTCTCTGGAATTTTGCTTGCTCATCACTTGCTCAGGGGTCTCTGGAATTTTGCTTGCTCCTCAGTTGCTCAGTGGTCTCTGGACTTTTGCTTGCTCCTCACTTGCTCAGTGGTCTCTTGATGCTTGCTTGCTTGCTACTAACTTGCTTAGTTTTCTCTGGATGTTTGCTTGCTTGCTCCTCACTTGCTCAATTGTCTCTGGACTCTATCCTTCTACTGACTTGCTCAATGGTCTCTGGAAACTTGCTTGCTAATGACTTATTCAGTGGTCTTTGTCACGACTGGTCAGTTTCGTTCATGCTATCACTGCAGCCTGCTTCTAAGTTAGATATAGAAATCTAATAACCTCATCAAATTAAGTTCATTAAAATAACTCAGACCTGATACTTTGAAAACGTTAAAAATATTTTAAATATTAAAAAATACACACTATGAAATATTACAATATTTATTGAAAATATTACCAATATTTCATAATGTGAATTATCATATTTGATGCTGTTATAGAGGGTGTCAGCACAAAAAAGTGCTACAATATGCAAATGAGTCCACCTTTTTTATCTTAAGTCTTAATGGATGATTACCTTATTTTGTAAAAAAAAAAAATTAGAATTAGATAGTCCAGGAAAATTTAAAATCGAAATATTTTGAATCATTTCAATGAATATGACAACATAGACTTCTATGCTTATCTAGCCTTAATGTGCCTGTATGCAGAGCAGGACTTTGCTTATAATTAAAATTTGATTTAAATTATCTAGTTTATGTGGTGGTTATTGCCTCTAATTGGAATTATAAACTTTGGCTAGTTTTGGGATAGATTGTTTGATTGGTTGGACTATACAATTTTTGACATCTGGCAACACTGCTTCCTTCTTAGACAGAGATCTTCTGTGAGTCCCTTCATTGGCTCCCCATTAACAGCAGAATTACATTCAAAATTATCATCCTGACCTACAAAGCCCTTACCAACACCTCTCCCCACTACCTATCTTCACTAATCAACAAATATACTCCAGCCCACCCACTAAGATCCAACAATGCTCCTCGCATCTTCAATTATTACCTTTTCCCATGCTAGACTGCAGGACTTTTCTCATGTATCACCTACCATCTGGAAAACTCTCCCTCGTCTGTCAGACTTTCCCCTAATCTGCCTTCTTTTAAACACTCCCTGAAGACATTTTTGTTAATGGATGCCTATTACCCAACTCAGTAACAAATAATTCCACTTACCGAATAATTGTCCTCATCTAACTCTGTATTAATATCATTCTCACTCTTGCAGTCATCACCTCCTGTTTCTCACCTTCCTACTCTTCTAGAATGTAAGTTCCCTCGGGAACAAGGCCCTCAATTCCTCCTGTATGTGTTTGCAAAATTCTGTCTTGTCTCTAAAAAATGTTTTTAATTTTTTTTTATTATTGTTTTATTTAAATGACAGCGCTGCAGAATATGTTGGTGCTTTATAAATATTATATATTCTAAATAAATAAATTAATAATAATAATACATTTGTTGACCTGTTAGCCAACAATCAGCAAGCGCTACCCTGGTACTGAACCAAAGATGGGTCGGCTTGTAAACTTACATTCCTGCTTTTTCAAATAAAGACACCAAGAGAATGAAGAAAATTGATAATAGGAGTAAATTAGAAAGTTGTTTAAATTTGCATGCTCTATCTGAATCATGAAAGAAAAAAATTGGGTTCAGTATCCCTTTAAAAACATCATACAAATGAGCAGAACCTAACATGGCAACGATGCAATCAAACCATGTCAGAATTGGTTGGACTCTTTAACAGTCTCATAAACAGACTGAATATTTTCTTTGCCAAAGAAAACACAGTACACTTTCCATTTGGCAAGGAATACTGAATAAAAATATGGAAACTGACTGTATTCCAATGGTCAATGGCAGCTCCCCACAAAACTTAAAAGTTAAATGATTTGAACAACATGAAGCCATAGATATCATTACTCAAAAACACAATGGAACGTAAAACTGAAAAACAAGAAACAAAAATTGTTTGACATTCAAAGTGAAAAAAAAAAATAGTTCCAAATGATAAATGCCCAGACCTGAATAATGTTCCCAAAAGAATTACTTCCATGTTTGGAAGTGAAAACATGTGTGAGTGCATCTTATCATTTATGATGATAAAATCCCATCAGTGAAAAAGACTGACTGATGGCAGCCTTCAAAATTTGCTTATATACTATGTATATATACAGAATATCCAGATAACAAAGAACCAAACAGTCCCAGATTCAGTTATATAAAAAGTTCATCTTTAATTAATCCATCTTAAAAACAGCAATGGTATAATCTTTAAAAGTCAGACGGGTAGCACAGAAGGTCTATGATTACGCCTCTACAGAGCTGAAACGTGTCAGACCCGCACCTCTGTGCTACCCGTCTGACTTTTTTATTATTATTATCATTATTATCATTTATTTGTATAGCGCCGCCAAATTCCGTAGCGCTGACTTTTAAAAATTATACCATTGCTGTTTTTCAGATGGATTGATTAAAGATTAACTTTTTATATAACTGAATCTGAGACTGTTTGGTTCTTTGATACCTGGATATTTGCTTTAACCAGTTAGTCCCAGATATCAGTTTATCTCTCAGATTTACCTTGCTGCTATTCATCCGGGGAGAGAGTTGAGACGCAGTCTAATGAGCTACAGCAGTGACATCACCTACCGGGGCTGAAGGCTGGGAGCGCAACTACAGTTAATCGGAGCAGCACGAGAATGCGACAGACAGAAAATCCTCCACAGTAAAGCAGTGACTGCACTGAGGACTAGATATCGCCAGGGAGGAGAGCGACCAGTTCGCTTGGTGAGTCCCCTGCCATTGAGTGTGGTGGCACCACTTTTTCCTCTGTTTCTTCTACTTACCGTATCTAAGGTGTTTGTTCTTGTGCCATTCACACTTGACACTACTGATAAGGATTGCTCCACACTGTGCATCTGGTTAAGTCGGCTCGACATTATAAGTGCCCCACAAGGTATACCTCTCCCAGAGTCTCAATTATCTACCTGTAATGGGGTTATACGTTCTCTTTCTTGGATTGTGTATATACATATATATATATATATATATATACATACAGAATATGCTGTATATATTGTATATGTATAGGTATATATATATATATATATATATATATATACTGTGTGTATATATATATATATATATAAGAAATATATTTGTGTTTAAAAGCATTTAAAATATATGCTGCCCTCAAGTCTTCTAAAATATTGATCTTGTAAGTTGTTATAAAGCATTAAAATAGGCACTGTACAAATAACTGAATATTAGAGTGTAGTTGGGACACTTTGCAAAAACACAGCTGTGAGGTGCAAAGCAGTATTGGGCTTTATAAACATTAGCTTTGATGCCATCTGCTATGGAGAACAAACAGAATCCATGGCAATGTCCCCCTCTAATTTTGACAAGCGTTGTGGGTAAAAATTAATTGACTATACAATGTTATAAAGACACAGTTCAAATCTGTGCATCATGTGGCAAGTGCATCTAATTGAGTAAATAAATAGAACAAATAAAATGTATAAAAGTCACAAACAGGGACAGCTTGGAAAATATAGATTTTTTGTATGTTAAAATTATTATTAAAATACATTGTGATGTAACATTATCTTATCTTATCACTGGAATTTATTTTGAAGTATAGATGAGCAGAAAAGAATTAACCCCCTAGATGCCAGTTACATACATACCATTAATACCCTTCTTCACTTATCACAATTTATTTTAAAATATAGTAAAACAATGAAACTGAAAATGTAAAAATGTGCTGCTAAGCACAGATTCTCCAATCTTGAGATCAAGCAGACTACATTGCATATGAAGCGTTCTGCATGAACAAACATTTATAAAAGGGATATGGGATTGTGGAAAGTCAGTTAGGGACAATGACCCTTAAGCCACACATTCAGGGCCACATTACAAGTGGAGTGCAATTGTTTGCGCAAAGCGATATCAGGTTTTCGTGATCCTTTGCACGCAGGGTAAATTGCACTTGTATTACGAGTTGAAAATAAACACGATCGCTTGTGTGCAAGTAGAATGATTACTGCAATTTCAGAGCTGTGCTTAACTGTTTTGTAAAAGTAAAAAGTTGCACAAAACACATCAAAAATACATTACAAAGTACCGTTACACTCATAACATCATCTAATACAAATTATTCAAAAAAAATATTGCACAGAATAGTTATAAGTGCTCAAAGACATGACCTCTCAGGTGTTAGAGAGAAAAAAAGGTGGGCAAAGGGCTTTAACATAGAAATACATACAGATACATGTCTAAGATTATATATATATATACTGTATATATATATATATATATATATATATATATATATATATATATATATATACAGATGTATTTATTTATTTGTGTATATGTGTATAAGTGTATTTACAGACATATATATTCACGTTTAAAGACATATATACATATGTGCACACATATGGACATATATACTGTATATTAGTGCATTGGAGCCCTTTGCAGTGAAGTAGATGAAAACATAAAAAAAAATTATATTTATGCAATATTCAAATTTAATAAAGTGTTATACTGTGTATTTACTGTGAATGTTTTACATTCCAATGTTCTACACATAGCAATATATGTTCTAAGTATTTATAAATAAATATTCCTGTATATATCTGAATATATCTACTATAACTATATATAATCATGTGTGTGTATATATATATATATATATATATATATATATATATACACACACACAGGATATATATATATATAGGTATTGGTATAGATATTGAACCTAAATACCATCAGATACATTTAAGAATATGTATTTATGAATAAATAGAACATATTCTTCTATGTGAAGAACATTCGAATGTGAACTATTTATATTTTCATTTGAGAACATGTGATCAGGTTAAAGCATATGAGAATATGCAATATAGGGTTAGCATATATGAGAATATAAGTTTCGGTTGGTGCATATGAGATCGGGTTAGCCAGTTAGTAAGGTATTTTTCCACTTTTTTTCTCCATTGACTTCTTTGGTAGATATTCTAATTGCGTTACAAGTAAGCTGTTTGCTTGCATTGGTTTAGCGTAAGAGCGCAAACTTTTAACTTTCAACTCATAATACAAACGCAATCCATTGAACGCAAAAAGTTTACTTCCAGTGCAATCATCACTCTAGTGAAAGCGATTAATAGTGCGCCACTCGTTACAAGCTGAAACTAAATAGGTGCGCTCAAGCACAAACTTTATTTGCCCTTGTCAGGTTAGCATGACTGAAAACCTAAGGGGTAAACAAGAATTGTGCATGAAACACAACATAAGTACATTAAAATAAAGTTTTACACTTATATATACAGTTTCTGATAATAAAAAAATATTCATATAAATATAAATACGAAAAAATTATAAGGGTTAAAAGGTATATGGTATATGACAAGGTGTATATATATATATATATATATATATATATATATACTGTATATTATGACAGAAAAGTCTGGTTTGGTGATAGAGGGAGTTTATATTAGACCAAGTTTAATAAATTTCACTTCACCATTTTGCTAAGAAACCTCGGGGGAGTGATAGTGTTTTTAACTATGAACACCTTAACAGCTGTTAGAGCCAATTTAACTCAGGTGTGGCTCATGATTTCTGCTCCTAGGGTTTAAAATGGAAGCATTTCTCTAGCTAAGGAGATTACAGCCAGGCAGGAGGCCTGATGTGTTGTGTACTAAACGTTTTGCTGGATTACATTTTGCTGTTACCGTTCTATAAAGGACATTTCTGTTGCTGCAGACAATGAGACTCACTGTTTTGGAAGCTTGTGCAGAGAATGAACCTGTTCCTTTTGCCTTACCTGTGAACAAACTGTATGCTGCTGTTAAAGTCACAATGGTGTTTTTGGAAGAAAACCCTAGAAAACAGTGGTTGCCAAAGATCCTTGTTACGATATATACAGTATATATATATATATATATATATATATATATATATATGTGTGTGTGTGTGTGTGTGTGTTTGCGTGTATGTATACATGTCTAAATATGTCTCTATATGTGTATACATGTGTATTTATTTGTTTATATGTGTAAGTATGTATGAGTACACTTTTTATCCCTTCCCATTCAAATACCTTAAAGCTTATATAATTTTAATCATTTTTAATATTTAATAATGTCTATTACTGTGCATTTAATGTAAATATATAGCAGACAGAGACACAAATAAACAATATGTCTGATTTTCTAAATTTCTTACCAACAAAACTGTAAAGAACAAACTTGAGTATTTTTGCAGAAGTAAACAGAAGCAAAATATAAATGGCCAAGGTGAAATGTTAAAGGGACAGTACACTGTAAAATTGTTTTTCCATAAATGTATTTTAAATGACTTGTTATACCAACTGCAGAGTATAAAATATTTGAGAAATTGCATTTTCGGGTTTATTTGTGTATCTGAAGTAGCTGGTTTTGTGCTTTGAAACCACAGCCTATTACAATGTGTTGAGCTTCAGGTAATATCAGATCTCATTACGTTATCACTTATGTACACAGACTTGCTTCCTTATCTTATATTTGTCTGGAACACCAAACCTCAATACATAGAGAGAACAATGGAAAATTATCATTTTATTACTTAACTATCATGCCCCCCACTGAGGGTTTAATCTCTTCTGCTGGCTGTGTTTACTTAGGCTTGTCAATAGTATATACGCCAGTATCAAAACTTTCAGTATAGGTTGGGAAACCACAAGCTAAATCAGCTATTTCAAATGCTGAAATAGGAGTAAATGAGCCACTTGCAACCAATTTAATACACTCTAAACAGGTAAAAAGGATCATTGGGAATAATTTAAAGGGGAGAAAGTTTTTGGGTGAACTGTCCCTTTAAATTCCCTGATAATTGTATTTTAGTAGTGTTTATCATGACTGGACATAGACCCTAAAGGTGAAATCCCAGGTGGGCCGTTTTTATGTTGGCCTTCTGCTACATACCACCCTCTCTTAAACGGGGTAACAATAGGAAAGCTGTTAGTCTGCATATTTTGTGAAGCAGTAAGTACATTTTCTGTCTGGCTGTTAAGCAGAGGAGCTGCAGGACGAGATATCTGATATATTATGGCTACCTAGCTGACAGAGGTCTTAAAGGTGTGGGCTGCTCCGCTCCTTTTAATGCCTGAGCCTATTTTTGGTCCCAGTACAGTCCTGGTCTGTATGTTTCATAATTTAAACCAGGATAATGACTGTGGCCCAGATTGCAAGTGACACTTTAATCTTTTTTTAAATTGCGCTAATACTGCTTAAACTAATCTTTGTATGCGGGTGGGTTAGCACTAGTATTGCAAGTTGAAAGTAAACTGTTTGTGTGTGAGCAAAACCCTATGCGCGCTAACTTCAGAGATTGTGACGCTTTAAATTCTTCTCCCCATAGACTTCAATAGAGTGTGCTTAAAAAAAAAAAACTAACACTTATCGCTTGCGTGCTAGCTCGACACCTTGTAAGACCTACTATTCAAAACCTGTTGGTATTTATCAATATTTTACATTCCAAAGTTCATATAATAGAAATGTTTATTTTTAAATCCATCTATATAACATTCATTTTCTTGTAAATATATATATATATATACCTACAGCATATCTCTATATGAATATATATACAGGTATAGATATATACTGTTTATCTGTCCCTTATTTTTCTTGTCTTTATTATACCTCCTGTATAGCACTAAGGAATCTGTTGGCTTATTACAAATAAAGGTAATAAAAATATCACACATGCAATTTGGACAACTTAACTAATTCAAACAAATAGACTGTAGTGTAATAAACAACTATGTTCCATAACCTTGTTTTACAAAATTATGCAGAGCAAATTGATGATTTAGGTCATTCGCATCATTCTGAAAACCTAGGTTACAGAATCTGCTTTTTTTGGCCACTCTAGGGAGCGCGGAATAAGCAAAATTTTTTTACAAAAAAGCAAGAAGTATGTCTCTTTAAAAGCTCACCACTCAGGTGAGATTATTTATAAAGATCCATCCGTACTGAAAATTCCCTCACAGCATTCTAGAAAGGTCATTTTTATCTAGAGAGATCTGTATCTCATTTAGGGATATTTTCTACATTTCTTTGTGTAGAGGACAGACACATACATTGCACTATAATACTCAGCAAAGTAACGGCTAGATTATGAGTTGTGCGTTTTCACTACCGCTGCTATTACGAGTCTTGCAGCACACTTCTTTGGCCTTACTGCAAAATGACTTACGTAAACTTCGTAAACCCTTTTTTCTATTGGACTTCCATAGCGCCGGTATTACGAGTATGTCCTGGGAGGCCAAAAAGTGAGCGGTACACCCTCTACCTCCAAGATCCCTAACGCATTTATACGCCGTAGCATAAAACTCATAACTAAAGTGCTAAAAAGTACACTAACACCCATAAACTACCTATTAACCCCTAAACCAAGGCCCTCCCGCATTGCAAATACTATAATAAAAATTTTAACCCCTAATCTGCCGCTCCGGACATCGCCGCCACTATAATAAACATATTAACCCCTAAACTGCTGCACTCCCGCCTCGCAAACAGTAGTTAAATAATATTAACCCCTAATCTGCCGCCTAACCTCGCCGACACCTACATTATATTTATTAACCCCTAATATGCCGCCCCTAACATCGCCGACACCTACCTACATTTATTAACCCCTAATCTGCCGTCCCCAACGTCGCCGCCACTACATTAAATGTATTAACCCCTAAATCTATGTTTAACCCTAACACCCCCTAACTTAAATATAATTTAAATAAATCTAAATAAAATAACTATAATTAACTAAATTTTTCCTATTTAAAACTAAATACTTACCTATAAAATAAACCCTAAGATAGCTACAATATAACTAATAGTTACATTGTAGCTAGCTTAGGGTTTATTTTTATTTTACAGGCAACTGTGTAGTGTATTTATTTTAACTAGGTAGAATAGTTATTAAATAGTTATTAACTATTTAATAACTACCTAGCTAAAATAAATACAAATTTACCTGTAAAATAAAACCTAACCTAAGTTACACTAACACCTAACCCTACAATTAAATACATTCCCTAAATTAAATACAATTAAATAAATTAAATTAGCTAAATCACAAAAAAACAAACACTAAATTACAGAAAATAAAAAACAAATTACAGATCTTTAAACTAATTACACCTAATCTAAGAGCCCTATCAAAATAAAATAAGCCCCCCCCCCAATAAAAAACCCTAGCCTAAACAAAACTATCAATAGCCCTTAAAAGGGCCTTTTGCGGGGCATTGCCCCAAAGTAATCAGCTCTTTTACCTGTAAAAAAAAATACAAACAACCCCCCCAACAGTAAAACCCACCACACATACAACCAACCCCCCAAATAAAAAGCTAACTAAAAAAAACCTAAGTTCCCCATTGCCCTGAAAAGGGCATTTGGATGGGCATTGCCCTTAAAAGGGCATTTAGCTCTATTGAGGCCCAAAGTCCCTAACCTAAAAAATAAACCCACCCAATTCACCCTTAAAAAAATCCTAACACTAACCCCCGAAGATTTACTTACCGGGAGAAGTCTTCATCCAAGCGGCAAAATTTCCTCAACGAAGCCGGCAAAAGTGGTCCTCCAGACGGGCAAAAGTGGTCCTCCTGGTGGGCAGAAGTCTTCATCCAGATGGCATCTTCTATCTTCAGCCTTCCGAAGCGGAGCAGATCCATATTCAAGACATCCGGCGCGGAGCATCCTCTTCAAACAATGTCTTCTTCCAAATGAATATCACTTTAAGTGACGTCATGCAAGATGGCGTCCCTTACATTTCGATTGGCTGATAGAATTCTATCAGCCAATCGGAATTAAGGTAGAAAAAATCCTATTGGCTGATTGGATCAGCCAATAGGATTGAACTTAAATCCTATTGGCTTATCCAATCAGCCAATACGATTGAGCTCGCATTCTATTGGCTGATTGTAACAGCCAATAGAATGCCAGCTCAATCCTGGTGGCTGATTGCATCAGCCAATAGGATTTTTTCTACCTTAATTCCGATTGGAATCTAAGGGACACCATCTTAGATGACGTCACTTAAAGTGATATTCATTCGGAAGAAGCCGTCGTTTGAAGAGGATGCTCCGCGCCGGATGTCTTGAAGATGGAGCTGCTCCATGTCAGAAGGATGAAGATAGAAGATGCCATCTGGATGAAGACTTCTACCTGTCTGGAGGACCTCTTCTGCCCATCTGGAGGACCACTTCTGCCGGCTTCGTTGAGGACATCTTGCCGCTTGGATGAAGACTTCTCCCGGTAAGTGAATCTTTGGGGGTTAGTGTTAGGATTTTTTTAAGGGTGTATTGGGTGGGTTTATTTTTTAGGTTAGGGACTTTGGGCTGCAATAGAGCAAAATGCCCTTTTAAAGGCAATGCCCATCCAAATGCCCTTTTCAGGGCAATGGGGAGCTTAGGTTTTTTTAGTTAGCTTTTTATTTGGGGGGGTTGTTTGTGTGAGTGGTGGGTTTTACTGTTGGGGGGTGTTTGTATTTTTTTTTACAGGTAAAAGAGCTGATTACTTTGGAGCAATGCCCCGCAAAAGGCCCTTTTTAGGGCTATTGACGGTTTAGTTTAGGCTAGGGGGGGGGTATTTTGGGGGGGCTTTTTTAATTTTGATAGGGCTATTAGATTAGGTGTAATTAGTTTAAAGATCTGTAATTTGTTTTTTATTTTCTGAAATTTAGTGTTTTTTTGTGTGATTTAGCTCATTTTATTTAATTTATATAATTGTATTTAATTTAGTTAATTTATTTAATTGTATTGTAGTGTTAGGTGTTAGTGTAACATAGGTTAGGTTTTATTTTACAGGTACATTTTTATTTATTTTAGCTAGGTAGTTATTAAATAGTTAATAACTATTTAATAACTATTCTACATAGTTAAAATAAATACAAACTTGCCTGTAAAATAAAAATAAAGCCTAAGATAGCTACAATGTAACTATTAGTTATATTGTAGCTATCTTAGGGTTTATTTTATAGGTAAGTATTTAGTTTTAAATAGGAATAATTTAGTTAATGATAGTAATTTTATTTAGATTTATTTAAATTATATTTAAGTTAGGGGGTGTTAGAATTAGGGTTAGACTTAGATTTAGGGGTTAATACATTTAATATAGTGGCGGCGACGTTGGGGGTGGCAGATTAGGGGTTAATAAATGTAGGTAGGTTGCGGCAACATTGGGGGTGGCAGATTAGGGGTTAATAAAATAATGTAGCTGTTGGGGGCAGCAGATTAGGGGTAATAAGTATAATGTAGGTGGCGGTGATATCCGGAGCGGCAGATTAGAGGTTAATAAATTTAATGTAGGTGTCGGCGATGTCAGGGGAGGCAGATTAGGGGTTAATAAGTGTAAGATTAGGGGTGTATAGACTCGGGGTTCATGTTAGGGTGTTAGGTGTAAACATAAAATGTGTTTCCCTATAGGAATCAATGGGGCTGCGTTACTGAGTTTTACACTGCTTCTTGGCAGGTGTTAGACTTTTTCTCAGCCGGCTCTTCCCATTGATGGCTATGGGGAAATCGTGCACGAGCATGTATAACCAGTTCACCGCTGACTTAAGCAGCGCTAGTATTTGGAGTGAGATATGGAGCTAAATTTTGCTCTACGCTCACTTCTTGCCTTTTAACGCTGGGTTTCTGAAAACCCGTAATACCAGCACTGCAGGTAAGCGGTGAGAAAAAACTGCTCATTAGCACCGCACAGCTCTTAACGCAAAACTCGTAATCTAGCCGTATGAGTTTTGACTTTGTATTTTTTTCACTAGACCTATGATTTTGTATACACAAAATATGTCTACCAAATGCAAATTGTAGTTTCAAAATACAAAATGTACAAAGTAAAAATATTACTCTAAAGTACAAAAATAAAGATTGTGCATTGTATATATATATATATATATATATATATATATATATATATATATATATATATATATATATTTTATGTAAAATGAGTCAAAATGACTTAGTGAGTGGGCTTGATTGGGGTGTTCCTAGGTCTGAAGTTATCATCATATTCATGACAGTCAAAATTAAACTTTCATGATTCAGATAGATTGATCAGTATCAGGTGCTTTCAGTTACAATTTGCTCCCTCCATTCTTCCTGTGAGATTCCGCTGTCCAAAAAGACAACTCACAGCTTGCTGGGACTTCCATGTGCAGTTCCTTTTCTTGAGACAATTAAGTGAACTAAGCTCCTGTTAAAAGACCACTATGGTTTAAAAATTTGAATCCATTAAACATTGTCATTTGACTTAAAGGGCCATTATAGAAAAATATATCTAAAAATGACATGTGATGCTCTATTACTTAAGAGCATGTCATTTTAAGACTATCAACCCTGCAGCACTGTTTGTTTAAACCTTGCAATGGGGTTAAACACAGAGTAGAAATACCACTCAGGACTCATGCTACACTGCTGGAGCGGAACTCTCAGTTGATCCGATCAGTAAAGCTAGTCACACTACTCAGGGTTAAACATACAGTGCTGCAGGGTCTCTTAGGATTAGAGGTTGCCATTGTTGACTAAAATGTCCCTTTAAGTCAAATGACAATTTTTAATGGATTAGAATATGAGCCAGAGCTGGGGAAAGTATCTATATTGTTCAAAAGCCCCTTTATAAATTATTGCAAGCAGTTTGTATGCAGAAACAACACAACAAATGTGTTTTTTTTTAAGCTGTTATAACCTGAGTCATTTCTGTATGGCATTCATGCTGCACAGATATATCAGTAAACAAAGGGATTTATTACTACACTACATTTGTTTCTATGGATTAGGATCTCTAAGAAGCAGACATGGGTTGTTTGTATGAGCAAAAGATGCCAAGATTATCTGGAATCTAAAATGAGAAAATTGTCTTTTTAAAATGTTATGGTTAAAATTGTTAAAAGGATTTTTTTTTTTTTTTTTTTTTTTTTTTTTTTTTTTTTTTTTTCCTCTCTCCCTTCCGGTGCACTATACCCTAATTTCTTCTCTTTTTATTTCTTTGTCTTCTGTATTTTTCTTGGTCCTTGTCAGAATGTATACCCCTTTCCAGAACAAAAAAACTTATGCAAAGGACAAGAAGAAAAATGTTGAACTGTTTACCGACAAAAACCAAGTTTTACAATACTGAATTGTTACGCCAAAGCATTTTTTCTTTTTTCTTTCGTGACCAGTGGACAATACAATAAATACATCAGAGGATTTACCCTCTCTGATTTCAGGGAGGGTCCACTTCCAGACACTGAATCATCATGGACTTATTCCACTTTTCTTCTAAAAATTCAGCTCTTGAAAATCTTAAACACAAGTCCTCCTGTATATTTTGATGGTCTAACATTCTGTTTATGTACGATGTTTCTTTATGATTAATAAAGCTTGTTTTAAAAAAAAAAAAAAAAAAAAAAAAAAAAAAAAAATTGTTAAAAGGAATGGAAAAGTCAAAATTAAACTTTCATGATTCAGACAGAGCATGTAATTTTATACAACTTGCATGTGCACGTCTTTATCACTCTATTACAGCTGTGTTTTGCAACATTGTAGGAGTGTTAGAAATTGATGCATTCACTGCTGCTGCAATAGAGTACTAAAGACACATGCACGCTCCTGAGCTCATATGAGCCCACCTATACTTACTTTTTCACAAAAGATACCAAGACAACATAGCAAATTTGATAACGGAAGTGAAATGGAAAGTTGTTAAAAATTGCATATTCTATCTAAAAAACAATAATATTTGTATTGTTTAAAATGATAGATAATCCCTTTATTACCCATTCCTCAGTTTTGCACAGCCAACATAGTTATATTAATATACTTTTGACCTCTGTGATTACCTTGCACTTATGCCTTTTTTTAAAAGCCCTCTGATCACATGACTTTTCATTTATTATCTATTGACTTGTATTTAAGCAATTTTGGTGCTGACGTCCTTTAAAGGGACAGTATACTGTAAAATAGTTTTTCCCTTAATGTGTTTCCAATTACTTTTTTATCAACTGCAGAGTATAACATGTATGAGAATTTTCTTTTTAAGGTTTATTTGTGTATATAAAAAGCTGTTTTGTGTTTTGAAGCCAAAACCTAATAAAATGGGTTGAGCTTGTAGGTATAATCAGATCTCATTACTTTATCACATTATGTACATATAAATTCTTATTTATCTTATATCTGTCTGTAAACCAAAGACCAATACTTGGAGAGAACAATGGAAAATTAATATTTTATTATCTTATCTCTTCTATACCTCACTGGGAGTGTAATTTATTCTGCTGGCTGTGTTTACACAGCTTATCAATAGCTTGGACCTAAGACCAACAACTTTCAGAATAGGTACACCACATGCAAAATGCAATATTTCAAATGCAAAAGGTAAAGGGAATACTTGTAAACAATTTAATACACTCCAGCAGGTAAAGTGGATCATTGGTAACAAATTAAAGGGGGAACATTTTTTAGTAAACTGTCCCTTTAAAGGGACACTAAACCCAAATTTTGTCTTTCATGATTCAATTTTAAGCAACTTTCTAATTTTTCTTTGTTCTCTTGCTATCTTTATTTAAAAAGCAGGAATGTGATGCATAGGAGCCGGCCCATTTTTGGTTGATAACCTGGGTTATGCTTGCCTATTGGTGGCTAACTGTCAGCTTCCAATAAGCAAGCGCTATCCATGGTGTTGAACCTAAAATGGTAAGATTTACATTCCTGCTTTTTAAATAAAGATAGCAAGAGAACAAAGAAACATTTATAATATGAGTAAATTAGAAAGTTGCTTAAAATATCATGCTCTATCTGAATCATGAAAGAAAAAATGTGGGGTTAGTATCCCTTTAAGTTTTACTATACTGCTCTTTTAAAACAATTTCTCTACAGAACAATTAAAGGAAACTTTGGTTCATTCAACAGCTTTTCAAGGATTTATACCTCCAAATATGTAACATAATTAGGCATAAAATGCCATATTGTCCTTCTCAGTACTCACAAAAGCAATTATCCTAATAACTAAGCAATAATTAATCGGGACACACTGACATTGGTTACTGTGAATACCCTTGAGAGGACCTGAGAATACTAAAAGAATGCTTCAGTAAACCAACCCAAAAGTAATTCTATTGAAATTCCTGCAAACATGGTCTTTTTAAGATATTACATGCTGCAATGTACAGTATGTTACAGATACAATCTGTGAATATCTAAAATATCAACTTAACAATATCTTAAAAGCTGTTGCATTTACATTGTTGCTAACTGATTTAGATAGGGTTAACGTTATGTTTAATTCTAGAGTTACAGTTATAATTAACCCCTTAGATGCCAAGGTTGTGGTTGTTTTAATGGACTTTCTAAATTAGCTAAACTTTTGTGTTAACATAAATATTTAATCAGCAATTGAAAATGTTGTTGTTTATTGTCAACCTTTCAACTGTTGATGTTTTAATAACATGTTTAATAAAGCAACACATTAGTGGTCGAACTACAAATTAATTTTCATTGGTGCATTAACAATTTTTATTTTTCCTCCAAACCCACATTCCCCCCCCCCCCCAAAACAGATCTAATTTTAGCAAAAACAATGCTACATAAACCACAGAATGGGATGACTTAAATTAAAATACCAGTTAGATCAGGTTGAAAATAAAGTCAATTAGAGGAGTCTGAGTTTGTTAAATAGCTTATCCACAATTATGATTCAGTTTTGTTTACAGTTATATTTTATTTTGTAATATTTTCTTTATATAGTAAAGTTCTATTTTCTAGTGTTTTACATTTTATATTGCTTTCATGCCTAATTGTTTTTATTTTCTATTTTAATGAGGAATATTGTACTTCTCCCCATACCAGTTACAAGTAATGCTTTACCTCACATACTTTCAGATACATGTTGTAGTATACTTTATAAATTGTTAATGTGGTCTTGTTGTATAATAGTTATAAATGAGTGAATAAAACTGTAAAGCTGACCCACTGGTACATTTTATTCACCCAATATCTAAAGTTCTCAGAGATCCCCAGAGGGTATTTAAGTGTTTCAAAGTACATTAACACTTAGCTTCACAAACAGCCAGCATGTGTGTGAGATTTGTTTTAACCATAGCTTTCCCAGAAGAGTACACTTGCAGCCTTGCATTTTCAGTTCAGCTGGTATTGAGGACGAGCCTGCAGACAACAACAAATATAGAGAAACCCAGTAATATGTTCACCTCTGCTCATTTGAAAGTATTCCATCATCTGCTTTCTGCAATGCATCTTATTTTTTGTGAGCATTGCTGTGCTGTGAATTAAGCTAATCCTTTTTCAACCACCCTTGTATCTCAAAGTCCAGAGCAGCAAAAAAAAAGGTTAAGAATTAATTCAGAATATCAGAGCACAAAATACCAGATTTTCCGTTTACTCAAATGAATTTTCACATCATCCTGCAGCTAAGCTTCTCTGCTTCCTCTGGTGAAGGTGTAAGCCCATCCTCTGCTTCTGAGTGACAGCCCCCCTGAGAGGTGAATTCCTCACTCCCCCTTTAAATCAAGCACAGCACACGTAAAAAAAAAAACACACTGCTCGTCCAGCTGCTAAACGGCCACATGGTGGAGCCTTACTGGGGCTGCATTCTACTCTTCTTAGCATAGCTGATTTAACCTCATCGATTCCAGAAGTCCTGTAACAATCACAACCAGAACAAATAAATAAATAAAGCAGCATAAAAGGTTGTGTATAAGAAGCCAGTGTTTATACCACACATTGCAGACTTTCCAGCACACATGGCTTTTCCAAGCTCCAGCCCCAGCTGCAGTGACAGCAGCAGTGTCACCTGCAGAAGCAGCAGCCATCAGTATGGGACAGAAGAGCATCACAACTTGTCCCACACAGGTCACCTTTTAGTAGCCGTCTTCCTGGGAATCATTGGAAGTTTGGGGTTCTTTAATAACCTGCTGGTTCTCATCCTCTTCTGCCAGTATAAAGTTCTGCGCTCTCCTATTAACATGCTGCTGATGAACATTTCCATTAGTGATCTAATGGTCTGTATTCTAGGGACCCCTTTTAGCTTTGCTGCCAGCACACAGGGACACTGGCTAATAGGTGAGGCTGGCTGTATATGGTATGGATTCGTCAACACACTTTTTGGTGAGTGTCAGTAGTGTATGTCAAACTGCCAGTGAAACTGCATGTTCCTGCTGAACAGTAAATATTAAACCATGTGGAGAATTGCATTATTGCAAATGCTGAATAGAACTCACATGGATAACTTTTAAATGCTAAATTTATAGTATACTATTATATAACATTCAAATTCTCCACATTTAAACATAATAGTATAGTCACACATTACTATTTATGTAGATATGTAATTATTACATTTATAGTGTAAATTGACCTGTGACTTGGATAATTATTTTTGCATGTTAAACTTGTAGCTGTAAAATATCAAGATAGTTTTAATAACAGTGTTGCAGAATCTGTTGGAGCTCTATAAATAACTAATAATAATAAAAGATGAAAAACAGCAGATTATGTGGGCTTTTATCCATGTGTAGTGATTCATCTTTTTAAATGATAGAAAGTATTTTAGTTTAGTTTGAAATCCATTTGTGACTAAAATATTGCAAACACAATATACTACCACACTTCCTTGAGAGCAAGTGGTATAGAGGTGTAATATTCAATTAGCCACCTTCCTTGCCCTTTCAGATTGCTAGTACAAGGTGACAGTAACAAGGATTGTCAGGCACTTAGAGCCTCTCTGAAACTCTATTTATATATACCAAATGGCTCTAGTCTGTACATAGTTTTAAAGTACTCAGCATTTTATGAACTTGTTTTCATTTGTAGTCCACAGTTAGAAAATGATGCATACTTCGGAAAGTAGTGAAATTGTATGGAATTTCATAGTGATGTTTGTGTTCCAAGCAAAGAGCAATCGGTAAAGGATTCCTAGATTTAAGTTCTGATCCGTTTTAGTAAGAAGAGGTGATGCAAATTGGATTCTGAAGAGCATGTTTTGTTAAGCTACACAAATTTGACTGTAATTGAATTGTTTTTCAGTTATCTTTTTTGAAGCTGCAGAGAAGATTGGTTGTAAATTTCAAATTTCAGATCTAATGGTTAAAGGGACACTGAACCCAAATTTTTTCTTTCATGATTCAGATAGAGCTGCAATTTTAAGCAACTTTCCAATTTACTTCTATTAGCAATTTTTCTTCAATCTCTTGCTATCTTTATTTAAAAAAGAAGGCATCTAAGCTAAGGAACCAGCAAATGTTTGGTTCAGAACCACGGACAGCACTTGTTTCTTGGTGCTGTCCAATCAGCAAGGACAACCAAGGTTGTTCACCAAAAATGGGCCGGCATCTAAACTTGCATTCTTGCTTTTCAAATAAACATATGACGAGAATGAAAAAAAATTGATAATATAAGTAAATTAGAAAGTTGCTTAAAATTGCATGCTCTCTCTGAATCACAAAAGAAAAAAATTGGGTTCAGTGTCCCTTTAAAGTGTGAACTTTAAAGGGACATGAAACCCATTTTTTTTTTTTGCAACTTTGAACAGCTTTCCAATTTACTTCTATTGTTTAATTTGCTTAATTATCTTGAAAGCATTTTCTGAAAAATCTAAATATGCTCAGTAGCTCCTCAATGGTGCCTGCACATAGATGTATCATGTGATTGGCTCACCCATGTGCAGTGCTATTTCTTCATCAAAGGATATATAAAGAATTAAGCAAATTATATAATAGAAGTAAATTGGAACATTGTTTAAAATTGTTTTCTCTTGCTGAATGATGAAATAACTATTTTGTGTTTCATGTCCCTTTAATAGATTCTTAGTTAGAATTCTGCTTTAGTTGTTGGTAAATGTTTGCTTAAAGACCATCAAATACAGTAGAATTTCATAATCAAACTTTACATAATAAAAAGTCAATGGAATAGCAGTTACTTTTAATTTTAAATGAGCAATAGATTTTTTTCTAACAAATTTCAAAAATTTAATTAATTTTGTCGGCCGCCTGTATCACATGACAGACATTAGCCAATCATAGACTCCTATATGTATACACTATGAGTTTTTGCACATGCTCAGTAGGAACTGGTGCCTCATAAAGTGTGCATATAAAAAGACTGTGCTCAGTTTGTTAATGGCAATAAATTGGAAACTTTCTTAAAATGATGCTCTATCTGAATTATGAAAGTTTAATTTTAAATGTCATATCCATTTAAAGTGTTTCTTTAAATGGATATGACACTCAAAAATGTCTGTTTCATTAAAGAGGATGGTTCAAAATATATTACAATGCTTTATTTTAAAAAAGGATGGACTTATAGCTTTTTAAAAGGGCACAAATGCAGCTTTTATTTTATTGACCTATAACTAAAGTATCAGTTGAAACTTGTCAGCTCACACTATGGGATACTGGATTGCACACAGTCACCACGTTCCTTTGTTTTACTCATTAACATTATTTTTAAATTAATTACAAATACTTTGTTACTTTTTCCATTTTGCTGAATAAAACAACTTTTTTACTGTGAGCGTTGTCCCTGTCAGTCAGGGAGCTGTAGAAACCTAGTTCTCCAGAATTACATACTTCCTGATTGTTTCACTTTGAATTTAAATAATTTTAGTTTAAGAATTTTTTATGAAAAAAAAAATGTGTTTCTTGTTTAAAGGAACATGAAACCCAAACTATTTCTTTCAGAAGTCAGACTAAGCATACAATTGTAATGCATTACTGCTTCTGAAACTACCTAGGTATTCTTTTAACAAAGGATACCAAGAGAATAGAGCAAATTTGATAATACATGTAAATTGGAAAGTTTAAAATTGCATGCTCCATCTGAATCATAAAAGAAAAAATAGGGGTTTCATGTCCCTTTGTTCATGTCCGTTTGTTCATGTCCCTGCTGTTTCATCTCTATGAGAGAATTTTTTTAAAGTGATATGCAACATTATCCTAGCTACAGCCTTTCAAAAACAAAAGAGATTTGAGAGATATACCCTCCATAGGTATACTTACCTTCCCTTCCTCGTCAGCCTCTTATGATTTATTTCTTTCTCAAAATTGTCTCACAGGTGCGCTGTATAATCACAGTGCTCCCGATCACAGGATTGAGCTAAATGTAGAGCCCTCCTGCGCTGGGTAAAGCTTTAGACGGATTTAACGAGTGCAGGAATGCACTACATTTAGTTCAGTGGCATGATCAGGTGCACTGTGATTAGACAGCACGTCCATGACACGCTTTTGAAAAAAGACACAATGGAAGAGGCTGGCGTGGAGTGGAAGGTAAGTATACCTATGTGGGGTTAAATCTCTAAAATCTTTTTTGTTTTTGAAGGTGTCGCTAGGATAATGTTTCATAATTTTGCACATAGAGCAGAATTATGTAACTTTTTTTTTACACTTACTGTCCCTTTAAACACTATGTTCCTTTAATAAAATGTATTTCCGATGAAGTTGGGTGGAAATAAATATAGCATCTTCTTTCTAATCAGGGAAATTTAAATCAGTATTAGAAAATTCTATCATTCCTTTAACCAGTATTTCAAATACGCACCATTCTTAGACACTTGCCAAGTGCAGGAGGGGACACTGCTGAAATATATATTTCAGCAGTAAAACATATATTTTGGATGAGGTTTTTTATTTTTCCATTTCTGACGTAGGGAGTAGAGTGCATCTTTAAAAAAAAAATGTTATAAAGCTTTATGTATTAGCGAGCACTGGAAGTAGAACAGGAAATATTCATAACTTTGATTGGTTTATTCTGCCATTATGCTTAAATTAAATTTAAAAGCAAAGCTAATTCATTTGAAAACAAATTAAAGTGACTGTAATATTAGTATCCTACTTTTTATAACCATTCTGTTTTTAATTGGGCTAACTCAGAAGTGTATTCTAATTCTTTAGGAACAGTGTCATCTCTAGGACTTTCTTAGAGGGGAGAACTTGCCAAAGACCCACCAGTGTTTTTGTGAGTGGGCTCTAGTCCTCTGTGGGTGGTTTCAGGTGTGTTATGGGCAGGGTCGGGGCAAAGCGGTGGTGGGGAAGAGAGGGTCTATCATAGTTGGGAGGCACATGGGAGGGCTAAGTGTCCCCATTGCCCCCTTGTGATGCTACTGTCAGGACTTTTGTTTGCACATTTCACCATTATCTCATCTAGGTATTAATCAAACTTCTTCATATGCCAATTACTTACAGTTATCTACTGATAATCATTTCTACTACTGATCTATACTGTATCTGATCACTTTAACTCCTGTTTTCTGTATAACCTATTACATTGAATTTCCGTATTACATCAAAAAATATTTTCTTACAGCTCTTGCTGTAACTTGTGCTGTTGTCCCATGAAGCCTGTCTCTATAATTTAATGTATTGTTCTCTGTAAGCTCTCACTATGGGGCAGATGATCTAAAACTCTCTGGGCTTGTAACATTTTCTAATAAATCTCACCAGTACTATGAAGCCTTCTTTTTCAAATAAAGATAGCAAGATAACAAAGAAAAATTGATAATAGGAGTAAATTAGAAAGTTGCTTAAAATTGCATGCTCTATCTGAATCACAAAAGAAACATTTTTGGTTCATCTGAAATTTTTGTAACAAATATTCTGGGAAATTAGTTTCCGTGAATATCCATTGGCTGCACTATACTGAATTTTAGTTAAACATTTAACATTTATTTTCTTTAAAATGAATTAAAATGTTTAACGCTACAGGTGACAAAGTTCTCTTGTAGCTTTAAACTTACCTTTTGTATGCTGGAGAGCAATGCTAACTAGATCCTCTTCCTGCCAGGGCCCAGGCCGAGCTTATAGCAGGCTGAACACGCTCGGTACCCAGGACCTGGACTAACGTTAGTGCAAGTCCTGGGAACTTCCTGGGGCTCTGGCAAGAAGAGGATCTGGTTAGCATTGCTCTCCAGCACACACAAAGTAAGTATAAAGCTACAAGTGAACCTTTTCACCTGTAGCTTAAAAACATTTACATTAATTTTAACAAAACACTCTCTAATAAAAATGATAAAAAATAAAACAAAATTGCATTACAAATAAGGGCTCAAACATATGAGGTCTCTGGTTTTAAAAAAATGCTTGCAAAGAGCATTAAGATTGAGATACTTACATATACATGTCTAAATATGTATATACGCTCACCGGCCATTTTATTAGGTACACCTTGCTAGTACCAAATTGGGCCATTTTTTCCTTAAGAACTGTCTTTATTCTTTGTGACATACATTCAACATGGTGTTAGAAACATTCCTCAGAGATTTTGGTCCATATTGACATGATAGCATCACGCAGTTGCTGCAGATTTATCGGCTGCACATCCATGATGCAAATCTCCCGTTCCACCAAATCCTAAAGGTGCTCTATTGGATTGAGATCTGGTGACTGTGGAAGCCATTGGAGTACAGTGAACTCGTTGTCATGTTCAAGAAACCAGTTTGAGATGATTTGTGCTTTGTGACATGGTGCATTATCCTGCTGAACGTAGCCATCAGAAGATGGGTACACTGTAGTAATAAAGGGATGGACATGGTCAGCAACAATACTCAGGTAGGCTGTGACATTTAAACAATGTTCAATGGGTACTAAGGGGCCCAAAGTGTGCCAAGAAAATATCCCCCACACCATTACACCAACACCACCAGCCTAAAACTTTGGTACAAGGCAGGATGGATCCATGCTTTCATGTTTTTATGCCAAATTCTAACCCTACCATCTGAATGTCACTGCTGAAATTGAGATTCATCAGACCAGGCAATGGGTTTCCAATCTTCTATTGTCCAAGTTTGGTGAGCCTGTGCGAATTGTAGCCTCAGTTTCTTTTTCTCAGCTGACAGGAGTGGCACCCGGTGTGGTCTTCTGCTGCTGTAGACC
Source organism: Bombina bombina (assembly GCF_027579735.1). Lineage (NCBI taxonomy): Eukaryota > Metazoa > Chordata > Amphibia > Anura > Bombinatoridae > Bombina > Bombina bombina. Next base: position 244,269,502 of record NC_069502.1, read on the forward strand.
ACCCTTGTGTTGTTTCAGACTTGTTTGTTAGTTCCTGTGTTCCAGTTCCTGTGTATTACCTGGCTTGTCTGACGTCCCATCTAGTTCCTGATCCCTGGCTTTTCCTACTTCCTGATTACGGCTCGTCTGACTACTCGCTTTTGCTCCTGACATCGCTCATCTGACTACCAGCTCTGGCTTTGACTCCTGGCTTGTCTTTTGGCTTGTGGACTTTTTATTATTTTTTGTTATTAATATAGGTGTGATTATTTTTTCACTTCACGTCTCAGTCTGATTCCTGATACCCTGACATTATGCAAGGGCCTATGTTTTTATTCCCACCCATGCTTCCCTCTCCTCCCATGCCTCCTGGTCCCGAGTCACCAGGTTCTGCTGAGCCAATACAGTTGGGATTCATGCATCTCTCCGTGGCGGAGAGGGCCTTTAGGAGGAGGGAGGGGCTTTGCCTCTATTGTGGGTTACAGTGCCACCTTTTAACGCTGGGAAATGCTCGCACCTAAGGTCCTGTATGGGGGCAGACCATGGGTGGTTTATACTCATCCCCGGAACCGCTAAAGTAGAAACCTTTGGTCATGGTTTTCCTTTCCTGGGTGGACTCCTCCATAGTCATCCAGGCTCTTGTTGACTCCGGTACTGCGGGCTATTTCATTGACAGTGCTTTTGTATTACAGCACTCCATTCCTGTATTGCCTCCATCCCGTTCCGCTTACTATTGAGGCCATTGATAGCAGACTTCTTCAACCCGCACTCATTACCCTCTGTCTGTTGTGGAGAATTGTGCTATGGAGGAGTATGTTGCCAATGCTCAGTCGCGGGGGTTCATCCGCAAATCCTGCTCTCGTGCAGGGGCTGGCTTCTTCTTTGTGAAGAAAAAGGGTGGTAAGTTAAGACCATGCATCGATTAAAGGGGTCTTAATTGTCTTACCATTAAGAATGCTTACCCTATTCCCCTCATTACGGAACTCTTCGACCACCTCAAGGGAGCTATGGTCTTTTCTAAACTTGATTCGAGAGGAGCGTACAATCTCATTAGGATCAAGGAGGGCTACGAATGGAAAACAGCATTTAACACCAGGAGCGGGCATTATGAATATCTTGTAATGCCCTTTGGCCTATGTAATGCTCCTGCTGTTTTCCAGGAATTTATTAATGATGTCCTATGAGATATGTCGCAACAGTTTGTTGTGGTGTACTTAGACAACATCCTCTTACACTCACCCACACTTGAGGCTCATCATTCTGATGTCACATGTGTACTTCAGAGACTACGTGAGAATGGCCTGTTTTGTAAACTCAAGAAATGTGAGTTACATCAGACTCAAGTAACCTTCCTAGGTTATGTAATCTCCGTTGCAGGGTTCTCCATGGATCCTGACAAGTTGTCGGCAGTTCTGCATTGGCCTCGCCCAGTTGGTCTTCGTTCTATTCAACAATTTGTGGGGTTCGCCAATTACTATAGAAAGTTTATTAAAAACTTTTCTTCCTTGGTCAAACCTATCACAGACATGACCCGTATAGAGAATGATCCACTCCATTGGTCACCTACTGCCATTATGGTCTTTGAGAGTCTTAAGACTGCCTTTGCTGCTGCTCCAGTTCTGACTAATCCCAATCCTGTCTTGCCTTTCGTTCTTGAGGTCAATGCATCTGAGACTGTAATAGTTGCCCTCTTGTCTCAACGTCCTACGCCTGATGGTTCCTTGCATCCATGCGTTTTTTTCTCTAAGAAATTGTCTCCAGCGGAGTGCAATTATGAAATTGGTGACAGGAAATTACTGGCCATAATTTTGGCACTCAAGGAATGAGGGTACTAGCGTACCTGTGCTCATTCTTACTGACCATAGGAATTTAACTTGTCTATCCGAAGCAAAACGTTTGTCGCCCGACAGGCCAGATGGGCACTGTTTTTGTCTCAATTTAATTATGTGGTCTCCTACCGTCCTGGTAGTAAGAATGTTTGGGCTGATGCCCTCTCTCGACAATTTTCGCCTCTGTCCAAGGAGGAGTCTGTACCTACTCCAGTTATACATCCTGACCATATTTTGGCCACTATACAGTACATACTAATTTGACTTCTCCCTTGGGGGGAGGAGATCCTGGCTGCACAAACCAATGCACCTCCTGAGAAACCTAGTGGTAAGTGCTTTGTACCTGAGAATCTTCTAACTAAACTATTGCACACTCACTACTATCCTAAAGCCGCAGGTCACCCGGGCAAGAACCAAGTGACAATTCTGGTGGCCAGGTCTTCGTTCTGATGTTGCTGTGTATGTTGCCTCCTTCTCAGTCTGTGCACAGAACAAGACTCCTCAACGTCTTCCTGTGGGTCTTCTCCAACCAATTGCTAATGGTGAGCATCCTTGGACACATCTTTCCATGGACTTCATTGTCGAGCTCCCTGTTTCCAATGTCAGTACTGTTTTCATAATGGTGGTTGACCATTTTTCTAAAATGTCACATTGCATTCTGCAGAACGGTATAATCAAGCTCTAGAACAGTTCCTCCATTGCTATGTCTCAGATCACCACAATAATTGGTCTGAACTGTTATCTTGGGCAGAGTTCACTCTTAATAGTGCTAATAATGCTTCCTCCCAGTTATCCCCATTCAGGGCGAATTATGGGTTTCAACCCTCCTTGTTGCTTGATTCATTCATGTCTCAGGGTATTCCTGCTTTGGAGGAGCATCTCCAGTAACTCCGTTCCACGTGGGTGCAGATTCAGGATTGTCTTCATTGGTCTATGCAGCACCAACAATTCTAGGCTGATCATAAGCGTCTGCCCGCGCCCTTGGCTACTCTTAGTGGTGGATCACTCGACTCGCGCGTCAATGAAGAACGCAGCTAGCTGCGAGAATTAGTGTGAATTGCAGGACACATTGATCATCGACACTTTGAACACACCCCGTGGCCTTGGGTTCCTCCTGGGGGCCACGCCTGTCTGATGGTCACCCAGATGAGTGAGCAGCGTCACACACTCTGAATTAGATTAAGTGATAGAGGTAAGCAAAAGGGCAGCCAGCAGCTAATAGCAAAAAAAGCATGGCTAAACACTGACACCTTGGTTGTAACAAATGGTTATTTCACATACTTTTGCCTTTCTATCATCTCGAACCAGTCTGCCCATTCTCCTCTGACCTCTGACATCAACAAGGCATTCTTGTCCACACAACTGCCGCTCACTGGATATTTTTGCTTTTTTGGACTATTCTGTGTAAACCCTAGAGATGGTTGTGCGTGAAAATCACAGTAGATCAGCAGTTTTTAAATTCTCAGACCATCCCCTCTGGCACCCAAAACCATGCCATGTTCAGAGTCACTTAAATCCCCTTTCTTCACCATTCTGATGCTCAGTCTGAACTTCAGCAAGTCGTCTTCACCACGTCTAGATGCCTAAATGCATTGTGTTGCTGCTATGTGATTGGCTGATTAGCAATGTGTGTTACCAAGCAATTGAACAGGTGTACCTAATAAAGTGGCCGCCGCCGCCACCTACATTATACTTATTAACCCCTAATATGCTGCCCCCAACATCGCCAACACCTACATTATATTTATTAACCCCTAATCTCCCGCCCCCAATGTCGCTGAAACCTACCTACACTTATTAACCCCTAATCTGCCGCTGCCACTATATTAAATGTATTAACCCCTAAATCTAAGTCTAACCCTAACCCTAACACCCCCTAACTTAAATATAATTTAAATAAGTCTACATAAAGTTCCTATCATTACCTAAATTATTACTATTAAAAACTAAATACTTACCTATAAAATAAACCCTAAGCTAGCTACAATATAACTAATAATTACATTGTAGCTAGCTTAGGGTTTATTTTTATTTTACAGGCAAGTTTGTATTTATTTTAACTAGGTAGAATAGTTACTAAATAGTTATTAACTATTTAATAACTACCTAGCTAAAATAAATAAAAATTGACCTGTAAAATAAAACCTAACCTAAGTTACAATAACACCTATAGATCACCTTTTTATACTTTTTTACTCTTTTATATTTTTGTATCACCACTCTGTCCGATACCATATAAGTTAATGTATGAGAGGATATGCATCTAATAGTTGAGTAATTTCAACTCAATCTGATTGCAATTTCAAAAATCTTTCACTGTTTTTATCGTGTTTGTATGAATAAATCTGTACATTTTTTCACAAATCTTATCAACGTTTTGTGTGCATATATATCCCGGCCCACTGTGAGGCGCTCCCTAGATTCTAATATATACACTGTTCAATATCTATAGACAAGCTAGGTGTCTTGCTCTTTCTGGGGAGCTAGTTGGATACAGAGGAGACGCTGTGAGGAACACAACCTATCCTAACTAAAAAAACCTAAGCTCCCCTTTGCCCTGAAAAGGGCATTTGGATGGGCATTGCCCTTAAAAGGGCATTTAGCTCTATTGCTGCCCAAAACCCTAACCTAAAAATAAAACCCACCCATTATACCCTTAAAAAATCCTAACACTAACCCCCGAAGATTCACTTACCAGGAGAAGTCTTCATCCAAGCGGCAAGTAGTCCTCAAGGAAGCCGGCAGAACTGGGTATCCAGACGGGCAGAAGTGGTCCTCCAGACGGCAGAAGTCTTCATCCAAACGGCATCTTCTATCTTCATCCTTCCGACGCGGAGCGGCTCCATTTTCAAGACATCCGGCGCGGAGCATCCTCTTCAAAAAACGTCTTCATCGGAATGAATATCACTTTAAGTGACGTCATCCAAGATGGCGTCCATTAGATTCCGATTGGCTGATAGAATTCTATCAGCCAATCGAAATTAATGTAGAAAAAATCCTATTGGCTGATGTAATCAGCCAATATAATTGAACTTCAATCCTATTGGCTGATCCAATTAGCCAATAGGATTGAGCTCACATTCTATTGGCTGATTGTAACAGCCAATAGAATGCCAGCTCAATCCTATTGGCTGATTGCATCAGCCAATAGGATTTTTTCTACCTTAATTCCGATTGGCTATCAGCCAATCGGAATCTAAGGGAGGGACGCCATCTTTGATGACGTCACTTAAAGTGATATTCATTCCGAAGAAGACATCGTTTGAAGAGGATGCTCCGCGCCGGATGTTTTGAAGATGGAGCCTCTCCGCGGAAGGATGAAGATAGAAGATGCCGTCTGGATGAAGACTTCTGCCCGTCTGGAGGACCACTTCTGCCCGTCTGGAGAACCACTTCTGTCGGCTTCCTTGAGGACATCTTGCCGCTTGGATGAAGACTTCTCCCGGTAAGTGAATCTTCGGGGGTTAGTGTTAGGATTTTGTAAGGGTGTATTGGGTGGGTTTTATTTTTAGGTTAGGGCTTTGGGCAGCAGTAGAGCTAAATGCCCTTTTATGGGCAATGCCCATCCAAATGCCCTTTTCAGGGCAATAGGGAGCTTAGGTTTCTTTAGTTAGGCTTTTATTTAGGGGTTGGTTGCGTGTGTGGTGGGTTTTACTGTTGGGGGGGTTGTTTGTATTTTTTTACAGGTAAAAGAGCTGGTTTCTTTGGGGCAATGCCCCACAAAAGGCCCTTTTAAGGCTATTGGTAGTTTAGTTTAGGCTAGGGTTTTTATTTATTTTGGAGGGGCTTTTTTATTTTGATAAGGCTCTTAGATTAGGTGTAATTAGTTTAAAGATCTGTAATTTGTTTTTTACTTTCTGTAATTAAGTGGTGTTTTTTTGTGATTTAGCTAATTTAATTCAATTTATTTAATTGTATTTCATGTAGGTAATTTATTTAATTGTAGGGTTAGGTTAGGTGTTATTGTAACATAGGTTAGGTTTTATTTTACAGGTAAATTTGTTATATTGTAGCTAGCTTAGGGTTTATTTTACAGGTAAGTATTTAGTTTTAAATAGGAATAATTTAGTTAATGATAGTAATATTTATTTAGATTTATTTAAATTATATTTAAGTTAGGGGGTGTTAGGGTTAGGGTTAGACTTAAGTTTAAAGGGTTAATACATTTAGAATAGTGGCGGCGACATTGGACAGCAGATTAGGGGTTAATAAATGTAGGTAGGTGGCGGCGATGTTGGGGGCAGCAGATTAGGGGTTAATAAATATAATGTAGGTTGCGGCGATGTCCGGAGCGGAAGATTAGGGGTTAATAAGTATAATGTAGGTGGCGGCAATGTTAGGGGCAGCAGATTAGGGGTAATAATATTTAATTAGTGATTGCGAGGCGGGAGTGCGGCGGTTTAGGGGTTAATATGTTTATTATAGTGGTGGCGATGTCCGGAGCGGCAGATTAGGGGTTAAAAAATGTATTATAGTGTTTGCAATGCGGGAGGGCCTCGGTTTATGGGTTAATAGATAGTTTATGGGTGTTAGTGTACTTTTTAACACTTTAGTTATGAGTTGTATGCTACAGTGTTGTAGTGTAAAACTCATAACTACTGACTTTAGAATGCGTTACGGATCTTGTCGGTATAGGGTGTACCGCTCACTTTTTTCCCTCCCAGGACAGACTCATAATACCGGCACTATGGAAGTCCCATAGAAAAAAGGGTTTACAAAGTTTACGTAAGTCGGTTTGCGGTAAGGCCAACAAAGTGTGCGGTGCCCCTATACCTGCAAGACTCGTATTAGCAGCGGGCATAACAGTTAGGACCTGTTAATGCTGCTTTTTTACCTTAACGCACAACTCGTAATCTAGCCAATAGTAATGTAAAATATGCATTTTGCGCATTGCATTTCGCAATTTAGATATTAATTTTAAGGCACTTTAATAATAATTATTTAAAATTATTAAACATATTGTAAAATATTCTAAATAATCTATAGGATATATTTATATATTTTACAGTATGTTTAATATTTGTTAATATTTTTAAAATTTTATATGTAATATTTTAATAACGCAACTTAATATTTTTATTTGCCCTAACCCAACCAAGTTAAAATCTAAATTGCAAAACACGATGTGCAAAATGCATATTTTACTTTCCTATGTTCTTTGCATAGAAAATAATGTACTTTAAATTAATATATATATATATATATATATATATATATATATATATATATATATATATATATATATATATAACACAGGAATGGACCGCACTCACAGACTGGATTGGGTACACATCCTAAGCCACTACGTCAAGGTCTCCCCATTCCTGGAACCCTAAACCAGCACCCACAAAATGCATACTTTAAAAAAAAAAACAACTGGAAACCTCCAAGGGTGACACAGGCTTTTGTAATCTCCCCTATGTAAATACAAAACATAGGAATGGACCACACTCACAGACTGGACTGGGTACACATCCTAAGCCACTGTTAACTCCACAGCCCTGAACACTTACAGACAGCTGCACAGTTCCCAGCAACCCAGGCAGTTAACCCCTTAACAGCCTTGGTGACAGGCCCACAGGGAAGCATTACAAACATTATAAACACAACACACAGAAAACCTGGCACTCACCAGCAGATACTCAGTAATGTGTTTTGTATTTACATAGGGGAGATTACAAAACCCTGTGTCACCCTGGGAAGTTTCCAGTTGGTTTCTTTGAAAGTATTAATTTTGTGGGTGCTGGTTTAGGGTCCCAGGAAGGGGGAGACCTTGATGTGGTCCTGGGCTTGATCCTTTGGCGCCAAATGTAACTGACTTCCCCCAGTTTTGCTTTTAAACATTACTGAGTATCTGCTGGCGAGTGCCAGGTTTTAAATAGAAAATGTTTTGCTATGTGTAGAACAATGGAATGTGAAATATTTAATATTTCACGTAGGATGTTGCGCTCTTGAAAGTAGATAACATAATCCAATGTACATGTAAGTCTATGATGAATACTGTATCTTTTTGTTTGTTCTTTATTACCTTATATATATATATATATATATATATATATATATATATATATAGAGAGAGAGAGAGAGAGAGAGAGAGAGAGAGAGAGATCAAGAAAGTGTTTCTTTTTGTCACTATGTTCCATTTTTAATCTACATATGTTGCATAATGATTTAACTGCTGTAATCATTTACATAGTTTAATAGCGGAACCAAAAGAGATCATCTCTGTACTGATATTTACCCATTTTTTCACATCTCTGTTATTTCTCTAGTAAAGACATTAATGTACATCTTAATGGTAGAATCCTTAGTGGGGGGTTCAAATTTAGATTTTATCCTAAGTTTATTAGGTCCTACACTCTTAGTGGATGATTGAAAAAAGTCTTTAAGTTTGATATGACGTCGCAGTCAACCAGATTGTCAAAACCATTTATATTGGGAGTAGACACATAATTTAATCTGAAAGTGTTGAAAGTGGCGGTGCTGTGTCACCTCCAGGGAACCAAGCTGCCTATGTCCTTTGAGTCAACCTTGTTGCTTTCACCCCCAAAATAAAAGAGCTCACAATAGTATAGCAAATTTCAGACAATGTGGTAGGCACACAAACTGGTTATACTCATGAGATTGCAGTTAAAATAAGCCTTTTATTAAAATCATCAAAAAGGTATCTTCAGGTGCAGCTTCAGGTTTTATTTAAAATACAGCTCAACGCGTTTCAGCTAAAAGAAGCCTTTATCAAGAGCATAAAGTTAAAATAATTTCTGAGAAATTGTTTTAACGTTATGCTCTTGATACAGGCTTCATTTGCAGACATGGACGTGGGCAGCTTGGTTCCTTAAAGGTGACACAGCGCCGCCACTTTCAACACTTTCTGCTTCTATACACGGTTTGGGAGAACCAGGGCTGGCAGCGAGCACCTGAAGGGAAGTGCTAACATTGCTTCATATTTTATCCTTTCTAATACATAATTTAAACCATTATTTAAAAAGGGGACCTATATCTCTTTTTGGAACCTTTTTTTTTATTTTTTAAACTGGAGTTTATTGACCTTGTTAAATGCCATTAACTAGGTATTTTAAATCCTGGAACTTTTGGAAAAGTGCTTATAACAATAAGTGAATGTTAATGATTGATGACCTATTGTTACAACACAGTCTAATATGCAATTGTATTATTTGTCTCCTTATGATTACATGGGTGATAGGATTAAATAATACATATTAGTTGTGTTTTCTAAACAATGACTAAGTGTATAGTTGGGGTGAGAGTGAATGAAATTTGTTGTTATCTAGCATCATAACAATTTTTTTATTTAGATGGTCTTTCATCCACCGGGATGAAAATTAGTATAAATAATTATGCTAATTAAAGACTGCCACAGTATGTGAATAAGTGACACTGTATACTGTACATTAGGAGCTTTCAAGTAAATATGGGTAAAGTTTTGAAAGGAAATATCCTATGCCGGCAAATTATAATGTATCCATTAGAAAGCTGCTAACATAAAGATGCAGTAACATTGTTTAGTCACACCCACCATAACATGATTAATGATGTATATAAACTCTCCAGTATAGGTAATGGTTATATGTAGGAGTAGCATGTTCATTTTCTCTTAAAGGAGATACATATATGACGTGTTGAAACTGTATCAGCTAAAGTAAGTTACTTTTGAATTTGTCAAAATTTTGTAACATATACTTTGCCTTAGTCTTTCATGGAAGTGAATGTGCTTCTTACACTCTTCGCCACTTCTGAGGTGGCAAAGAGAAATCACCAAGAGCTTGCTCGCTCTGGGTGATTCACAGTCGCGCGAGTGAAGCGGCCGCCATTACACACACATCGTATGCAGCAAAGGTGTGCAGACAACTTCTCAAATTGAGAAGCTTGTCTGCACGCCAGTGCATACCATGGGGCCCCAGGCATGCACTAAAATAATAAAATTAAAAATGTATACATTTTAATAAAAGGGATTATTTCAAAATGTGTTGTTTTCTGGTTGGTTGGTAGTGTAGTGTTTAAAATTAGGGAGAAAAGAAGGTAACAGAACAGAAAAGTAAAATGTTTTGCTAAACACTATGCTAAAAGTAGCATCTAAATTAGACAGTTTCTTATTTTACGGTCAAGGTACAAGAATTTGAGGAATGAATTATGAGAGAAAAAATTATTCCTGGTAGCATAAATGGGACAATTTAGTTAAAAACTTTTAAACTGGCTTTTGAACATGTAATATAAATGTAAAGGTTAGCAAGCAAAGGAACCCCTATAGGGCAAATAAAGTGAATAAATATACATGGGTCAGAACTGTAACCAAATTCATTTCAAAAGTCTTTAAAAAAGGCTTTAAAGTTCATATTATTAAATATTATTATTAAGAAAAGAAAATTGGGACATAGTTTAACAGGAGTATGTTGATAGCAATTTTTTAAAATAGGGTCCAATACATGTCCTCTTCTTTGTTTTTTAATTAAATGTAGTATATTTTTAGCCACGAAAAGAAAAAGTTGATGCTATAAATACATCCAAGAATGTACTGACATTAAATAGATTCTCTCAATAGCTCTCTCTTTAAAACTCCGAGTGACATTAATACAACTAGAAACCAAAATTAACTCTAGAGAGTCACAAGAATAATCAGGGCAACTAAAATAATTGCTGACGATACCCTTTTTAAAGCCATTGTTGAAATATTCCTGAGCACTAAAATGCATTGCTTTGCTAAACTGATTTTTATGCCAGCAGCAAGCTTTGCAGTTTGTGTGCATATAAGTTGAAATGCTTAATAGAAGTAACTGAATCTAAAATTTACCAGACGGAGGGTGAAGCTCTATTGGGTTCCGTAAAACTAAGCTATTAAAGAGACAGTCAAGTTCAAAATTAACTTTCATGATTCAAATAGGATATGTAATTTTAAACAACTTTCCAATTTACTTTTATCACCAATTTTGCTTTGTTCTCTTGGTATTCTTATTTGAAAGCTAAACCTATGAGGTTCATATGCTAATTTCTTAGACTTTGAATGCCACCTCTAATCTGAATGCATTTTGACAGTTTTTCACCACTAGAGGGCGTTAGTTCATGTTTTTCATATAGATAACATTGAGCTCACACACATGAAGTTACTTAGGAGTGAGCACTGATTGGCTAAAATGCAAGTTTGTCAAAATAATTAAAATAAGGGGGCAGTTTGCAGGCTCTGTCTGAATCATAAAATAAAAATGCTAGGTTTCATTTCCCTTTAATAAAGATTAGTAGTTTTCAGATACCAATTCATTTATACAATTTTATCATCTGTGCAAATTTTCCTTCAAGTGCAGACTGCTGTAATAAATAGAAGACTTCATGGTGCAATGTTTATCAGAATATTTTTTATTTAGTTTAGGTTTCAGATACCAGTTAGTTAATAACATTTGGTAGATTTCAGATAGAAGTTCATTAATACAATTTAGTAGGATTCAAATACAAATGTATGAGTACAATTTTCCCAGCTGTGTAAAATGTTATTCAAGTTCAGACTGCTGAAATAAATAGAAGTCTAAAATGATGCAACGTTCATCAGTAGATTTTTCTTTTGTTCAGGTTTCAGATACCAGTTCATTCATCAAAATGTCTCATCTGTGTTTTCTATTATATTTTTAATGAGTTTGGGATTCACAGGTTTCAATTAATTTATAAAGTGTCCCCTCCATTGTCTATTTTATTCTACTTTGACGAAAAAATGTTTGGAATTCTATAGAATACTTAGTCATTCTTTGAAATGCCTAGATAAGATATATAAGGTCAGAATAAAATACGCTCATTTCATGCTAGACATTCTATAGAATACACTTTGCCTGTAACATATACACTGATGAGTAAGCTAAACAATATAGTGATGATGAGAATCTATTCACAGATAATGACCACCTAGGCATACAATTATTTATAGATAGTCCCCCCAGCACTTTGACCCTGGTGCCACTGCACCTGTTGAACCAATGGCAGTTCCACCCCCGGAATTTACTAACTCAGCAATGTTTTTCTCTTATTTCCTTTCACCCAGATTGCAAGTTTAGCGCTGCCATTACAAGTTTTAGAAAAGCCACCTTGTGCGTGCTATATGGTGGCGATAAGCTCCATAGCGCACAAAATCCAAGGGCTGCTTTGGCGTGCTTGTGCACGCTTTCCACATAGACATTAATGGGGAGAAAGAGTTAGAAAAAAAAACTAACACCTGCGATCACGGAATGAAAATCTCCATAACGCAACCATATTGATGTCAATGGGGAAAAAAAAGTTATGTTTAAACCTAACACCCTAACATAAACCCCAAGTCTAAACACTCCTAATCTGCCGCCCCCGACATCGCCAACACTTAAATAAAGTTATTAACCCCTAATCTGCTGCTACCGACATCGCCGCCCATAATAAAAGCTGTTAACCCCTATTCCGCCACTCCCAGACATTGCCACCACTAAATAAAGTTATTAACCCCTAAACCTCTGGCCTCCTACATTGCCGCAACTAAATAAACCTATTAACCCCTAAACCGCCAGCTGCCCACATCGCAAAAAACTAAATTAAACAATTAACCCCTAAACCTAACAACTTTAAATTAAAATGACAATATCTTAAAATAAATAAAAAGTTACCTGTGAAATAAAAAAAAACTAAGTTTAAACTAACAATAACATAACTATTATACTAAACTATTATATTAAAATTAAAATAACTATCAATTAACAAAACTAAATTACACATTTAAAAAAACCTAACACTACTAAAAAAATTAAGTCTAAAATTACAAAAAAATAAAAAAATACTAAATTACGAAAAATAACAAACACTAAATTACGAAAAATAACAAACAAAATTATCAAAAATAAAAACAATTACACATAATCTAATAGCCCTATAAAAATAAAAAGCCCCCCAAAATAAAAAATGAAAACCCTAGCCTATAATAAACTACCAATAGCCCTTAAAAGGGCCTTTTGTAGGGCATTGCCCTAAAGAAATGAGCTCTTTTGCCTGAAAAAAATACAAAGCCCCCCCCAAAAAAAACCCACCACCTAACCAACCGCCCAAAATAAAAAACCTAACTCTAACAAAAACCTACGCTACCCATATAGGGCTATTAGATTTGGTGTAATTGTTTTTATTTTTGTTATTTTTCGTACTTTAGTAATTTTTGTAATTTTAGACTTACATTTTTTTAGTAGTGTTAGGTTTTGTTAATGTGTAATTTAGTTTATTTAATTGGTAGTTATTTTAATTTTAGTATAATAGTTATGTTAGGTTAAAGGGACAGTCAACACCAGAATTTTTGTTGTTTAAAAAGATAGATAATCCCTTTATTACCCATTTCCCAGTTTTGCAAAACCAACACTGTTATATTAATACACTTTTTATTTCTGTGACTAACTTGTATCTAAGCATCTTCTGACCGCCCCTAATCACATGACTTTTAGTTATTATCTATTGACTTGCATTTTAGCCAATTAGTGCAGTGTCTGCCACTAGCCACGAGCGTGATCACAATGCTATCTATATGGCCTACATGAGCTTGCTCTCCCCCGTTGTGAAAAGTAAATAAAATAGAGGCAGTCTTCAAGGGCTTAGAAATTATCATATGCACCTTCCTAGGTTTGCTTTCAACTAGACTACCAAGAGACCAAAGCAAAATTGTTGATAAAAGTAAATTGGAAAGTTGTTTAAAATTACATGCCATATTTGAAAAATTTAAGTTTTATTTGGACTTGACTGTCCCTTTAATTGTTAGTTTAAACTTAGTTTTTTTTAATTTCACAGATAAGTTTTTATTTATTTTAAGATAGGGATATTGTAATTTTAATTTAAAGTTAAGGAGTTGTTAGGTTTAGGGGCTAATAGTTTAATTTAGTTTTTTGCGGTGTGGGGGGCTGGCGGTTTAGTGGTTAATAGGTTTATTTAGTGGAGGTGATGTGGGAGGCCAGAGGTTTAGGGGTTAATAACTTTTATTAGTGGCGGCGATGTCGGGGAGTGGTGGAATAGGGGTTAATAACTTTATTATAGTGTCGGCGATGTCAGGGAGCAGCGGAATAAGGGTTAATAGCTTTATTATAGTGGCGGCAGTGTCTGGGAGCGGCGGAAGAGGGGTTAATAAGTTTTAAATAGTGCTTACGATGCGGGAGGTTGGTGGAATAGGGGTTAATAGCTTTATTATAGTGGCAGGGATGTGGGTGGGCGGGCGGCAGATTAGGGGTTAATAAGTTTTAAATAGTGTTTGCGATGCAGGAGGGCGGCGGTTTAGGGGTTAATAGGTAGTTTATGGGTGTTAGTGTACTTTGTAACAGTTTAGTTTTGTGAAACATTTTTGTGGTGCAAAACTCATAACTACTGGTCTCAGATTGCGGTATGGATCGTGTAGGTACAGGCTGTAACGCAAGCATTTTAGCCTCACCGCACAACCTGTAATACCGGTGCTATGGAAATCCCATGCAAAAATGTGATTTGACGTTGTGTTACAGGCTAAAATGCTTGCAGTATAGCTATACCGACAAGACTTGTAATGGCTGCGTTACTGTTTTTACGCTGAAATGGCCATTTTTGTCAGCGTTAAAACCATAACGCACAAATCGTAATCTAGCCGTTTGTTCCTTTTATATAACACATTAACAATAAACACAGTATTTTCAGTGAGCTTTTAAATTTGTATATAAATACCAAAATATAAGACCTGCTTTGGTCAGAGGAATGGTAGAAGCACACAAAGCCAGGCAAATCACTGGCGTCCCTTCAATTCCAATTGGCTGATAGAATTCTATCAGCCAATCGGAATTAAGGTAGAAAAAATCCTATTGGCTGATGCAATCAGCCAATAGGATTGAACTAGTTTATGGGTGTTAGTGTACTTTTTAGCACTTTAGTTAAAGGGACAGTCTACACCAGAATTTTTATTGTTTTAAAAGATAGATAATCCCTTTACTATCCATTCTCCAGTTTTGCATAACCAACACAGTTATATTAATATACTTTTAACCTCTGTGATTATCTTGTATCTAAGCCTCTGCAAACTGCCCCTTTATTTCAGTTCTTTTGATAGACTTGCAGTTTAGCCAATCAGTGCCTGCTCCCAGATAACTTCATGTGCATTCTGAAAAGAGGTGGCCTTCAAGGTCTAAGAAATTAGCATATGACCCTCCTAGGTTAAGCTTTCAACTAAGAATACCAAGAGAAAAAAGCAAAATTGGTGATAAAAGTAAATTGGAAAATTGTTTAAAATTACATGCCCTATCTGAATCATGAAAGTTTATTTTGGGCTAGACTGTCCCTTTAAGAGTTTTATGCTATGGCATTGTAGTGTAAAACTCTTAACTACTGACTTTAAAATGCGGTATCAGTCTTGACAGGAGAGGGTGTACTGCTCACTTTTGGTCAGACTCGTAATATCGGCGCTATGCAAGTCCTATTGAAAATATAGGATACGCAATTGATGTAAGTGAATTTGCGGTATTTCCGAGTCTGGCCAAAAAAGTGAGCGGTGAGCCTGTCATTTCAAGACTCGTAATACCAGCGGGCGTTAAAAAGCAGCGTTGGGACCTCTCAACGCTGCTTTTAAACCCTAACGCAAGACTCGTAATCTAGCCGAAAGTGTCTTTTAACCTGGTTAATTACCAATAACACAAGCACAACAGGATTTAAAGGGATGCTGACTGAACCCACATTTTTTATTTTGTGATTCAGATAGAGCATGAAATTTTAAGCAACTTTCTAATTTACTCCTATTATAAAATGTTCTTTATTATCTTGGTATATTTATTTGAAATGTAAGAATGTAAGTGTAGATGCCGGTCCATTTTTGGTGAACATCCTGGGTTGTCCTTGCTGATTGGTGGATACATTCATCCACCAATAAAAAAGTGCTGTCCCGAGCCTGAACCCAAAAAAGGCTTATATGCCTTCTTTTTCAAATAAAGATAGCAAAAAAAAATTGATAATAGGAGTAAATTAGAAAGTCGCTTAAAATTGCATGCTGTATCTAAATCCCAAAAGAAAAAAATTGGGTTCAGTGTCCCTTTAACCTTGTCAATTGCTTCTAACACAGGAGCAGCTGTCAATTTGAAAGTGTAAGGCCTTTGCCAGGTTAATTTCCCTTAGGAATACCAGTCCTGGACTGGGGGAAATTTACGACAGGTTAGGGGGTGAGCTGTTAGTCATAACTCCTCATTGCTAGTAAAGCAGACAGTCAAAATGGAAGGCAATAGCTTTGGAAAACTGGACCTTGATTCACCACTGCTCGATTCCCTTAAATTACATTTATCACCCAGGACCAAAGTATATTTTTCCTTGAAATATGACACCAACATAGAAAATTATTTTTACAGAAGACTACCATGCTTCACAACTAAAAAAAAGACTAGATCTATAAATAAGCATACAAATTATGACAAATAGTGTAAAAAGAAGCATAGTGTCAGTGTTAAAATAATATACTTTTGCTTTCCGAATAAATGTTAAAAAGGCTTAACACAATGAATAAAGTAAAGATGCATTACATCAATCTAAACATTAAAAAAAAACATATTTTCAGGGCACTGCTACTAAGTAATCTATAGTGTATTGAAGACAATAACAGGTTACTTGCACTTTCTAATGGCCTGATATTCAAAACCTCTCAAGCAAAATCTTTAGGATTTTTTTTTAGATGTTATATTGTGATGTAGTAGGTGTCTCTTCTCAACAAAACCCTGCATAGTGAGATAAATATCTTTCAAATTAAAATTTGTTTCTAACATTTTTTTTTAGGGACCTCTCCATACTGACGAGATGAGATCATGTCACCTGAGCCACAAGCTTTTAAATATCAGGGGCGCGATCCGATATACGGCGCAGGTTTCGGTGCAAGCGTGGAAACCTGCGCCGCCAGTAGTTTCAGCTCGCAACTCGAGCTATCCAATATACCCCGCCGACAATTGCTAAAGTGCCGTAAATTGGATAAACTAGCGATGTCCAGAAATCTGCGTAAGTACAAATTTCTGGAGTTGCCAGTGACTTACGGCACTTTAGAAACTGCCGGCGCCTACAAAAACTGACTAAAGTATTAAATCTCCCGTACTGTCTAACACGCCTCCCAAACATAGCCCGACACATATACCCCTCTATCCGCTATCCCCCCTCACTCTCCAAATAATAAATGTATTAACCCCTAAACCGCCGCTCCCGGACCCCGCCACACCGAATAAAGTTATTAACCTCTAAACCGCTGTTCCTGGAACCCGCCGCCACCTACATTAACTATCCCCCTAATGTGAGCCCCTTACTCCGCCGCCACCTACATTACCTACCCCCTAATGTGAGCTCCTTACACCGCCGCCACCTACATTACCTACCCCCTAATGTGAGCCCCTTACACCGTCACCACCTACATTACCTACCCCCTAATGTGAGCTCCTTACACCGGCCCCACCTACATTACCTACCCCCAAATGTGAGCTCCTACCCCTCCGCCATCTATATTAAAATTATTAACCCCTAATCTAATCCCCCTACCCCGCCGCCACCTATATTAAATACATTAACCCCTAATCTAATCCCCCTACACCTTCGCCACCTATATTAACTATATTAACCCTAATTATATTAGGGTTAATATAGTTAATATAGTTATTATATTATATATTAACTATATTAACCCTAATTATATTAGGATTACTATAGTTAATATAGTTATTATATTATATGTATATTAACTATATTAACCCTATCTAACTCTAACACCCCTAACTTAATTATTATTAAAATAAATCTAATTAATATTAATAATATTAACTAAATTATTCCTATTTAAATCTAAATACTTACCTATAAAATAAACCCTATGATAGCTACAATATAATTAATAATTACATTGTAGCTATTTTACGGTTTATACTTATTTTACAGGTAACTTGGTATTTATTTTAACTAGGTACAATAGCTATTAAATAGTTAATAACTATTTAATAGCTACCTAGTTAAAATAATTACCAATTACCTGATCCAATCAGCCAATCAGATTGAGCTTGCATTCTATTGTTACAATCAGCCAATAGAATTCAAGCTCAATCTGATTGGCTGATTGGATCAGCCAATCGGATTGAACTTGAATCTGATTGGCTGATTGAATCAGCCAATCAGATTTTCTTACCTTAATTCCGATTGGCTGATAGAATCCTATCAGCCAATCGGAATTCGAGGGACGCCATTTTGGATGATGTCATTTAAAAGAAACTTCATTCGTCGTTCAGTCATCGGGCCAGCTGGATGTTCCGCGTCGGAGGTCGGAAGAAGCCGGAAGAAAGAAGATTGAAGATGCCGCTTGGAGGAAGACTTCGCCCCGATGGAGGACCTCTTCTTTGCCGCTTGGATGAAGACATCACCGGGATGGTAGACCTCTTCTTTGCTGCTTGGATGAAGACATCGCCGGTATGGAGGACCACATCTGGATGAAGAGTTCGGCCCAGCTGGGTGAAGACGACTCAAGGTAGGGAGATCTTCTGGGGGTTAGTGTTAGGTTTTTTTAAGGGGGGTTTGGGTGGGTTTAGAGTAGGGGTATGTGGGTGGTGGGTTGTAATGTTGGGGGGGGGTATTGTGTTTTTTTTAACAGGCAAAAGATCTGATTACTTTGTGGCAATGCCCCGCAAAAAGCCCTTTTAAGGGCTGGTAAAAGAGCTGGTTACTTTTTAATTTAGAATAGGGTAGGGTATTTTTTTTATTTTGGGGGGCTTTATTATTTTATTAGGGGGCTTAGATTAGGTGTAAGTATCTTACAAATCTTGTAATCTTTTTTTTTTGTAATTTAGTGTTTGTTTTTTTTGTAATTTAGTTTAGTTTATTTAATTGAATTTTAGTTTAGATATTTGTAGTTTATTTAATTTATTGATAGTGTAGGTGTATTTGTAACTTAGGTTAGGATTTATTTTACAGGTAAATTGGTAATTATTTTAACTAGGTAGCTATTAAATAGTTATTAACTATTTAATAGCTATTGTACCTAGTTAAAATAAATACCAAGTTACCTGTAAAATAAGTATAAACCGTAAAATAGCTACAATGTAATTATTCATTATATTGTAGATATCTTAGGCTTTATTTTATAGGTAAGTATTTAGATTTAAATAGGAATAATTTAGTTAATATTATTTATATTATTTAGATTTATTTTAATAATAATTAAGTTAGGGGTGTTAGAGTTAGATAGGGTTAATATAGTTAATATATATATATATAATATAATAACTATATTAACTATATTATTAATATATTAATATAATTAGGGTTAATATAGTTAATATAGGTGGCAGTGGTGTAGGGGGATTAGATTAGGGGTTAATAATTTTAATATAGCTGGTGGCGGGGTAGGACCTAGGGGGTAGGTAATGTAGGTGGTGGCGGTGTAAGGAGCTCACATTAGGGGGTAGGTAATGTAGGTGGCGGCGGTGTAAGGGGCTCACATTAGGGGGTAGGTAATGTAGGTTGCGGTGGTGTAAGGAGCTCACATTAGGGGGTAGGTAATGTAGGTGGCGGCGGTGTAAGGGGCTCACATTAGGGGGTAGGTAATGTAGGTGGCGGCGGAGTAAGGGGATCGCATTAGGGGGTAGTTAATGTAGGTGGCGGCGGGGTCCGGGAGCGGCGGTTTAGGGGTTAAATACTTTATTAGGGATTGCGGTGGGGATCTCGGTTGACAGGTAGATAGACATTGCGCATGCGTTAGGTGTTACGGGGCTCCAATACACAGCGTAAGGCTTACTATGCCTGTGTGATAATTTTGTCTCACCAAACTTCAGAGAAAAATAATAAAAAATAAAATAAATGGAATGTAGCTCTATTCTTGTAAACAGCAAGTAAATATAACTTGTTCTACTAGCATGTACAAGGTGAGCATTTACTTTTAGTAATTGAAGTGAAAAGTATGGTTTAAACCTCTATGAATGATAATAATAAATCTTATGAGAGAAACTTATTAAGCCTCTATAATATAAGCAATGATTCCTTAATATTATCGAAAAAGAAAAAATGAGAAAAAATCCTTTATATTCAGGATAAGAAACGACGTGATAGAGTTCAACTCTAGATAAAGTAATGTTCAAATATCTTTCCTTAAGTTTCACGCACTCACACAAACACTCTAAAATATATATACAATGTTCCAACACACACGCAATATTGACCAGCAAGGAGGAGGTTAATTCAGTGTAATACACCTCAGGTAAGTAAAGACACTTAGCGTTATATTTGGAAACCTTATGATTTGTATACAATACGATACCCAAACCAGCGTGGTGACAAGACCAGATTTCCCCAGAAGCGATGGTGTAGCGTGGAGAGCGGTAATAACAGCAGAGTAAGTGCTAAACCGGAGATTAGTAGAGAGCGGCGTTCCGGTAGCAGCTTGTGTGAGTGCGGCTTCAGCCGCGTGTGATAGAGTTCCGGTAGCGTAGGGATATGATTAGAAGTATCAGTCCAAAAGAATCAGGAAAGAAGTGCAGCAAACTTGAGACACAAACAGCCTTCAAAAAATAAAATACTTAAGACCTGAAAGGGAAAAGTATACTGCTTGGAAAGAGCAGTAACACAGGATGAGAGAATCCACTTTAATTTTCAGGCACTGAGTAATGGAAAAGCACTTCCTTAAATAGGAGGAAGTGCTGATAGTCAGAAAGTCTTAAAGGGATATTACATCCCCCCCTTCTCAGGGAATCACCCCCGGGGATTCCAGACCAGGTTTAAGGGGGTAACGATGATGAAATGACTTCACCAGACGAGGGGCATGAACTTCTGAATGAAGATGCCAGGAATCATCCTCTGGACCATAACCCTTCCATCTGATGAGATATTCTAATCTTTGTCGTCGAATCCTAGAATCCAGTATTGATTCAACTTCAAATTCCTCTTGAAGATCCACTGAGATAGGAGGCGGAAGATCAACTGCCGTGCGTGTCATTGAATGAAAAGGTTTCAATAATGAAATATGGAAGGTGGGATGAAACTTGTAATCCTTGGGTAACGTGAGCTTGACCACATTGGGATTTATTATCTGCTCTACAGGGTAAGGTCCCAGAAACTGGTTAGCCAATTTCTTGCTAGGGACCTGAAGTTTGAGGTTTTTAGTAGAGAGTAACACTAAGTCACCTATTTTATATTCAGGTCCAATCGAATGTTTCCGATCATAGTATTTCTTTTGGTATTCCTTAGCCTCAGCTAGATGTGTTTTCAATACTTTCAATCGATCTTGAAGTTTGGAAGAAAAATCTAAAGCTGAAGGGGAATTCACTGTTTTGTGGGACAAGGTTATAGTGTTAGGATGGTACCCATAAGTTGCGAAAAAGGGGGATGTTTTGGTTGAGGAACACAATGAATTATTATGAGTAAATTCTGCCATAGGAAGGTAAATTAGCCAGTCATCTTGTAAATGTGAAATATAACAACGTAAAAAGTGTTCAATGGTCTGGTTCAGTCTTTCTGTCAACCCATTTGTCTGTGGATGGAAAGCAGTAGTGTAGCGATGATCAATTTTCAGTAGCTTACACAAAGATCTCCAGAAGGAAGAGGTGAATTGGGTACCCCTATCAGTAATAATATTAGAGGGTAAACCGTGTAGTCTTACAACCTGATCAAGAAATACTTTAGCTGTAGTCATGGCAGTTGGTAATCCCTTGAGTGGAATAAAATGAGCCAGTCTTGTTAAATGGTCGACTACTACCATGATAGTGTTATATTGTTGTGATGCAGGTAACTCCACTATAAAATCCATGGCAATAGTACTCCATGGTTTATCTGGAATGGGCAGAGGTCTAAGTAACCCTATTGGTTTTTTATGTTCAATTTTATTTCTAGCGCAATTCTCACACCTAGAGACGTAATCATAAATGTATTTATTCATCCCTGGCCACCAAAACTTACGACGGGTAAGTTCAATGGTTTTCTGTATCCCTGGGTGACCAGATATGGTGTCATCATGGGTATGTGTGAGAATGGAAGACCTTATTTTCTCAGGTATGTATAACTTTTCCTCATGATAAAAAAGACCTGTAGTAGGATCTTTAGAACAATTCTGTAGTGGTATTGAATCATGTTTTAGAGCAGTGTAAATCTCTTCTTCTAAGAGTGTTAAGGTACCTATTATCTTTTCTGGAGGGATAGTGAAGTTAGGTTGTTCATGAGGAAGTAACTCATGAATACGAGAAAGTGCATCTGCCTTTGTGTTTTGACTCCCAGGTTTATAAGTTATTAAAAAGTTAAAGCGATCTAAAAAAAGTGACCACCTTGCTTGTCTAGCTGTTAAAGTCTTATTCTTCTTTAAGTATTCTAAGTTTTTATGATCAGTATAAATAAGAAATGGAATTACTGATCCTTCTAGTAGGTGTCTCCATTGTTCTAGTGAACACTTAATAGCAAGGAGTTCTTTGTCTCCAACACTATAGTTAGCTTCAGCACAAGTCAAAGTTCTTGAATAGAACGCAATGGGATGAACTTCACCTGTCTCCTTATTTTGTTGGGAAAGAATAGCCCCAATGCCTGTGTTCGATGCATCAACTTCCAACAGGAATTGTTGATCAAATTTAGGCAGTGTTAGTATTGGAGCTGTTGTGAACATTTCCTTAAGACTATCAAAAGTCTTCTGGGCTTGTTCAGACCACTTAAAGCGCTGTTTTATACTAGTTAATTGTGTTAGTGGTTTTATCACTGAGGAGAAGTTTTTAATAAATTTACGGTAATAATTTGCGAAACCAATAAATTGCTGTAATGCTTTTACTGTAATGGGTATAGGCCAGTCTTTAATTGCGGCTACTTTTTCAGGATCCATTTCTATTTTGTTTGGGGTAATTATATAACCCAAAAACTTTATTTTAGAGACATGGAAAACACATTTTTCCAGCTTTGCATATAACTTATGCTCCTTGAGACGAGTAAGAACCCACCTAACATGTTTTTCATGTTCTATGGAAGATTTCGAATAAATCAGAATATCATCTAGATATATGATGACACAGATATCCATTAGATCATGAAAAATCTCGTTGATAAAATGTTGGAAGGTTGCGGGAGCATTGCTTAGACCAAAGGGCATTACGTTATACTGGAAAAGACCATAACGGGTTCTGAACGCGGTTTTCCATTCGTGTCCTTCCTTTATGCGAATAAGATTTTTAATAATTTTGAGTAGATCGTGGCCTCATTTAATCTTTCGAGTAACTCTGGTATGAGAGGTAGAGGATACCTATTTTTAATTGTTATTTCATTCAATGCCCTGTAGTCAATAATAGGTCTTATTGTTCCATCTTTGTTGCGTACTAAAAACAGTCCTGCAGCAGCAGGGGATGTTGAGTGTGAGATGAACCCTTTTCGCAAGTTTTCATCTAAATATGATCTTAGATATACCAATTCTTCTTGTGAAAGAGGGTAAATCTTTCCATGTGGTATTTAAGATCCCGGTATTAAATCAATGGGACAGTCAAATTCCCTATGTGGTGGGAGGTTTTCTGCCTCCTTGAGGTCAAACACCTCTGCCAGGTCCTGATAAATTTGAGGCAGCTCATGTTCTATAGTAGAGATTACCTGATAGGGAAAACAAGTCTTTATACAATAGTCAGAGTCAAAGTTTACTTGTGGTGATGACCAGTCAATATGAGGATTATGTATTTGTAACCAACTAAATCCTAAGATGATAGTATGCATGTAGATAGGTATGAGGTCAAAAGTAATATATTCGGAATGTCCTTGGTCAGTTGTTATGAGTAAAGGGATTGTCTGATGGGTAATGGGGCCCTGTTGTATAATAGAACCATCAATAAGTTTAACTGAAACAGGATGTGTTTTGACAACAGTTGGAATTTTATTGAGCTTAACATATGCTATATCTATATAATTTCCTGACGCCCCAGAATCAATCAAAGCGTTAGATCGCACGTTTTTCTGATCCCACTGTAAAGAAAAGGTGAGAGTGAGATGTGGATTTTGGGTAATGTGAAAAATATTGTGATTGAAACTACCCTTACCCTTTTTCTGTCTCAATAGAGATGGACAATTTGTGACGGAGTGGTCCTTTTGTCCACAATAAAGACAGAGATTTTCTAATCTGCATCTGGTTTTTTCTTCTGGGGTTAGAGGACCCCTTATAGTTCCAATTTCCATAGGAACCTGGTTTGAAACAGCTTTTTCCATGGTTGTAGAACAGGGATAGGAACGTCTGGGCACAACTTCATAGGAAGCTCTTTCAGCCTTTCTTTCACGTAACCTTCGGTCCAAAGTGGTGCTTAATTTCATCAACCCATTCAGTGTGTCAGGCATCTCTAATCGTGACAATTCATCTTTAAGGGATTCAGAGAGACCCAATCTGAATTGGTTCTTTAAGCTGATCTCGTTCCATTGAGAGTCATCTATCCACATTTGAAATTCAGTAATATATTCTTCAATGTTTCTTTTCCCCTGTCTCATAGATCTTAGTTTATTTTCAGCTGTTATTTGAGTGTGGGAATCCTCATACAAGGCAGTCATAGCTAGAAAAAATTCTTCAAGCGAATCTAATATTGGATGTTCACTTTCAAAGAATCTATTGGCCCAGGAGCGTGGCTCCCCCTGGAGGAAGGATATAGTGGTACAGACCTTTATCCTTTCACTATGGTATGTTTTAGGTCTAAGTGAGAAAAGAAGTTTGCATGCACTTTTAAAATCCCTGAATTCGCTGCGCTTGCCAGAGAAGGGTTGTGGGTATTGTATGTGAGGTTCAGCAATTCCTGCTTCTTTCCCTGACATACAATCTTTTATTAAGGTTTTGAGAGCTTTATTTTCAGTTTGTACCTCTGTTAAGGCTCTAGCAAGATATTCTAGTTTTTGATGAATATTAGAAAATTCATTTTTAATTTCATTGGGATCCATCTTCCAAAAATAAAAAAAATAAACTTTATTTTTTAGGCCTGAAAATTCTGTGATAATTTTGTCTCACCAAACTTCAGAGAAAAATAATAAAAAATAAAATAAATGGAATGTAGCTCTATTCTTGTAAACAGCAAGTAAATATAACTTGTTCTACTAGCATGTACAAGGTGAGCATTTACTTTTAGTAATTGAAGTGAAAAGTATGGTTTAAACCTCTATGAATGATAATAATAAATCTTATGAGAGAAACTTATTAAGCCTCTATAATATAAGCAATGATTCCTTAATATTATCGAAAAAGAAAAAATGAGAAAAAATCCTTTATATTCAGGATAAGAAACGACGTGATAGAGTTCAACTCTAGATAAAGTAATGTTCAAATATCTTTCCTTAAGTTTCACACACTCACACAAACACTCTAAAATATATATACAATGTTCCAACACACACGCAATATTGACCAGCAAGGAGGAGGTTAATTCAGTGTAATACACCTCAGGTAAGTAAAGACACTTAGCGTTATATTTGGAAACCTTATGATTTGTATACAATACGATACCCAAACCAGCGTGGTGACAAGACCAGATTTCCCCAGAAGCGATGGTGTAGCGTGGAGAGCGGTAATAACAGCAGAGTAAGTGCTAAACCGGAGATTAGTAGAGAGCGGCGTTCCGGTAGCAGCTTGTGTGAGTGCGGCTTCAGCCGCGTGTGATAGAGTTCCGGTAGCGTAGGGATATGATTAGAAGTATCAGTCCAAAAGAATCAGGAAAGAAGTGCAGCAAACTTGAGACACAAACAGCCTTCAAAAAATAAAATACTTAAGACCTGAAAGGGAAAAGTATACTGCTTGGAAAGAGCAGTAACACAGGATGAGAGAATCCACTTTAATTTTCAGGCACTGAGTAATGGAAAAGCACTTCCTTAAATAGGAGGAAGTGCTGATAGTCAGAAAGTCTTAAAGGGATATCACAGCCTGCAATTTGTGGCGAGGTGAAAATGGTGTAAGATTTCTCCATTTTCGCCACGTAAGTCCTTATGCTGTATATTGGATACCAAACTGCGCTGGTTTGGTATACCTGTCCATGGGCCAAAAAAACTACGGCCGAAGGCAGAAATATACAAGCGTAACTTCTATGTTACGCCGTATATGTGATACCAAACCAGCGCAAATGTAGGCGTCGCCGGCTTTTGCGGGCGACGCTGCATATCGGATCGGAGCCCTGGTCTTGGGATATCAGCAGTGAAACTTTACTGCACTTTTTTCCTCATGTTTCCCTGCAAACCCAGAGCTTTATGCCTTTTAAATTGTAACTTCCTCTCACTTCACAGCAGAGCAGAAGAGCAGTGTGGGTTTACAAACTTTATTGCTAGTTGCTGCACTGCAGAACATTTTTTTTTTTTTTTTTTGGAAATTCTCAGACTTGCTCACCCCTACAAACTCTTGGTTTGCCTTGTGACTTAGCTGAGGCTGCTCCTCTGATTAAACCACTGATGGAATCGTGAGGGGCGTTTACCACACTTCCCCCAACCATAGTCTAAACCTGCATATTACACAGACACACATTTATTTTACATGCACACACATTACACAATTACAAACATAAAGTCACACATATTTACATACAGACACATACACAAAAAGTAGACAATTTTTGTTAATTTCACTGTGCAATTGTGCAGGTGATGCTTTCCCACTAAGATAGCTCCTTCACAGACTGGCAGCTGTATCAAATGTCCTAAATAATCAGCAGTGCTCAGACCCACAGAGTAGTTCTGCTAGGAGGAAGCTGGTGCACGAATAGTGTTCCCCACTCACTGCAGCTCACTGGGGAAGTGTGTGTGTGTGTGTGGGGGGGGGGGGGGGGTGATTAGAATCTCAATGGCTTTATGCAAAACAATGTTAATTGCAGTGTTTACCACTGCTGAAGCTCTTTTAAATAAAGTTGATTGAAATGTGAAAGATTGTGGCAGCCTGGGACAGATCTATCTATTCCTGTCCATGAACATAGTACTTAATAGGCTTATTGCAATCAGCAGAGTAGCATGGTATTGCATGTAGGGTAAGAGGGTGCAGAAGATATGCATTGAATCTTAGGTCTCTGCATTGGCTTGTAGCTTATAAAACAGAATGCGGGTATTATGTGTTTGATTTGAGGTTATATTTAGAAATGGAGCTGACATACAAACTAGCATAAAGGATGCAGGGTCAGGTCTGCTGCTCTGTGGATTATAAGGGCACATTTATAAATGGGGCATCGATCTGAAGTTTGATATTCTGCATTTGGCACTTATGATTACTGACACATAATGAACTATAAATCTGGTCTGCCTCTGACCTTAAGAATTAGGGCCTCGTGTTGGCTGGCACATAAAAGGGGCATATGTCTGATTTTATAGTCTAATCTGTTCCAGTGAGGCACATGTGCAGTACATGTAATTATAGAGACTGGGTCTTACGCTCCTAAGAAGTTCATAAAGACCAATCATAAAAAGCATTTATTGTTAACACTGTTTTACATTACCTCCCATTAATTCACCCTAAAGCTTCTCATAATCCTTTTGTATAACTCACAAAACTTCTGTATATTAAAACCATATTTTTCTTGAATCAGGGCAATATTTTTGGCCTAGGCCTGTACTTGAGGCAGCAAGATATAGGGTGGGTAGCAAATTTTAAGGAGCAGTTTCATGTCACAATGCTTTCTCACCATTATGCTCAGTAAATGTTCTATTGATTAATTTTAGCACATTTCAACGATCCCTGGTTGTCCAGTAAGGGTGAATGATGCCTCCTGACTTTTTTAAATATGAGTTGATATTGTTTGTGATTTTTTTTTTGGGGGGGGGTTGTATACTAACTCGCTTCCCATTTTTACTGGATCACTATCATTATCTTGTGTGTATACCTGGTATGTTTTTCTTTTTTCTCTCTCTTATTTGCTCCCTCTTCTCCATCCATAATGCCACTCAGTGTTACTCTATCCATGTTTTCCTTCATGTATCTCACCATATATTTCTGCTCTTCTACCTGCAACTCTCTTGTCTTTACCCCCAGGAACAGTGTCTCTGGTGTCGTTGGCTGTTTTGTCTTATGAAAGATATTGCACTATGATGCGGAGTACAGAGGCTGATGTGACAAACTTCAAAAAGGCCTGGCTAGGGATTATAATCTCTTGGGTGTACTCTCTGCTCTGGACCCTACCTCCACTTTTTGGATGGAGCAGCTATGGACTAGAGGGACCCGGCACCACCTGCTCAGTAAATTGGCACTCACGTGATGCCAGTAACACATCTTACATTGTGTGCCTCTTCGTCTTCTGCCTGGCCCTGCCTTTCAGCATCATTGTGTACTGCTATGGAAGACTACTTGTTGCCATTAAACAGGTGAGAGGCCTGAAAACATTAGGGCCAATGCTCAAATATAATTTATTTGTTTAATAAATAGTCAAACTTTCCAATTTACTTTTATCTGCAAATTTGCTTTGTTATCTTTGTAGTCTTTGTTGAAAGCTAACCTGCCTCATATGATAATTTCTAAGCCCTTGAAGGCCGTCTCTTATCTCAGTGCATTTTGTCAGTTTTTCACAGCTAGACAGCACTAGTTTATGTGTGCCATATAAGTAACATTGTTCTCATTCCCGTGGAGTTATTTATGAGTCAGCACTGACTGGCTAAAATGTTTGTCTGTCAAAAGAACTGAGATAAGGGGGCAGTCTGCAGAGGCTTAAACATAAGGTAATCACAAAGATAAAAAGTGATTTATAATTGAAATATTGTAATATAACTAATTGGCTATGCAAAACTGTGGAATTTGTATTAAAGGTATTATCTATCTTTTTAAACAATACAAATTTTGGTGCAGACTGCCCCTTTTAATTTGAAGTTTAAAATGTGTCAACATGTTTTTTTTAGTTTATTTTTAGTCCTTCGTAAAGCATGACTTACTTAAGTAAATGTTCAATCAATTTATTTTTCTGTTATGAATTTCAAATAGCTTATGAAGGTAAACTCAGTGGCCCCAAGTTATCAAGGTCTGTCGGACCTGATCCGACAGTGTGGATCAGGTCCGACAGACCTTGCTGAATACGGGGAGCAATATGCTCGCCGTATTCAGCATTGCACCAGCAGCTCTGCAACGCCGCCCCCTGCAGACTCGCGGCCAATAGGCCACCAGCAGGGGGGTGTCAATCAACCCGATCGTACTCGATCAGGTTGATTTCCGGTGATGTCTGTCCGCCTGCTCAGAGCAGGCGGACAGGTTATGGAGCAGCGGTCTTTGTGACCACTGCTTCATAACTGCTGTTTCTGGCGAGATAACTAGAGGCCAGTGAATGGATGGTAGTCTCATCTTCAATTGGATATTGGAATAAACTTTACAGACAGAACATAATCAATCATTATTGCCTTTCTTCATTTGTTCTTCTTTTGCTTCTTTTTTTAAAAGAGGAATTTCAAAGCCAGGGGTACATTTCTGAGGGCTGTATCTTTTCTATCATTCAGAACAAATATATGTTGAAAGGCGTGTGATTCAGACCTGTGCTAGATTTCCAAGACTTGAATGGACTAACCGAAGTGTTATGATTAAAAAATTAAAATGGTTTTGTTCTGTTTGTAAGGTAACTGCGACAATTGATATCGGTTCTACTAAATTCTACAATGTCCCTAAATTCTACTTGTTTTCACATTGCACTGTATCTGGTTAAATGCAAATGGATGCTATTTTTTACAGAATTGCAACAGCCTTTTCAGGAAACAATATCTATGAAAAGGTTTGTTCAAGAACTGTCTTCTTCTCCAAAGACAAGTGTCAGTGAAACAATTCATAAAGTTGTCATGTGCGTTTTACTTCTGAATGTAAAAAAAAATGTTTTATCAGTAAGCAACAATCTTTTTTTTCCCCACACGGAAAAGGAAAATCAGTTGTATGTATGTATGTATGTATATATAAACACATACATACATTTGTATAATTATAGATTTGCATTTGCTTTTTACACAAAAAAGAAACCAAAGAAGCAGACAGAGAAGAAAATGACTTAAAACTGGTACATTGAAGAAATATAAAGTCATACAATCAGTATTCCTTTCAGTATAATGGTATACATATTAAAATATTAACTATAAAATATGATAACACCATCTGTAGTATAGAATAATATCGACAACTGTCTAATTAGTACCTGAAGAATAGCATAGAACATATTAATCTTAGTCCCTCATTTTCCTACCCCCTTAAAACAAGTGAGGCCACTTTGGACCTCCAATGTAGTTAGCTGGATATATAAAAGGATAGTATTAGTAGGCCACTTTTGGACCTTAGAGCATATCAACTGTCTTTCTAAATGTTGGTAATGGGTCTGGCATAAAAAAGATCAGCACACACATAAATTATAGTTGTATTAGATGTTCATATATTGCTGAATTCCTTCTTATTTAAAACATTAAAACAGTGACTCGTGTATCTATGCACATTTATATAAAATTAAAAAAACTTAGATTAGGGGAGGGTTTAAACTTTACAAAGCTGAGAATGGAGCTCCCTAAAAATGTACCTATGGACTAGAGAAATAGACTAACATTGCCATTAGTTTATGTTTGGCAAGGTATTCAAAAAACAAAATCTTCAGAGAGGTTAGTATGTATGTATTGAGTACTTGTAAAGCGCAGCTAATCACCCGTAAGGGTCTCAAAGCGCTGCTCATTTTATCGACCTCGGAAGGATGAAAGGCTGAGTAGACCTCACCAGGGATCGAACCTGCAACCCTTGGGTTGCTACAGAGCTCAGCTACATTGCCTTAGCATGCTGAGCTATCTGTCCGGCTTCTTGTATTAAGATAATTAGAAAGAGAAAACAGCCCTCCCAAAATAATTGCTATATCTCCCTCATGCTAGGAAAGATAATTGCGTAGTAAGGTGAGGTTTGCTTCAAATATAGGGACTAAAATGGCTAAGCTGCATTGCCTCATCCGCTGGCAACACGGCCTGACACCATCACTTAGTTTGGCTGTAGTATAAAAGTTGGAAGATATACCACGTGGTATCACCCTTATGGTTCTATTAAGGGTCTAGGTCAGGGGTGTCCAAACTTTGCTCTCCAGAGGTTTTGGAACTACATTTCCGATGATGCTCAGCCAGCATTTTATCTAGCTGAGCATCATGGGAAATGTAGTTCCAAAACCTCTGGAGAGCAAAGTTTGGACACCCCTGGTCTAGGTGGTAAGTGAAAAAACAAGCATGTTAGAATACAGATATTTACTGGTCTAGTGTTAGCCCTATCTCTATCTTTTGGTGTGAACAGAGGAATTGGCTATAGCATGTGGGAGACAGTATATGACATAAACGTATATAAAGAAACACCTTCTGGAGTTGTCTACTGGAAAAACATTTGCTGCTGAAATGAACTGATATCCACATTCACATAGCAGTACAACACAATATCAAAAGGATTGTAGTTTATTTAGTCCCAGTTTGTGCTTTCTCTGCATTATATCCTTAGTGCAGTGAAGGGAGGCTGTCAAGAGCCTATCTTGATACCTCATATTTATCTTACACCAGTTCTCATTATGGATGTGGGCTTATACGTAGCAACAAAACTCTGTTTCCATTTTGAAATCTTCTGGCATGGTCCTCCCCATCTGGGTCTGTGACAGTTCTGGTGGTGGGAATAACCAACAAGTGAACCTTTATGTAAAGATAGTGTAGATGACACATTTTTATGGACTAAGCTACGCTGATCTAGGTAATCGTTTTTCTCAGACCATGTCAGGGTATCCAAGTCTGCAAACATTGTAGGAGCGTCCCTGCTTCTCGGGTTCTTATCAAATGAGTTAAATTCAGTGAGGACTTCCCGAATGTGTATGTAGCCCCCTCTTTTGACTCCTGATGCGGCATGATGTATGGAATGCAAATTTGCAGAGTTACTGTGTAGCCCGTCTGAGGAGGAATTAGTAATGGCGCGGGAGAATGGAGTTTTAGCCACCCCCTCTGGCAGTTTTGCACATCGGTCTATCTTCTCCCTGTAGTCCCTCTCTGGTGCATAATTTTGGCTGTTATCCTGCTCATTTTCCCCAAAGTTCAGTGTGGTTGTACTCACATAGCGTGTTAAAGTCCCAGACATACAATATTCCAGTGCATCAAAGTGTTCGGTAATCAGCTCAGTTACTTACTGCCTTCTCCCACTTTTCAACTGCCTCCATTGTTGACTCCTTTATTTGTTTAGGCTCAAATGTAATGGCTCATAAGAATTGCGCCTTCTGGTTGATAATCAAATTAACATAGGTTTATATTCTAGTGGTATGCTGAGCAGTTCCACTGGGTGCCGAGATTCTAAGTATAGGCCGCCGTAGATCTCAGCAGTCCAGATCAGCACCCAGGGGTCACTTATACAATAAACTTGGTAACGTATGCCTAAAACTGGTCATTTTTAATAATTTTATTTTAAAAAAAAATATATTAATGAAAAAGTCTGGATTTTTGAATATTTATTGAGTTGGAATTTCAGATTTAGGGATTTGTACCTGTGTGTATATCTATCTATCTATCTATCTATCTATCTATCTCTATTTGTATCTATCTATCTATCTATCTATCTATCTCTATCTGTATCATCTATCTATCTATCTATCTATGTCTATCTATATCTATCTATCTATCTATCTATCTAGGTTTATGTGTATCTATCTATCAATCATTCTATATATCTAGATATCTTCTGTCCTAATGTAGATAGGTTTGTTAGCTCATAAGATGAACCAATTAAGTATGAGGTACTAATTACAGACTTTCTAGAGATTATTCACAATAGTCCATGATGTCATATTGTTGAAAATCCTTTTCAGACGAGAATATAGTTTTCAAAGGTACAACGGATAGCTTAATCAAGATGATGAAGAGTCCAAGGAAATATGATCAATTTTAGCAACAGTTATAATGCAGACAATTATAAGATTGTATAGATACAAGCATATATATTAGCGCTGCGGAATCTGTTGGCGCTCTACAAATAACCGATAATAATAATAATAATATATAATTCCAACAATATATGATAACCTTGTTAAAATTACACAAATATATAAATCAACTAGTTTGATAAATTACTTACCTCTGAACCAAAAGCCAGGCATTTAGGTGCTACATACAGGTAAGTTTCTGATACAGATTGTATTGTTCTTACAAATAGAATGGCATTATCATACAGGGCTGCCACTAGCAATTATTAAACCAGCAGTCAGGGCCCCTATATACCATACCACACCACACAAACGCCATGCCGTATGCACACCCACATCATGCCACATGCACACACACAATTTGTTAGAAGAAAAATCACACAGGACACAACACAATCGATATAAACATTGATTTACAGATAAAAATATTAATTTGCGCATTATTTATCTTCATCACTTTTTGGAGGGTGTATGTGTGTGTATGTGTATATATATATATATATATATATATATATATATATATATATATATATATATATAGAAAAAAACTTCAAATATGAGGGCACTCACAGGACTTAGTAGAAATTATTTATTTATCAAAAACTCACTTCATCAAAGCATAAGTTGACATTTCGGCTTATAACATAAGCCGTCTTCAAGACCATCTTTGGAAGTTACTGTTTTACTGCATCTCGGTCGCCATTGGAAAAACTGAAGAAAGTTTATTTTAGTGACTTTGAATGCGGCATGGTTGTTGGTGCCAGGTGGGCTGGTCTGAGTATTTAAAAAACTGCTGATCTACTGGGATTTTCATACACAACCATCACTAGGGTTTACAGAGAATGGTCTGCTTCCCAGACCGATAATTTTTTACCTTCCTCTGTCCAGTCCTGACCCATCTTCCCAATCCCTACCATTCCCTCTCTTAAAATACAGACACCACTACTCTGGTGTCTGTGGCCTTCTGGGTCTACTGGGTCCCTTATGCCAGTGACCCCATTCATCCTCTGTTATCATATATTATTAGCTTTGTTTTTTCTTTTGCATTGATTATGATGTATAAGAAACATTGAACATTATGGTACAATTTACAAACAGTTAAATCCGAAGTAACCGAAAGTGCTTCTTGCACACTTTAGACTTCACTGTTCAGTAGCTTAGTTATTTTAAATTACTCATTTGTGCTCAAGTATAGGAATCTTTATTTCCTGACCTCTTTGCAACTGCTCTGCTTTATATATAATACAGTTTTAGAAAACATATTGGACGCATCAGTAAATATTACTGAGATGTCCTTAGCACACCAATGCATACAAGGAACATTCAAGATTCAGGTGGGTCAGCAAAAACAGATGCTTCATGCAATATTGTATGCATTTTTAACCCCTTAACGACCAAGGACGTACGCCACACGTCCTAAAAAAAAATACAGTTAATGACCGAGGACGTGTGGCGTACGTCCTTGGTCTGGAAAGCAGCTGGAAGCGATCCTGCTCGCTTCCAGCTGCTTTCTGGTTATTGCAGTGATGCCTTGATATCGAGGCATCCTGCAATAACCCCTCTTGGCCATCCGATGCAGAGAGAGCCACTCTGTGGCCCTCTCTGCACCGGACATCGGTGGCCGGTATCGTTGGTGGGTGGGAGCAAGTCTGGGAGGCGGGTGGGCGGCCATCGATGTGCCGAGTGGAGTGGAGGGGGGCAGGATCGGGGGCGGGACAGACGGGGGCGCGCACAGGAGCGCGCGCGTGCACGGGGGCGGCGGGCGGGCGCGTGCACGGGGTGGGAGCGGGAGGGAACCGCTACACTGCAGAAAAAAAAAGTTAAGAAATGTTAAAAAAATATATATATTAACAAAATCAATTATGATCTAAGGGTTCTGGAAGGGGTGGGGGGTTGGTATTGGGGGGGGGGGAAGCTACACTACAGAAAAGGGCAATAAAAAAAACTAAAAAACATACTTTTTGTTACTAAACTGGGTACTGGCAGACAGCTGCCAGTACCCAAGATGGCGCCCATTAAGGCAGAGGGGGAGGGTTAGAAAGCTGTTTGGTGGGGGATCAGTGAGGTTGGGGGCTAAGGGGGATCCTACACAGCAGCATATGTAAATATGCGACAAAAAAAAAAAAAAAGCCCAAATATAGCTTTTATTTTAGTTCTGGCAGAGTTTCTGCCAGTACTTAAGATGGCGGGGACAATTGTGGGGTGGGGGAGGGAAGAGAGCTGTTTGGGAGGGATCAGGGGGTCTGATGTTTTAGGTGGGAGGCTGAGCTCTACACTAAAGCTAAAATTAACCCTGCAAGCTCCCTACAAGCTACATAATTAACCCCATCACTGCTAGCCATAATACAAGTGTGATGCGCAGCGGCATTTGGCGGCCTTCTAATTACCACAAAGCAACGCCAAAGCCATATATGTCTGCTATTTCTGAATAAAGGGGATCCCAGA
The DNA here is from genome assembly GCF_027579735.1 of Bombina bombina. Lineage (NCBI taxonomy): Eukaryota > Metazoa > Chordata > Amphibia > Anura > Bombinatoridae > Bombina > Bombina bombina. Next base: position 244,304,585 of record NC_069502.1, read on the forward strand.
GAAGCATTTACAACCATTTCTGCCATAATTGCACAAGCTGTTTGTAAATGATTTCAGTGAGAAACCTAAAATTGTGAAAAATTTAACGTTTTTTTAAATTTGATCGCATTTGGCAGTGAAATGGTGGCATTAAATATACCAAAATTGGCCTAGATCAATACTTGGGGTTGTCTACTACACTACACTAAAGCTAAAATTACCCCTAAAAGCTCCCTACATGCTCCCTAATTAACCCCTTCACTGCTGGGCATAATACACGTGTAGTGCGCAGTGGCATTTAGCAGCCTTCTAATTACCAAAAAGCAACGCCAAAGCCATATATGTCTGCTATTTCTGAACAAAGGGGATCCCAGAGAATAATTTACAATAATTTAAGCCATAATTGCACAAGCTGTTTGTAAATAATTTCAGTGAGAAACCAAAAGTTTGTTAAAAAATTAGTGAAAAAGTGAACAATTTTTTGTATTTAATCGCATTTGGCGGTGAAATGGTGGCATGAAATATACCAAAATGGGCCTAGATCAATACTTTGGGATGTCTCCTAAAAAAATATATATACATGTCAATGGATATTCAGAGATTCCTGAAAGATATTAGTGTTCTAATGTAATTAGTGCTAATTTTGAAAAATAATGGTTTGGAAATAGCAAAGTGCTATTTGTATTTATGGCCCTATAACTTACAAAAAAAGCAAAGAAGATGTAAACATTGGGTATTTCTAAACTCAGGACAAAAATTAGAAACTATTTAGCATGGGTGTTTTTTGTTGATTGTAGATGTGTAACAGATTTTGGGGGTCAAAGTTAGAAAAAGTGTGTTTTTTCCATTTTTTCCTCATATTTTATAATTTTTTTATAGTAAATTATAAGATATGATGAAAATAATGGTATTTTTAGAAAGTCCATTTAATGGTGAGAAAAACGGTATATAATATGTGTGGGTACAGTAAATGAGTAAGAGGAAAATTTCAGCTAAACACAAACACCGCAGAAATGTAAAAATAGCCTTGGTCCCAAACGGACAGAAAATGGAAAAGTGCTCTGGTCACTAAGGGGTTAATCACAAGTTAGAACAGTAACTTTTGCTATATTTATATGCTGTATATGCTTAACAATGTATTATTTTGTATATAATGCTAGAGATGCTACAGTACTGATTCATTATACCATAGCACACAAATAATATTGTTTACTATATATTTTTACAAATTCCAAAAAGAAACAATAATTAATAAACATCTTCTTACAGACTTCATATAAAGTATAATATTGATAATGACTTTTCTCATTGTGTAATTTATAATTAAAAAAAATGATTATTGCAAGACAATAATACAATTACCAAGGTCCACATTACACAAGAGTGTAATGACTTATAAATATGATATGTATCATATATTATGGGCTAGATTACAAGTGGAGTGCTAAATGATTGCACTCACGCAAATGGGAAAATGTTCCTGTTTGCGGGAGTGCACTAATTAACCAGCCATTACAAGTGGCTTGTTATTTGTACCGCAAGCTTGCAGAAGCAATTAGTGCTTATAAAATTAACCAGAGATTGTATATCTGGTTAATTTTATAACTCTGCCCCAAATACCCCCAAAATACTATCTATTGTAGTTTATTAAAAAAATAAAGATGTCAGCATCTTTATTTTTTAATAAACTTACTGCACTAGGCAGTATTTTGGGGTTAAAGTTGTTGGGAGTGCGGTGTTAGAAAAAAAAATTGCACTAAAAAGTGCCTTTACACTTCGGAACTGAAAGCGATATATAGCGATCCACTTGTAATGTAGCCCTATATATACATCTGTACAATATATCCTTTTCTTAACACCATATATAATTTCAGATTTCTTAGTCACATGGTAAAATTGTAACCTTTTATAATCCAGTTGTATAGAGCATGATTTATTTACAAAGTTACGGTTACAATGGCACTACTGTTTTTACTCATCTGGGAACGGAACATATTAGTTAAATGGATAGGAAACCCAAATTTTTTCTTTCCTAATTTATGTAAAACTTACATTTTTTCGTCAACTTCCGAGTTTACTTCTATTATCAAATTTGCTTCATTCTTTTGGTATCATTTTGTTGAATGAGCATCAATGCACTACTGGCTGCTAACTGAACACATGGGATCAGCCAATGACAATAAGCATTTATATGCAGTCACCAATCAACAGTTAGCACTTTGCTGCTTCTGAACTTACCTACTTAAACCATTCAATAAAGGATAACAAGAGACGGAAGCAAAATAAATAACATAAGTAATTTGGAAAGTTGTTTAAAACTATATGCTCTGTCGGAATCATGAATGCCTAATTATAATTTTGCTGTCCCTTTAAGGCTCAACATTATTATCTCAGATTAACCCCTTAAGGACCATCGACGTACCCTGTATGTCACTGGCCTTTTTTTGGGACTTGATTGTTTTATAGCGCGGTCTTGCCACCAGCGTTGAGACTGCTCTATTCCACAAAGCCTGCTGGAGGGAGGGCATTAATAGCGTGTTCTTGCTAGACTTGTGCTATTATGCCCGGAAAAAACCCTTGACGACCAGTGACATACAGGGTACATTGTGGTCATTAAGGGGTTAAGTTTATGGGCAACAAAGTCATTTCTTGGAATGGGAAGAGGGACATGCCCACACCTTGGAAGCATAAGCATATTAAAACATCTTACAAAACTTAAAGGGACATTCCAGCCAAAATGGCAATGCACATAGATGAATTACATCTTTGAAAACAAACATATTTGCAATATACATGTATTGGCAAAAATGCTTCTAGTAAAAATGACCACAGTTTTAGTATTAACAATTTTCTCTGCACGTGCATGTGAAGCAAAGCTAGATATTCTCAGTGCACCAGCATTTAAAATACTACAGCTGCTCAAAAATGACAGTGGGACCTGTACCATGTCAGCAATAAATAAATGTAGTCATTACCAGATGGTACAAGTGCCTTAAGCTGTCTGAGCAAGTGTTGTATTTAAAATGCTGGTGCACGGTGCATACTTAAATACAGTTTTGAAACAGCTATAGCTTTTATTAGAAGCGTTTTTGCTAATACATGTATATTACAAAAATGCTTCTATTCAAAATGGAAATGCATCCATGAATAGATAATAAATAAAAGTCATGTTATCAGGGGGCTGTCAAAAGATGCTTAGATACAAGGTAATCACAAAGGTAAAAAGTACATTAATATAACTGTGTTGGTTATGCAAAACTGTGGAATGGGTAATAAAGGGATTATCTATCTTTTAAAACAATAACAATTCTGGTGTAGACTGTCCTGTTAAACGGACTTGAAACATTTTGTACTATGTATATGTAAAAAATAATTTGCAATATGCACACCAAACACATTTCACACTTAAACGGTCATGAAACATTTTATACTAGATATATGTAAAGAATACTTTGTAATACCCTTCATTATTTAGTTTTCTTGCTTTTGCTGTAAAATATATTGATTTTGTTTAAACATGATACTAGTCACATACTGTCCAGAGAGGCCAAACTTCATTAAATGTTGCAAATTGGTGAAATCAGATCCATAATAGACAACAATTACACAGAGAAGAGGACAAACTCATGTACTGCTAGCCTTAATTGGTTGTAATTAAGAAAAAAAGAAAGAGATACTTAACTGAGTTTTCAAATAGTTTGGAAAATCATGAATAAAAGCTTTTAGAACATTTATTTTGAATGTAGGACTTTTTTTTTTACAATTCAGCCCTTAATTACTGATAAAAACTATGTATATATAACCAAATACTTTAAAGGGACAGTCAACCCAAAATAGGTTCTGAGTGCTACATATTAATTTTCAACCAATTATTATTTACCAATGTAGCCCAATTTTCTCCTATAAATTGTTTAAAAAAAAATGTATATCCTTGTCAGCTTTGAAATAAAAGAGAACAGGCTGCTAAATGAGATTACAAGTGGAGAGTTAACAGTTATGTGCGAGCGACAAGGGTTTTATACACATATAAACACATAGCACATACATACACATGTACACACATATAGTGGCCGAATTATCGAGCTCCGAATGGAGCTTGATGCCCCTATTTCTGCGCAATTCTTCAGGCTCACCGGAAACAGCAGTTATAAAGCAGCAGTCTTAAGACCGCTGCTCCATAACTGGCCCGCTGTCTCTGAGGCTACAGTCTGCAATCCGCCCGATCCTATACGATCGGGTTGATTGATACCCCCTGCTAGCAGCTGGAATCTGCAGGGGGCAGCATTACACAAGCAGTTCTGGTGAACTGCTTGTGCAATGTTAAATGCAGACAGCGTATGCTGTAGGCATGCAGTGATGTCTGTCGGACATGATACACTACAGTGCATCATGTCAGACAGACATTGATAAATTTGCCTAGAGACCTATTTTAAGTGCACTGGAACCCTTTGCAGTCAAGTAGCTGAAAACATGTAAAAGCATATTTATGCAATATTCATATTTAATTAAGGGCCAGATTACAAGTTGAGCGCAAAATATTGCTTTTGCAAAAACGATATTTGTGCTCAACTTAGTAATACTAACGTACGCAAATGTGCACTGTTATTACAAGTTATATGCCAATGCGAGCTTGCACTCATGAGTGGGAGCCTCATTCTCATGCTATATCAGACATAGTTGTAAAAAAAGACCTTAAAATTATTAAAAGTAATAGAAAATATTTATGGTCTTAACTGAATCAGCAGATGCCAATGATTCAGCTAAGACCAAAGATATTTTAGATTACTTTTGATCATTTTAAGGTCTTTATCTGCAGCAATGTCCTAAATTCCGCAATGGCTTAACTCTCATTTGGTATAACAGAACTTTCTAAATTCCTTAAATTAACCATATACTGTATATATATATATATATATATATATATATATATATATATATATATCTCACAGAGGATTCCAACTCATGTTTCTTCATTCAAAAGAACATTTATTTCAACGTTTCAGCCCCTGGTTGGGCCTTTGTCAAGATAACAACATACAAATCTGTGATCCTATTTATACTTTACAAATTAATTATCACCCACCCACATACCAGGTGCAATTTAGGTGAATGTTTTCTCACAAAATCCCATCTCTGCCATCTAGTAGAGACTTCACAGGATGCAACAAACTTTTTTACTCCATATAAGGGAACTTCCCAATATGCCTTCTATCATTTTTTCTTACTGGAAGAGTTGCAGAATTATGAGAAATAAACACATTGTACACAAAATGATAATATTTACAAAAACAGAAAAAAAGTATTTACACAAAACCATCCATTCTATACATGACTATATAGATGTCAAAGTAGCTGAACACTGGGAAAAAGGCTCACTTTTTATCTTACAAAAAACAAGACAGTGACAGGTATGTGTTTAAACCCCTAGGATTTATAGTATCAAACTCCAAGATCCAGCTCGCCTCTCTCTGTAACAAGATCTTTTTTCTATTACCTCCTCTTTTTGGCAATGGGACATGGTCTATGGGGCAGCATCTTAGGCTAGATACTGGGTGCCCATGGTCAAGAAAATGCTTGGCGACTGGCTGATCTTATTCACCCTTCTCTAAGGCTAATCTTAAGCTAGATCTATGTACAGCTATCGTCTCTTTCAGCATATATTCGATCTTACCAATGTATACATCCCCACACTGGCATTTAATGAGATATACCACATACTTAGACTCACAATTAAGGGCATATTTTATATGGTATCTTTTGCCAGTATGGCTGTGTGTAAATGTGTCACCCAAAATAAGGTTAACACAAGTCACACAGCTGTGACACTTATATACCCCTGGTTTCCTTTGTAGGAAATGCTGTTTGCGTGACTCAAACTTATCCATGGGGTCAGCCTGTACCAGAATATCCCTTATGGATCTGCCTTTCCTGTTAGAGAATATGGGGCTCTCCTTAACCAATGTGTATAGTCTCCTAACACTCTGAAGGATTCCCCAGTTATCACAAATTGCCTTTCTCATCTTTCAACCGTCGGTGGTATAATCTGTGACAAAAACAGCCTATCTGTTGTCTCCTTTTTCACTATCGTTCTCTCTGTGTTCAGCACCTGTTCTTTACTCTGAGGAAGGAGTTTCTCAGGGTAACCCCTCTGTAAGAATCTTTCACCCATGTCATCTACAGCTGTTATTAAATCCTCATTCCTAGAAGTATGATCCACTGTCCTCAACATCAGGGCTCTTGGCATTGATCTTAGAAGATGCTGTGGTGAAAGCTCTCATATCTCACTATGGTGTTTCTTTTCGTGGGCTTCTTGTATACCCTAGTCTCAATCCTGTCATTAACTTTATATAACTCCACATCAAGGAATTCTATTTTTGTGGAATCCCACTTAGGTACAAACCTAATAGTGTTAGCCAAACCCTTCAAAGTTTCTACCAGTTCAACCAGAAGCCTCTCCTCCCCATACCACAGAAAAAAACACATCATCAATGAATCTACAATATTTCCTGCCATACTGTATGAACAGAGGATTCTTAAGAATATACTTTTGTTCGTAAAAATGCATGTATATATTTGCATAGCTTGGTGCCACTCGTGAGCCCATTGCTGTTCCAATGCACTGCAAATATATATCATTTTCAAACTTAAAATAATTCTTATGTAGCACAAAATGCAGTAATAAGGCAGTGTATTCTACTGGGGGTTCATTGAACTCTGTGTTTGCCTGTAATAGGTCTTTGACCACTTGGATCCTCTCCTCATGGGGGATACATGTATGCAAATTAGATACATCCATCAACACAAACAGGGTATCTTTCCCACAGTCCCTCACTTCTTCCAATAGCTTTAAAAAAGTGCTTGGAGTCCTTGATATAGGATAGAACCTTTTTTACACAGTTCTGCAAATGATCATACAGATATTTAGCTACTGGTTGATACAATGAGTCCATGGCAGAAATAATAGGTCTCCCCATGGGTGCTGTGATGGACTTATGAATCTTGGAAAGCACGTAGAACACTGGGGTCTTTGGGTATTCTGTGCTCATAAAACTCTTTTCAATCTCTGTGATCCACCCATTTAATATTCCCATTCCTAAAATGCTATCAAGCTCATTTTTATACTCAAGGGTAGGGTTTCTGCTAAGTTTGATGTAATTTTTGACATCATTCAACTGTCTCATTACTTCAGTCGTATAGTCCTTATAATCCATCAGGACAATACTTCCGCTCTTATCAGCGGGCTTCACTATGATGTCCTTGTTGTTCTTTAATGTGTGCAATGCTTCCCATTGGGGCTAAACTTAGATGGAACCTTGTACAAATGCTCAAGGTTTTTTTCAACCATATTTAAAAATGTTATTATATGTGGGTTTCTGGGTGATGGATCAAATTCACTTTTACTTCTATGATTCATTTGGGTCCTATGAGAGGTGTCTCTCTTATCAAGAAAGAAGTCCTTTAATCTCAAGATGTGCCCAAATCTGAAGATATCAATACTGTTCCTCAGCCTGTTACCCCTAGTTTTAGGGATAAAATTAAGCCCACGATCTTATCTATCCGTGGCAATACGGTATAGTGTTACAGGGCAGGAGGCAGAGACGTGACGTGCAGAGAGTGCAATGACCAATAGGAGCAGCACTTGACACCACGTCATCATCGACCAGCGAATTGGAACAGAGAGCTGAGCAGGGGCCTTTTTTAGATCGACGCATCCAGGAGACAGATACGGATCAAGGAGATTGCGCATCAGGAGAGGGCATCAGAGAGGACACAAGAATAACACGCAGCAAGGCCGGCGATCTGAAGAATTCTAAGAAAAGGTAATCTTTAACCTCTCTACACACGAATTGACACGGGAGGAGAGGGTCCTTGACCGTGGGCTTAATTTTGTCCCTAAAACTAGGGGTAACAGGCTGAGGAACAGTATTGACATCTTCAGATTTGGGTGCACCTTGAAATTAAAGGACTTTTTTTCTTGATAAGAGAGACACCTCTCATATGACCCAAATGGATCATAGAAGTTAAAGTGAATTTGATCCACCACCCAGAAACCCACATATAATAACATTTTTGAATATGGTTGAAATAGACCTTGAGCATTTGTACAAGGTTCCATCTAAGTTTAGCCCAAGTTTGGATAAAGAAGAATTGGAAGCATTGCACACATTACAGAACAACAAGGACATCATAGTGAAGCAAGTATAGTCATGATGGATTATAAGGACTATACGACTGAAGTAATGAGACAGTTGAATGATGTCAAAAATGACATTAAACTTAGCAAAAACCCTACCCTTGAGTATAAAAAGGAGCTTGACAGCATTTTAGAAATGGGATTATTAAATGGTTTGATCACAGAGAACGAAAAGGGTTTTATGAGCACAGAATACGAAAGACTCCGGTGTTCTACATTCTTCCTAAGATTCATAAGTCCCTCACAGCACCCCTGGGGAGACCTATTATTTCTTCCATGGACTCATTAAATCAACCAGTAGCTAAATATCTGGATGATCATTTGCAGAACTGTGTAAAAAGGTTCCATCCTATATCAGGGACTCCAAGCACTTTATAGAGCTATTGAAAGAAGTGATGGACTGTGCGAAAGATACCCTGTTTGTTACGATGGATGTATCTAATTTGTATACATGTATCCCCCATGAGGAGGGGATCCAAGTGGTCAAAGACCTATTACAGGGAAACACAGAGTTCAATGGACCCCAAGTAGAGTATATTCTTACATTTTATAAAGTATATTCTTAAAAATCCTTTGCTCATACAGTATGGCAGGAAATATAGTAGATTCATTGATGATGTGTTTTTTTCTGTGGTATGGGGAGGAGAGGTTTCTGGTTGAACTGGTAGAAACTTTAAATGGTTTGGCTAACACTATTAGGTTTGTACCTAAGTGCGATTCCACAAAAATAGAATTCCTTGATGTGGAGTTATATAAAGTTAATGACAGGATTGAGACTAGGGTATACAGGAATCCCATGGATAGAAACACCATAGTGAAATATGAGAGATTTCACCACAGCATCTTCTAACATCAATGCCAAGAGCCCAGATGTTGAGGACAGTGTATCTGACCTCTAGGAATGAGGATTTAATAATGGCTGTAGAAGACATGCGTGAAAGATTCTTACAGAGGGGTTACCCTGAGAAACTACTTACTGAGAGTAAAGAACAGGTGCTGAACACAGAGAGAATTATGGTGAAAAAGTAGACAACAGATAGGCTGTTTTTTTGTCACAGATTATACCACCGACGGTTGGAAGATGAGATAGGCAATTTGTGATAATTGGGGAATCCTTCAGAGTGATAGGAGAATATCCACATTGGTTAAGGAGAGCCCCATATTCTCTTACAGGAAAGGCAGATCCATAAGGGATATTCTGGTATAGGCTGACCCCGTTGATAAGTTTGAGTCATGCAAACAGCACTTCCTACGAAGGAAACCATGGGTATATACGTATCATGGCTGTGTGACTTGTGTTAACCTTATTTTGGGTGACACATTTACACACAGCCATACTGGCAAAAGATACCATATCAAATATGCCCTTAATTGTGAGTCTAAGTATGTGTTATATCTCATTAAATGCCAATGTAGGAATGTATACATTGGTAAGACCGAATGTATGCTCAAAGAGAGGATAGTTGTACATAAATCTAGCATAAGATTAGCCTTAGAGAAGGGTGAATTGGATCAGCCAGTCACCCAGCATTTTCTTTACCGTGGACACCCAGTGTCTAGCCTAAGATGCTGTCCCATTGCCAAAAAGAGGAGGTAATAGAAATAAGATGTTGTTACAGAGAGAGGCGAGGCAGATCTTGGAGCTTGACACTGTAAATCCTAGGGGTTTAAACACATACCTGTTACTGTCTTGTTTTTTGTAAGATAATAATTGAGCCTTTTACCCAGTGTTCAGCTACTTTAACATCTACCTAGTCATGTATAGGATGGATGGTTTTGTGTAAATACTTTTTTCTGGTTTTCTTTTTTTGTAAATATTATCATTTTGTGTACAATGTGTTTATTTCTTATAATTCTGCATCTCTTCCAGTAAGAAAAAATGAAGGAAGGCATATTGGGAAGTTCCCTTATATGGAGTAAAAAAGTTTGTTGCATCCTGTGGAGTCTCCACTAGATGGCAGAGATGGGATTTTGTGAGAAAACATTCACCTAGATTGCACCTGGTATGTGGGTGGGTCATAATTAATTTGTAAGATATAAATAGGATCACAGTTCTGTATGTTGTCATCTTGACAAAGGCCCAACCAGGGGCCGAAACGTTGAAATAAATGTTCTTTTGAATAAAGAAACATGAGTTGGAGTCATCTGTGAGCTATGTAAATCTCTGACTACCACTGGACATAGATTGAAAGTGTGCAAAGCCAAGCTAGATACATATATATATAGCTAGATACATATATAAATAATAAGAGAGGCGCTCAACCTTAAAACAAACAATAGCATAATAGCTTGTTCTCTGGCTAGTTACCACCCAAGAAGCAGCTTCTTTTTGCTCAATATATATATATATATATATATATATATATATATATATATATATATACTAGACAATGCAAAGTTTTTTATCTAGGTTCATTTAGTTATAATTGATGCCACTATTTGGCTGTCAGATGTGATCATTTGTAAAAATGTACTTCTTTGGAAACTTTGGGTTTATCACTGCAATGAATTAAACACAACTACTGCAGTCATATGACAGACAGTTGTAAAAGCTTATCTTTAATCCCCTTTGTTCAGAAATAGCAGACAGGAGAACTGAAGAAAAGGTTTAAAAATTGAGCCTTTTAGAACTTAGATACAGAGTGGTAAATGTGTGTAGGATGTACTAGAGAATGATATTCTTAAAGTACAGTTAGAGACAAAAAGAAGAGGTCTGAGGCGCAAATGACCGAAATGGTTTTGAGCATGACATGGTATAACCCCAAATACTCATAGAAAGAGAAACATTGTATTTGTTGTTACTGGCACTGAGCAGGAATTGGTTCGATCTGCCATGCCCTGTTTTAGTCCATTCCATCCTTGGTCTGTTTGTCCATCGTGCCAGCCCCTCACCTCACCTTGAGGTTCCTCTCCTGTCACCCTCACCTACCTCTTTTTCATCTGCTGTATCTCTGCACATTTTGCCATTAATTCAGTCCCCATGCTTGAGGCCTACAGCACAACAATATACATAAAGGAATGTGAGCACCACCAATCTATTTGGCTAAAGTGAGGTACTGCAAGCTAGCAAAACTATTAAAACTACAGTTGCACTCACTAACAATGGATCTATACTTTGCATTTACTCTCATCCTGGTGGGCTACTCCCAGAGAGGGTCTTCCCTTATAAGCCCCTGCAATTCACTCTAACAAATTGGTTAGACATTGCTGTGAGTTTCTCTAGTTCCCCAGCTCCTGTTGCCATAGGTAGCAATCACCCCAGCCTGACATTAATGTACAAGCCTTTAAAAATAGACCTAGCGGTAGTAGTTCTAGCACTTAATTGTCTTTCCCAGCATTTTCATTACTGCATGTAAAATAATGCTTGCATTAAAGCCCAAGACATACTCAACTGAATTTGTAAAGATCCGCACGATAATCTCTTTGCTCTTTAGGAAGATAGCAGACAAAAACAATAGAAGACAGCACAAAACGGACCAGATTCAAGGTAGTATTTTATTCAAAATGACAACACGCGGGGGGTGGAGCCAGCAGCCAAAGTAATAAGACGTGCATTTATGAGGCTCCTGATTTTATTTAAAATTTATCTAGTTTTTCTTCTGTGGATTAATATTTGGATATCAGGTCAGCATTAAGAACCTCGGGAGGCCTATGTAAATCATCTGGCTGCAACAAATAAGGTGATTTTATTGTTGTATTAATTTTTGGAGAATCAGCAGGCCGCAAAGTGACTATGGGGAAAGACATCTGCGCCATACTACAGACTCTATTTACTGAATATGAGCAGCGGATTCTCAATAGATTTGATGATCTACTGACAAGGATTGAAGTGGCGCGCGTAACTGGGAAACCTGTCCTAGCTGATGAGGAGGAAGAGGTGGATATCAGTGAGGAAACTGGAAATGTGCAGCTAAGTGCAGGGAACTTTCGCATAGTGCCTGATTTCCCTAATATGGAGCAACTACCGGATGGATCTGTCTGTGAAGCCCCGGTACTGCTGGATTGCAATGTGCTGACCCTTGTGAGGATTACTGCCGCTGAGTCGAGTGCAGGAGGCAGAGTGACTGGCTTCCGTGAGTGCGGCCCTGCGGCTGTGAGTAAATCGCTGTCGGCCTCATGTCGAAGTACCGCCTTGGAACTCTGCATGATATGGGGCCTTGAGAGGAGCGGTGCAGGGGTTCTGCCTAAGGAAATTATCTTTCACATGATGACCCCGCAAAGTGAGGGTTTCTGGCTCTCTGAGGCTAATATAAAAACTGGAATTGGGTGACAATTTTTATTATAGTAGTGTTTACTAAGCGCTCATAATACCAGCTTGCTTATTGAACGCGCTTCTATTTAAAATTCAGTTCTTGGACTTACTAAATAATATCACTACAGTTGTACCCAAAGAATCTGCATTTATGAAGTTAACTATCTGAGACTGTGTGGATATTGGGACTAAACCCTCTTGATGTTCCCCCTATGCACAGAATAAATGAAGATCTGCCAGTAATGGTCCTTAGTATCCCATGTTAAAGAGTGAAAAATACCAATTATATGCAATAAGTTTTCCCAGCACTTATATAGACAGAGTACTGCTTAGCAAGGTCCTGTTCTATTGTGTGTAGATGTAATGAGGACTTATTAGCAATAGTTGTAAATGTTAAGTTATCTAAATGTATTTGTTACCTTTATATATGTCCTGCAGTATCCTCTACCGCATTACTAATTGTTCCTACCCTTTATTCTGCCCTTCACTGTAGGAAATTATTTACTTCTTATTTATATGCTGCTCTCATGCATATTTCCTGAAGTTTGAATGCAATCTTACTGGCTGGTATGTGTATGGATGTTGTGAAGTGTTGTTTGAGTGTTTCATTCTTTTAAAATGGTGTTAAGCTGCTACACTGCTATTTTATGTTTTCTAGTGCAGTCAGAACATACTAGCTACAGCGTAGCTCTCAAATAGTCCTGAAGCAACCTCTCACATAGATACCAATGTTTATATGGCCACCAGAATGTATTGTGTACCTATGATTATTTGCTCAGAATCCGCCATAATGGGATTGCCTGCCTGTCTACAGTGTAGGTCAGTAGTCTACTGTGTATAGCACTAATACTGTAGGAACTTATCTACTATCACTAAACTATGTACCTGTATATTGCACAGGTCAGAAGTCGAGGGGAAATATAGTACTAGTCTATTCTCCGCCCCCCAAACCCCCCCCCCTTCAACGCGGTAAGGGACGAGTAATCTCTCCTCCGCTTTATTTTCTGGCAGAGTTTTGTAGTCTTTGCCCAGTCTGAAGAGCCCGGATTAAAGCTTTTCCCAATATGTACAATGAAAGGCTCTTCAGGCCCTAAATATAAAGAAATCTTATGGTGTTTGCATTTATGCTCCTTACTATTTGTGCAAGCAGGATGTCTATCCAACCTTAAAAGACTTCCCTTGATCTGGGCGTTTGCTCCGGACTGATAGTTCTATTAGAGTAAGTTCCATTACAGAATGTTCATTGATGTTATCCTATTGTATTTGAAGTGATACTTGGAAAATGTTCGGGCATAATTCCTTACTCAGTTTACCTTGTGCAAACCAGTATTTTAGCTAAGCGCTGCTTTATTATTTTGTGTTTTTACTGGCTCTTTAGGAAGACTCCGCTCTGGGCCAACAATTTGGTCCCTAGATGGATTTTTATCAGCCATGAATGTATTATTCAAAGAATGTATTAGTGAATTCAGTCAGATCTCTCCTGTGTTAGTTTAGAATTGAGCTGGTATTTCATGATCCTCTTGCTGGGCTTGAAGATATCATTGCCCTCGTGATTTGGATTGACTGACAACTAAGGCAAAGGAGGAGAGAAGCAGCAGCAGAACATTACTTTTATGAGCAAAAAGGAGAGTTCTATTCTGCTTCCACTGCTGCAGATATTGAAATCCCCATAAAAAAAGGCCTTTAACTAGTCTGCTTTCAAAGCAGAAAAGGACCATGGTTTCACTCAAAATCTGTGTCAGTATTGCAAGAATGCATGACACTTAATTCTCAACTGCCCTATTAGAGAAGAGGTGGAAGTAAGTCTCATACCCTCCTTTCCTTAATTAAAACCACAGCCTTGCATCTCTCCATCACCGTCTCATTACAGTGGCCTGCATATCAGCATAACATCCCAGCTATAGTGGTTTTGGGAGCCAGCTGAAGTTTTCTGGTTGAAGAGACCTTTTGATACCCCTTACTGAAAAAAGAAGATCCTGTGATCATACAGATGGCGGATGAGTCTATTATGAGTAGACATGTGCATTCCTATTCTGAAGAATCTGTATTTGTATTTGTCCAAATCTTAAGTAGTGTAGGGGGTTTATTGTTATGGGGGTTGTTGCAGATTTGGGATTAATAGTGTAGGGGGGTTATTGTGATGGGAGTTGTAGCAGTTTAGGGGTTAAGTAGTGTAGAGGTTTATTGTGATGTAGGTTGTGGAGGTTTAGAGGTTAATAGTGTATGGGGATTTATTGCAATAAGTTCTGTGGCCGATTTAGGTGTTAAGAGCTCAGGGATGTGTAGGGGGTTTATTGTGATGGGGTTGTGTTGATTTAGGGGTTAAGTAGGGTAGGTGGTTTGTGGTGGTTTAGGGGTTAATAGCGTAGGGATGTAGTTTTTTTTTATTGCAATGGTGTTGAGGTGGTTTGTGGCATTAGTAGTTTAGGGAGTTTATTGTTATAAGCGTTGCGGCATTTTAGGAGTTTATAGGGTAGAAAGTTTATTGTGAGGAGGATTGTGGTGGTTTAGAGGTTAAAGTATGGTATTAATAGTGTAGTTAGGAGGGTTATTATTGTTTTTAAAGGCATTAATTTGTTTGGCCAAATTTTGTTTACAAACGTATGTTTTTTAACAAAATTTGGCCGAAACAAATGAATCGTCTAATCCAAAAGATTTTAAAATTTTTGAACAAACGATTTGCCTGAAAGCAAAATTTTGTGTGAAGCACATGTCTAATTATGAGTTTTGGCCCTGTGAATTTCGAAAGAGAGAGATAAAAATATCGGCATAAACATATTGAGCATATCCACTTTAATGCTGTCCGTCTCCTTTATTCCCTCTTATTCTAGGACTTCCATAGTTCCGGTTGCCTAACCCTACTATCAGTTTAGCAGACAGGTACTCTCACTTTCTCCTCAGTTATGCATCACACCCTATGTCTAAGAACGGAGAAGACGGTATTACTCTAGGTGTCACCTCAATACAAATTCAGTGTCCTGTTAAGTATCAGGAATTTGCTATCATTACAAGTGGCTGGTTATTGCTACCACAAGATTTATAGTTTTTCATAAAAAAAATAGTATTTTTTTTAATAATAAAAACTGCACTAAGCAGTTTTAGGGCTTTAAAGGGACATGAAAGCCAATTTTTTATTTTGTGATTTAGAACGAGCATGCAATTTAACAACTTTCTAATTTACGTCTGTTTTCTAATTTGCTTCATTATTCTGATATCCTTTGCTAAAGAGCATATCTAGAGTAGCAGCTCGCCCATTTGCTTTGATATTTCTTCAACAAAGGATATATAAAGAATGAAGCAAATTAGATAATATAACTATAATGCAATGTTGTTTAAAATTGTATTCTCTGTCTAAATCATAAAAGAAAAATGTTGGGTTTGGGAGTGGGGTGTTAGAAAAAAACGGCACTGAAAAGTGCCTTTACATTGCAGTCTAAAGGGAACTGTGTATTCCAATAGACCGCAATGTAATCATCATTTTTAATGATATATGTATATGTTTATATACATATATATTTATGCGTTAATATGTGTATATACACATATTAATACATACATTTATATGTATATATTCATATACATATATCATTAAAAATGCTGCCCATCTCTGTGCTACTTACCCCCTTCGCTGCACGAGGTTCTGATGCCATCTCTGACGGCATCAGAACGAGGCTCCCAAAGGAGCCTATGGAAGTGTGATCTCATGAGGGCAATGCTTCCTAACAATGTGAACGCGAGCTTGCACAAATAGGTTTATTTTATTGGCTGTTCAAATCAGCCAATAGAATTTCAGTAGCTCTCATCCTATTGGCTGTTTTGAACAGCCAGTAGGATTTCAGAAGCTCTCATACTATTGGCTGATTTGAAGTTGAAGAATCAAATCAGCCAATAGGAATGCAAGGTACGCCATTTTGAAATGGCTACCTTGCATTGAAGCGTCAGTGTACGGCGGGGACTGTATGAAGAGGATGCTCCGCGCTGGATGTCTTCGCCTGTCCGCAGCGCCAGGATGAAGATAGAAGATGCCCCTGTGATGGATGAAGATGTCGCCGCCTGGATAAAGACTTCTTACCGCCTGGATGTCCGGACTTCAGCAACCGTGAGTAGATATTCTATGGTTAGTGTTAGGTATTTTTTTATTTTTGGGGGTGTTTTTTTTTTTAGACTAGGGTTTGGACTTTTGAAAAATACCCTTTTTAAGGGCAATGCCCATACAAATGCCTCTTTAGGGGCAATGGGCAGCTTGGGTTTTTTTAGAGTTAGTTTTTTTTATTTTGGGGGGTTGGTTGGGTGGTGGGTTTTACTGTTGGGGGGACATTGCATTTTTTTTACAGGTAAAAAAGCTGTTTATCTTAGGGCAATGCTCTACAAAAGGCCCTTTTAAGGGCTATTGGTAGTTTATTGTAGGCTAGGGGGTGTTTTTAAAAAAAATATATTTTTATAGTTCTATTAGATTAGGTGTAATTGGTTTTATTTTTGATAATTTTGTTTATTATTTTTGTAAGCTTAGTGTTTTTATTTTTCTTAATTTAGTGTTTAGATTTTTTATTTTTCTCGTAGTGTTAGATTTTTTAATTTGTAGTATTTTTCATTTTATTAGAATAGTAAAGCTAGGTTAAATTATAGTTTAATAGGTTTATTATTATTTCACAGGTAAGTTTTTATTTTTTTAAATATAGTTATATTGTAATTTTAATTTAAAGTTAGGGGGTGTTAGGTTTAGGGGTTAATAGTTTAATTGTTTTGTGATGTGAGGAGCCGGCAGTTTAGGGGTTAATAGGTTTATTTAGTGGCAGAGATGTGGTAGGCCAGAGGTTTAGGGGTTAATAGGTTTATTTAGTTGAGGAGATGTGGGAGGCCGGAGGTGTAGGGGTTAATAACTTTATTATAGTGTCGGGGAGTGGCGGAATAGGGGTTAATACATTTATTTTAGTGGCGGTGATGTATGAGGGCAACAAAATAGGGGTTAATAATTTGTATTGGTGTCGGCGATGTCGGGAGCTGCAGATTAGGGGTTTAATACATTTATTTAATAGTCGCAATGCGGGTCGGTGGCAGATTAGGGGTTAATAGGTTTAATATAGTATTTGCGATGCAGGAGGGTGGCGGTTTAGAGGTTATTAGGTAGTATATGGGTGTTAGTGTACTTTATAACATTTTAGTTATGAGTTTTGTGAAACATTTTTGTATCACAAAACTCATAACTACTACTCTCAGATGGCTGTATGGATCGTGTCGGTATAGGCTGCAATGCAAGCATTTTAGCCGTATCGCACAACCTGTAAAACCGGCGCTATGAAAATCCCATGCAAAAATTTACGCCTAGATTACGAGTTTTGTTGGTAAAAACTTGCGGAGCTAACGCTCCTTTTTTCCAGCACTCCCTTAAGCCAACACTGGCATTATGAGTTTTCTGAATGGCTGCGTTAGCCTCAGAAAAGTGAGCGTTGAGCCAAATTTAGCTCCACTTCTACCCTCAATACCAGTGTTGCTTACGGTAGCGGTAAGATGGAAAAACGTGCTTGTGCACGATTTCCCCATAGGATACAATGGGGCTGAGCTGGCTGAAAAAAAAACATAAAACCTGCAAAAAAGCAGCGTTCAGCTCCTAACGCAGCCCCATTGTTTCCTATGGGAAAACACTTTCTAAGTCTACAACTAACACCCTAACATGAGCCCGAGTCTAAACCCCCCTAATCTTACACTTATTAACCCCTAATCTGCCGCCGCCGCTATCGCTGACACCTGCATTATACTATTAACCCCTAATCTGCCGCTCCGGACACCGCCGCCACCTACATTATCCCTATGAACCACTAATCTGCTGCCCCCAACATCGCTGACACCTATATTATATTTATTAACCCCTAATCTGCCGCCCCCAACATCGCCGCCACCTACCTACACTTATTAACCCCTAATCTGCCGACCGGACATCGCCACCACTATAATAAATGTATTAACCCCTAAACCGCCACACTCCCGCCTCGCAAATACTATAATAAATTTTATTAACCCCTAATCTGCCCTCCCTAACATCCCCGCCACCTACCTACAATTATTAACCCCTAATCTGCTGCCCCAATGTCGCCACTACTATAATAAAGTTATTAACCCCTAAACCTAAGTCTAACCCTAACTCTAACACCCCCCCTAACTTAAATATAATTTAAATAAATATAAATAAATTTACTATAATTAAATAAATTATTCCTATTTAAAAATAAATACTTACCTATAAAATAAACCATAAGATAGCTACAATATAACTAATAGTTACATTGTAGCTATTTTAGGATTTATTTATTTATTTATTTTACAGGCAACTTTGTATTTATTTTAACTAGGTACAATAGCTATTAAATAGTTAATAACTATTTAATAGCTACCTAGTTAAAATAATTACAAAATTACCTGTAAAATAAATCCTAACCTAAGTTACAAATACACCTAACACTACACTATCAATAAATTAATTAAATAAATTACCTACAAAGATCTAAACTAAAATACAATTAAATAAACTAAACTATATTACAAAAAACAAACACTAAATTACAAAAAATAAAAAAATATTACAAGAATTTTAATCTAATTACACCTAATCTAAGCCCCCTAATAAAATAAAAAAGCCCCCCAAAATAATAAAATTCCCTAGCCTATACTAAACTACAAAAGTAATCACTCTTACTCTAAAACCCACCCGATCCCCCCTTAAAAAAACTAACACTACCCCATTGAAGATCACCCTACCTTGAGCCGTGTTCATCCAGCCGGGCACCGATGGGCCAGAAGAGGACATCCGGAGCGGCAGAAGTCTTCATCCGATCGGGGCAGAAGAGGTCCACCATCCAGCAGAAGTCTTCATCCAAGCGGCATCTTCTATCTTCATCCATCCGGCGCGGAGCGGTTCCATCTGCAAGACATTCGACACGGAGCATCCTCTTCTTCCCGACGACTAACGACGAATGAAGGTTCCTTTAAATGATGTCATCAAAGATGGCGTCCCTCGAATTCCGATTGGCTGATAGGATTCTATCAGCCAATCGGAATTAAGGTAGGAAAAATCTGATTGGCTGATCGGATGAAGACTTCTGCCGCTCCGGATGTCCTCTTCTGGCCCATCGGTGCCCGGCTGGGTGAACACGGCTCAAGGAAGGGTGATCTTCAATGGGGTAGTGTTAGTTTTTTTTAAGGGGGGATCAGGTGGGTTTTTAGAGTAGGGGTGTGTAGGTGGTGGGTTGTAATTTTGGGGGGGGGGTCTTGTATTTTATTTTACAGGTAAAACAGATGATTACTTTGGGGAAATGCCCCGCAAAAAGCCCTTTTAAAAGCTGGTAAAAGAGCTGATTACTTTTGTAATTTAGTATAGGGTAGGGAATTTTATTATTTTGGGGGGCTTTTTTATTTTATTAGGAGGCTTAGATTAGGTGTAATTAGATTAAAATTCTTGTAATATTTTTTATTTTTTGTAATTTAGTGTTTGTTTTTTTGTAATATAGTTTAGTTTATTTAATTGTATTTTAGTTTAGATCATTGTAGGTAATTTATTTAATTAATTTATTGATAGTGTAGTTTTAGGTGTGTTTGTAACTTAGGTTAGGATTTATTTTACAGGTAATTTTGTAATTATTTTAACTATTTTAGCTATTAAATAGTTATTAACTATTTAATAGCTATTGTACCTAGTTAAAATAAATACAAAGTTGCCTGTAAAATAAATATAAATCCTAAAATAGCTACAATATAATTATTAGTTATATTGTAGCTATCTTATGGTTTATTTTATAGGTAAGTATTTATTTTTAAATAGGAATAATTTATTTAATTATAGTAAATTTATTTAGATTTATTTAAATTATATTTAAGTTAGGGGGGTGTTAGGGTTAGGGTTAAACTTAGGTTTATAGTAGCTGCGACATTGGGGACGGCAGATTAGGGGTTAATAATTATAGGTTGGTTGGGGCGATGTTAGGGAGGGCAGATTAGGGGTTAATAAAATATATTATAGTGTTTGCGAGGCGGGAGTGCGGCGGTTTAGGGGTTAATACATTTATTATAGTGGCGGCGATGTCCGGTCGGCAGATTAGGGGTTAATAAGTGTAGGTAGGTGGCGGCGACATTGGGGGCGGCAGATTAGGGGTTAATAAATATAATATAGGTGTTGGCGATGTTAGGGACAGCAGATTAGGGGTTCATAGCTATAATGTAGGTGGCGGCGGTGTCCGGTCGGCAGATTAGGGGTTAAATAATTTTATTATAGGGTTTGCGATGTGGGGGGGGGCTCGGTTTAGGGGTTAATAGGTAGTTTATGGGTGTTAGTGTACTTTGTAGCACTGTAGTTAAGAGCTTTATGTTCCGGCGTTAGCCCATAAAACTCTTAACTACTGACTTTTTTATGCGGTAGGAGTCTTGGAGGTAGAGGCTATACCGCTCACTTCTTCCAAGACTCGTAATACCGGCGTTAGGCAAATCCCATTATAAAGATAGGATACGCAATTGACGTAAGGGGATTTGCGGTAGCCAAAAGTCGCAGAAGAAAAGTGAGCGGTACACCTGTACCTGCCATACTCGTAATACCAGCGGGCGTTAAAAAGCAGCGTTAGGACCCCTTAACGCTGCTTTTTAAGGCTAACGCAGAACTCGTAATCTAGGCATTAATTTTTTTGAGTTTTTTATTGACGTTGCGTTACAGGCTAAAATGCTTGCAGTATAGCTATACCGACATGACCCACAATATCTGCGTTACTGCCATTACGCTTAAATTTGCCATTTTTTCAGCGTTAAAAGCTGTTACGCAAAACTCGTAATCTACCTGTTAGTTTTTAAAGCACCATTCAAGTAAAATTATAATCTGCCTGCCCTTTCTACAACATAAAAGCATAGTGGACTGATGAAAGAAGCAACATTCTATTAACATCTGTAACATAACCTTGTACTTAAAAATGTAAATATTTGAAAGTTTCTTATACCAACTGTATTGTTCTGATGCCTGCACATTCTAAAGTAAGATGAGCATCCTCTTCTTCCCGACGACTAACGACGAATGAAGGTTCCTTTAAATGATGTCATCAAAGATGGCGTCCCTCGAATTCCGATTGGCTGATAGGATTCTATCAGCCAATCGGAATTAAGGTAGGAAAAATCTGATTGGCTGATCGGATGAAGACTTCTGCCGCTCCGGATGTCCTCTTCTGGCCCATCGGTGCCCGGCTGGGTGAACACGGCTCAAGGAAGGGTGATCTTCAATGGGGTAGTGTTAGTTTTTTTTAAGGGGGGATCAGGTGGGTTTTTAGAGTAGGGGTGTGTGGGTGGTGGGTTGTAATTTTGGGGGGGGGTCTTGTATTTTATTTTACAGGTAAAAGAGATGATTACTTTGGGGAAATGCCCCGCAAAAAGCCCTTTTAAAGGCTGGTAAAAGAGCTGATTACTTTTGTAATTTAGTATAGGGTAGGGAATTTTATTATTTTGGGGATCTTTTTTATTTTATTAGGAGGCTTAGATTAGGTGTAATTAGATTAAAATTCTTGTAATATTTTTTATTTTTTTTAATTTAGTGTTTGTTTTTTTGTAATATAGTTTAGTTTATTTAATTGTATTTTAGTTTAGATCATTGTAGGTAATTTATTTAATTAATTTATTGATAGTGTAGTTTTAGGTGTATTTGTAACTTAGGTTAGGATTTATTTTACAGGAAATTTTGTAATTATTTTAACTAGGTAGCTATTAAATAGTTATTAACTATTTAATAGCTATTGTACCTAGTTAAAATAAATACAAAGTTGCCTGTAAAATAAATATAAATCCTAAAATAGCTACAATATAATTATTAGTTATATTGTAGCTATCTTATGGTTTATTTTATAGGTAAGTATTTATTTTTAAATAGGAATAATTTATTTAATTATAGTAAATTTATTTAGATTTATTTAAATTATATTTAAGTTAGGGGGTGTTAGGGTTAGGGTTAAACTTAGGTTTAGGGGTTAATAACTTTATTATAGTAGCTGCGACATTGGGGACGGCAGATTAGGGGTTAATAATTATAGGTTGGTTGGGGCGATGTTAGGGAGGGCAGATTAGGGGTTAATAAAATATATTATAGTGTTTGCGAGGCGGGAGTGCGGCGGTTTAGGGGTTAATACATTTATTATAGTGGCGGCGATGTCCGGTCGGCAGATTAGGGGTTAATAAGTGTAGGTAGGTGGCGGCGACATTGGGGGCGGCAGATTAGGGGTTAATAAATATAATATAGGTGTTGGCGATGTTAGGGACAGCAGATTAGGGGTTCATAGCTATAATGTAGGTGGCGGCGGTGTCCGGTCGGCAGATTAGGGGTTAAATAATTTTATTATAGGGTTTGCGATGTGGGGGGGGCCTCGGTTTAGGGGTTAATAGGTAGTTTATGGGTGTTAGTGTACTTTGTAGCACTGTAGTTAAGAGCTTTATGTTCCGGCGTTAGCCCATAAAACTCTTAACTACTGACTTTTTTATGCGGTAGGAGTCTTGGAGGTAGAGGCTATACCGCTCACTTCTTCCAAGACTCGTAATACTGGCGTTAGGCAAATCCCATTATAAAGATAGGATACGCAATTGACGTAAGGGGATTTGCGGTAGCCAAAAGTGAGCGGTACACCTGTACCTGCCATACTCGTAATACCAGCGGGCATTAAAAAGCAGCGTTAGGACCCCTTAACGCTGCTTTTTAAGGCTAACGCAGAACTCGTAATCTAGGCATTAATTTTTTGAGTTTGTTATTGACGTTGCGTTACAGGCTAAAATGCTTGCAGTATAGCTATACCGACATGACCCACAATATCTGCGTTACTGCCATTACGCTTAAATTTGCCATTTTTTCAGCGTTAAAAGCTGTTACGCAAAACTCGTAATCTACCTGTTAGTTAGTTTTTAAAGCACCATTCAAGTAAAATTATAATCTGCCTGCCCTTTCTACAACATAAAAGCATAGTGGACTGATGAAAGAAGCAACATTCTATTAACATCTGTAACATAACCTTGTACTTAAAAATGTAAATATTTGAAAGTTTCTTGTACCAACTGTATTGTTCTGATGCCTGCACATTCTAAAGTAAGTTTGCTTTTTTTTCACTAGATATTATTTTTTTTTTAGGTTTTTTGGCAACTTATATTGTACTGAATACAAATGATCGCCCTAATGAATGCTAGAATTAATTTGTCTCTTTCATCAGTCCACTGTGCATTAATTAACAAAAATGATCGTTCAACATTGGCATTATGCCCTGGTAGAGAAAAATAAAACTCAGCTGTTTTTAGAAGCTCAGAATATTATGTTTTTCTAAAACATAATTTTTAAAGAACTCTAACCACTATTTATGTGCCAATACAATATTAGAGTCTGAATTTGTTTCATTCTCACTTAAATAAGATTTCAGTTTTACCACCTGAGTAAACCAATTACTTAGTTCACGTTTGCTATTTTCCTTCAGCCAAGTTAAAAGTAGATTCTGCCATTTTCAATAAAACCAACTTCTTCAGAAGTACCCTATCAAAATGTTTCAGTTCAGAGAGGGGCTCATTCCCTTTAGTCAAGTAATTTATAGTGGTTTCATAAAATGACACACATTCATCTTGATTTTGTTACGTCTACCTCTACTTGATGCAAACAAAGCCTGCATTCTGCCTTTCTCTCAAAATATCTATAACATCAGATAAAACCATCCTCATTCACTGAGATTTCTTTCATCTCAATTCTGAGTATAACTTTTTGAAACAGACTCATTTGTGCCCTAAGGAACCAGAAATAGGCCTCAAGTTCATTAGAGAAGATTGCAAGAGAACTGGGCAAATATCTAAGGACAGGAAGTAGGATCTCAGAGGTTCAAAGATCTATAAGAACCTTTCAACTGCAGGAAAATGACTTAACATATTATGATAGGCTACATTTATAAACTCACAATGTTCTGTAAGAGATGCAACGCAAACAGTATATATGGAATAATAATTTAATTAATAATAATAATAATACATTTTAACTATAGTAGTTTGAGCATCAACTGAAAGGCTGTCAGCACCAGCTTGTATGGAGTTATGCAAAATGCTTGTGCAATGCCACCCCCTGCTCACTGGTGGCCAGCAAGCAGGGGCTGTCAATCATCCTGATAGGATCGGGATGAATTCAATCCTTTTAGGTGGTGGAGAGGTAAAGGAGCAGCTTGATAAATGGATCCCATAGTCTTTGCACATGAATATGCTTAAGCAATTTTGGAATAAGTGAGCATTTTTGAACAACAATTTACTTGTAGATGTGGTGAGTATTGGTGTTTCACTGAATGGTAAGCAAACACTGCCTCTTCTGCAGTTATTTTCCTTTCTACAGCTTTGTTAGTTGTAAAAATAATTCACCAGTTGTTTAGTGGATGAGGCAGAGCTCAAAGCATTCTTATGTTTGACTGTAGCAACGTGGTCTTTTATGTCACTTTTCCCCCCATGGCTATTGGAAAAGTAAGGACTATGAACAATATAAACTTATAAGTATTTACCAATATTTAAGGCAAAGGAAAACTTTCTATGCTGTCTTTTACTGAACGTACTTGCATGATTTGCATGCGGCCTCAAAATCTGTGTGTCCAAGCTTTATTGCCAGCAATTCTTGATTATACTCATCCTTAAATTGTTTTGTTTATATCATTTACAGGTAGCCCTCAGTTTACGCCGGGGTTAGGTTCCAGAAGGAATGGTTGTAAATCGAAACTGTTGTAAATTGAAACCCAGTTTATAATGTAAGTCAATGGGAAGTGAGGGAGATAGGTTCCAGGCCCCTCTCAAAATTATCATAAGTAACATCTAATACATTATTTTTAAAGCTTTGACATGAAGACTTTAAATGCTAAACAGCATTATAAACCTAATAAAATAATCACACAACACAGAATATATAATTAAACTAAGTTAAATGAACAAAAACATTTGCTAAACAGCATTATAAACCTAATAAAATAATCACACAACACAGACTTCACTTGCATTTTTCTGCAAACAGTTCTTTCTATGCATTCCAATCTGGACTGATTTATAGACAGGAAGATCTTGTTCCTTTGAAATCTGCTCGATAGCTCAGGTCTGGTTAAACTGATTAATTTCAGCTTGCTTGGTTTTACTGAAAAACAAGCGGACAGCTCCACCTACTGGTTATTTTAATAAATGTACTGCTTCTCAATTCTTTTCAATAGCAGTCACATGACTGGAAAAAAAGGTTGTTATTCTGAAACGGTGTAAATTGAACCGTTGTAAAACGAGGGCCACCTGTATTTATTTATTGCAGCTGCACCTAAGGGTTCTATGTATCATTATTATTCTGTTAATAAGATTATTTCTAATTTAAACCACTACCAACACATGAAAAAATGAACTTCTGACTGTGACTGAACACATTACAACCTTAAAGGGGCATGAAACTGAATGTTTTCGTTTCATATCAAATAGAACATACAGTTTAAAACCGAATTGCAATTTTCTTCTGCTATATAATTTACAGTGTTTTCTTCTCTTAGTATCCTTAATTGAAAATCATATCTAGGTATTTTCAGGAGCAGAAATGCATTACTTGGAGCTAGCTTTTGATTGCTGCTTGCACACATATATGCCTCACCTGATGTGTTCAGCTAGCTCACAGTAGTGCATTTAAAGTTGTTTAAAACTGCATGCTCTGCCTCTATCTAAATTGTGAAAGAAAAATGTTTGGTTTCATGTCCCTTTTATAATGCTGCAAGAATTAAGCAATATGCAATATATTCCAAAATATTTTACAGCAAAAGCAGCCAAATAAATAAATATACATTTAATTATATTTAAAGACATAAAAAAGCAAAAAAGAAAATTATCTAGTAGAGTATGAATAATAGGGTAGATCATTTTATTATTGCAGTCTATTATTGCTATTACAGCATGCACAAAGCTGTACTAATAAATAAGAGGACATTACTACAATGTACCCTTATTAACGCCTTAAGGACAAGGACATTTTTCAATTTCTTTCCCTTAAGGACCAGGGCCATTTTTAAATTTTTGCAGTGTTTGTGCTTAGCTGTAATTTTCCTCTTACTCATTTACTGTACCCACACATATTATATAACGTTTTTCTTGCCATTAAATGGACTTTCTAAAGATACCATTATTTTCATCATATCTTATAAATTACTATAACATTTTTTATAAAATATGAGGAAAAAATGGAAAAAAATACACTTTTTCTAACTTTTAGCCCAAAAATCTGTTACACATCTACAACCACCAAAAACAACTAAAATAAATAGTTTCTAAATTTTGTCCTGAGTTTAGAAATACCCAATGTTTACATGTTCTTTGCTTTTTTTGCAAGTTATAGGGCAATAAATATAAGTAGCACTTTGCCATTTCCAAACCATTTCACCGCCAAATGCGATCAAATAAAAAAAATCGTTCACTTTTTCACAAACTTTTTCATAAACTTTAGGTTTCTCACTGAAATTATTTACAAACAGCTTGTGCAATTATGGCACAAATGGTTGTAAATGCTTCTCTGGGATCCCCTTTGTCCAGAAATAGCAGACATATGGCTTTGGCGTTGCTTTTTTGTAATTAGAAGGCCGCTAAATGCCACTGTGCACCACACTTGTATTATGCCCAGCAGTGAAGGGGTTAATTAGGTAGCTTGTAGGAAGCTTGTAGGGTTAATTTTAGCTTTAGTGTAGTGTAGTAGACAACCAAAAGTATTGATCTAGGCCCATTTTGGTATATTTCATGCCACCATTTCACTGCCAAATGCGATCAAATAAAAAAAATCGTTCACTTTTTCACAAACTTTTTGACTAACTTTAGGTTTCTCACTGAAATGATTTACAAACAGCTTGTGCAATTATGGCACAAATGGTTGTAAATGCTTCTCTGGGATCCCGTTTGTACAGAAATAGCAGACATATATGACTTTAGCATTGCTTTTTGGTAAATAGAAGGCCGCTAAATGCCTCTGCGCACCACACTTGTATTATGCCCAGCAGTGAGGGGGTTAATTAGGTAGCTTATAGGGAGCTTGAAGGGTTAATTTTAGCTTTAGTGTAGAGATCAGCCTCCCACCTGACACATCCCACCCCCTGATCCCTCCCAAACAGCTCTCTTCCCTCCCCCACCCCACAAATGTCCTCGCCATCTTAAGTACTGGCAGAAAGTCTGCCAGTATAAAAAAAAAAGTTTGTGTTTGTTTGTTTTTTAAAATTATATATTTTCTTCAGTGTAGAATACCCCCTACCACCCAACCTCCCTGAGCCCCCCAAACAGCTCTCTAACCCTCACCCCTCTCACTATTTGGTGCCATTTTGGGTACTGGTAGCTGTCTGCCAGTACCCACTTTTCAAACTAATGTGCATTTTTTTATATATATTTTTTTTTCTGTAGTGTATCTGGCCCCCCCTCAATACCCCCCTCCCCCTCTCCCAGATCCCTTATATAAATAAAAAGTTTCCCCCCTTTCTCACTCCCACCCCCACCACCAGCTCCCACCACAACACCACCCGCTCCCACCAAAACACCACAACCGGTGTAGATCGCAGGGGTGCGCACACAGGTGCGCGCACGCATCCCCGCCCCTTGTGCGCTCCCGCACGTACCGGGGACTAATCCGGCAAAAGTTTCCCAGTGATGGGCCACCCACCCTCCTCCCTGCAGCTGCTCCCACCCACCAACAATCAGCACCATTCCTGGCCGATGTAGAGTGGGCCACAGAGTGGCCCTCTTTACATCGGTGTGCCAGAAAAGGTATTGCTGTGATGCCTCAATATTGAGGCATCACAGCAATACCTTGAAAGCAGCTGGAAGCGATCAGGATCGATTTGAGCCGCTTTAAACACCTACGTCGTACAGGGTACGTCACTGGTCTTTAAAGTACGACATGATTAGTTAAGGGGTTAAATTATGAGCAGTTAGAAGTTGAACCAAGCAACTGACAATAAAGTTACACTTAGCAAATACTAATATAATATATTAGATCCTGGGCTGGCCTTTAGACTAAAGAACTAAAACTTTCTGTACAGTACTGTCTGGACCAGTATTAACCCCTTCAGTGACCAGACCATTTTTCAATCTTCTTACCGTTTGGGACCAGAGCTATTTTTACATTTCTGCAGTGTTTGTGTTTAGCTGTAATTTTCCTCTTACCCATTTACAGTACCCACACATATTATATACAGTTTTTTGCCATTAAATTGACTTTCTAAAAATACCATTACTGTCATCATATCTTATAATTTAATACAAAAAATATATAAAACAATGAAAAAATACACACTTTTTTGAACTTTGACCCCCAAATTCTGTTACACATCTACAACCACAAAAAACACCCATGCTAAATAGTTTCTAAATTTTATCCTGAGTTTAGAAATTACATGTTCTTGACTTTTTTGCAAGTTATTGAGAAAAAAGTACTAGTAGCACTTTGCTATTTCCAAACCATTTTTTTTAAATTAGTGATAGTTACATTGTAACACCGATGCTGTCAGGAATCCCTGAATAACCCTTCACATGTATATATATATATATATATATATATATATATATATATATATATATTAATAGACAGTCCAAAGTATTGATTTAGGTCCATTTTGGTATATTTCATGCCATCAATTCACCACCAAATGCGATTAAATAAAAAAAATCGTTAACTTTTTCACAAACTTTTTAACAAACTTTTGGTTTCTCGCTGAAATTATTTACAAACAGCTTGTGCAATTATGGCACAACTGGTTGTAAATGCTTCTCTGGGATCCCCATTGTTCAGAAATAGCAGACATATATGGCTTTGGCGTTGCTTTTTAGTAATTAGAAGGCCGCTAAATGCCGCTGTGCACCACACTTGTATTATGCCCAGCAGTGAAGCGGTAAATTAGGTAGCTTGTAGGGAGCTTGTAGGGTTAATTTTAGCTTTAGTGTAGTGTAGTAGACAACCCAAAGTATTGATCTAGGCCCATTTTGGTATATTTCATGCCACTATTTCACTTCCAAATGCGATCAAATAAAAAAATATCATTAACATTTTCACAAACTTTAGGTTTCTCACTGAAATGATTTACAAACAGCTTGTGCAATTATGACACAAATGGTTATAAAAGCTTCTCCGGGGTCCCCTTTTTTTTTTTAGAAATAGCCGACATATTTGGCTTTGGCATTGCTTTTTGGTAATTAGAAGGCCGCTAAATGCCGCTGTGCACCACGCTTGTATTATGCCCAGCAGTTAAGGGGTTAATTACCGGTAGGTAGCTTATAGGGTTAATTTTAGCTTTAGTGTAGATCTCAGCCTCCCATCTGACATATCCCACCCCCTGATGCTTCCTTGACCCCTCTCAAACATCTTTTTTCTCCCCCACCCCTCAATGGTCACACCCTCCTTAAAGTGGAGGTCAATTTTCATCAATGAGTGCACGGTTTTTAAAAATACTTTTAAAAACAGGGGCACTTTCATTGATCAAAATTAACATTGCACTGGATTTGAAGAAATACTTACCTTTTACTCCTGCAAAACCGGATCGCCGATCTCAGCCTGCCTCAGTTCCTCTGTACTGACGTCAGAAATGACGAAAATTGGCTTGCTCTAATCATGGCTTGCACCCCAGAGCGTCCAGCTTGTGATGCCTGGCTGTGATTGGAGGAAGCCAGTTTCGTCATTGCTGTGGTCTACAGCAGGAAGAAGAAGAAAGGGGATTGTCGATCCGGCTTTGCAGAAGTCAAATCCAGTGCAATGTTAATTTTGATCAATGAAAGTGCCCCTGTTTTCAAAAGTATTTAAAAACCGGGCACTCATTGATGAAAATTGAACTTCACTTTAACTACTGGCAGAAAGTCTGCCAGTACTAAAATAAAAGACTTTGTTTTACATAATTTCTTTATTTTTTTAAATTTAGTCTGCAGTGTTGGATCCCCCTTTAGCCCCAACCTCCCTGATTCCCCCCAAACAGCTCTCTAACCCTCCCCCTATTTGCTTCCATCTTGGGTACTGGCAGCTGTCTGCCAGTACCCAGTTTGCAAAAAAAAGGGGTTTTTTTTGTTGTTTTTTGGCATAAAAGCCAATTTTCTGTAGTGTAACAGCCCCCCCCTTAATAGCCTCCCCCTCCCCCTCCCAGATCCCTTTCTTTACATTTAATTACCCCCTTTCCCTCTCCCTCCATCCCATACAATGCAATAGAGAGTTATGTACTAGCACGCTACAATATTGAGGCATCACTGCAATACCCTGAAAGCATCTGGAAGCGATCATGATCGCCTCCAGCGCTTGAAACCCCAGAGGACGTGCCAGACACGTCCTTAGTCATTAACTTATACTTTTCAAAAACTCACTTTTAGTGTTCTGAATGGGAATTGCGATTCTCACTGTACAGACTTAAAATCTAAATGTCACTCCCACTGTACAGAATAAAAAATCAAAATATCTCACTGTGTAGAATGAGGTTTCTCTTTGCTCAATGGCAAATACCTAACTCCCAATTAAGAAAATGTGATTGCTGAGAGAAACCCACTTCTTAAAGATGAGAATACTGTACTTTACAATCCCAAAAATGCAAGTATAAGATAAAATGACAGATTTTAGTAACACATTTGCTGAACGTTATTTCTTGATGTTGTGGTTGTGATTTCTTGTCTCTTTGACCTTCCATAGATCTAGTTAACTGCGCGAGGATGTGATGTAGGAGCTACCTAAATATGGTGTTAGCTATAATCCATAAAGAGATTACAATAATCTCTAAAAAAGTGATCAAAGAACAAGCAATACAGATAGGGGGGCAGGACAAAGTGCTCTAAAGAAAGAGCTGACCAAAAAAAGGGAACATTAAATTCTACAAAGAGAGCCTTATAAGATATGTAAGTATCCAGAAAAAATGTGTTTTTAAACCAAAAATATTGGCAAAATGATGCTGATAAATGTAAAAAAATAATTGAAAAAGTAAAATGAATAAATAACTATTTAATAAGCTGTTTTAAAAAACAATAAGATAAAGATAACTAAAATTGATGCTGGCATCTAAACATAAATTGGGGGACCGTTAAAAAGGGTACAAAAATGATCATAAAACAGATAATGACACTTTATTATAACAAGTAATAACAGATATATGACACAAACGGATGAGTCAGTCCAGCTCACTGTGATAGTATAGATTCTATCAAAGTCCATGACACAGGAGATGTTAATAGATTCCGTTGAAATGATGACGTCAGATCATGTGACAGAGTAGCGTGATCCGCTGGCCTCCAATCAATAGTAGTTCTCTGCTTAAAACGATACTATGTATCTTCCATAGTGCAAAATCTTGATTGATGCTGATAATATTGATAGAATTTTTCGGTCAGCTCTTTCTTTAGAGCGCTTTGTCCCGCCCCTATCTGTATTAACTGTACGGGATATCACATATATAAATTAAATACATATGTAAATATCAGTCCACCCACTAAAAAAAGACTATATAAAATTTGTTTTATCAAAACTAAGGGGAAAATGGTCGATTTGCATTTAACATCTGCCATATGTTTTGTGAGCTCGTAAAATTCAGTGCATACTGGTAAAACAGTAGACATGAAGAACTGAAATTATTAGCACTTTACAACTGCAGCAACAGTGTAAATGCAGCCCTAAAAATTCATTCTTTACCCAGACAACCCAAGTGTGGGCTGAAAAGCAGCCTCCACTGCTTTGTACATTAAAGGACCGCTAAATACAGTAGAATTGCATAATCAATAAATGCATAATATAAGTAGATTTTGTTCTGACAAATATCAGTTAGTTACATTTTACTTCCTGATACATCATGTGACAGCCATTAGCCAATCACAAAATGCATGTACATATAAAAAGATTTTTGGACATTTAGATAATGGATGTTAAATGGAAGGTTGTTTAAAATGGGGTGCTCTGAGTAATGAAACTTTAAGCACTATGTCTTTGCTCTCTTTCATTTAAAACCTAGCCTCAAACTCACCACTAAAAAACTCTACGCCACAATACCACCACAATGATTTCAAACTGTGACTCCCACATTAACTCACTGCTAAACTAGCAATCACGTTGCCACACTCTGAAATGCTGCACTCACCAACACATCCAATCTTAAAAAAGTGTAACAATTTAGTGCCAGATTATACTCTTCAAGGGCACTCACCACCCATAAATGTCCTCTCATGCATCACAATAGCCTTTCTTATTATTCATTATTTGAGTAATGGGTTTATACTATGGGCTAGATTACAAGTGGTGCACTAACTGTTGCACACAAGCGATAAGATTATATCATGGCTCTTTGCGCATGTCGGAAGTAGCATGCATATTACTAGTTGAAAGTAAATGTGTTCACTTGAGCGAAATTTAATTTAATACACGTCAGGTTAGCACAACTTTAGAGCTTGGTTAACTGTTATGCTTGACTAAAAAGTTGCACAAAACACATAGAAAATACATTGTACAGTACAGTTACATTCATAATAACACTATTAATTATTAAAAAAATATTGCATTACAAAGTTATAAGGGTTATAACAGTATTACTATCTAGCCAATATCCATTCCCCCTACTCCCTAATTATAATATGTGGATAATATACAATATAATGTTTATGAGTTCTGTTTTCCCTTTCATTCATTCTGTTCCCATTGTCAGTATTGCCCCTATCCATTACGCCACTTTGATATTCCTGTTTCATTGGCCAATCCAGGTACACTACACCTGTGCACTCAGGTGTATTTAAAGGGTGATTTTTACACTTAGCATTAGTGTCCATGACTAAGGCAATGTATTGCCGAAACGCGTAGGACTTGTGTTTTTCTCTGTCCTGGATTGTTATTCGTTCTTTTACTATTTTTTAATTTACTCCATATATCGTTTTCAATAAAGCTATATACGTTTAGAAGGCTTGTTAGACTTTGTTCTATTTTGCTGTCTAATCGTTTTCCCACTAAGCCTCAGCGTATCCTGGACCGGAGGAGAAAATTTACCCTGTTTACGTCACTACCCGGAAGTGCTTAGCCGGTAGCGTGGATGTGAGGTGCCGCTACACAACGCTCACCCTGAAGAGGTCGGTGGCCAAAGTGGTTGAGAGGAGGTGGCTGACGCAGGGACCCAGGCTGTTTTGAGGATGGACAGTACCCTGGTGAACGATCCGCTGCCACAGGATTGCCCCAACCACAGGAATGACCAGCAGCGGTTGAGTGCTATATAAGGCTATATTTGCAGCTTTAGTGACTTGGGAAATTTACCGTTACCTTGAGCTATTGTGAGCGACTTTTGTATATATTGAATTGATTTTCTTTCCCTCATACGGCTCGGTTTACTGACTTACTTGCCATACTCTCCTTTGAATTTTTGGTATCAGGAATCCCTATTTTGCATTATTTTTGAACTTTCTGGGATTTAATTTTGATATGGAGAACCGTGACCTATTTTCCTTAAGACCAATGGCAACTATGGATATGGACAGGCTGACAATAGAGGACACTTTTGTCAATCAAAAAGAGACACTGTCTATTAGTGACATTTTTCTCCTCATGGAAAAAACTCTTATAAAGGAATATAAAATCTGGTGGGACAAAAGGGCCCTGGAAAAATATTTACTATTGGATTTAATCCCCAGAGGGCTCTGTATGAATAAATATCCCACTTTTCAGGTTGATGATCCCACTTTTGTTACAGAATGGAACCAGATTCTAACTGAGTGTTCCAGGAGACTTATGACACTAATTATTAGATTTAAAGAGACAGCTCTGCAATCAACACGTGAGGAGCTAGCTGACCTACAGAATCGTTTGAATGATTATACACTGCACCCTAAATATGGGGATATGGACTTACTATTAAAGGACTCTGTTAATAAATTTCGTGTTGAACTTGACAACTTTAAACTTAAGAAATTTATGAGGGACAATGAAGATCATGT
Source organism: Bombina bombina (assembly GCF_027579735.1). Lineage (NCBI taxonomy): Eukaryota > Metazoa > Chordata > Amphibia > Anura > Bombinatoridae > Bombina > Bombina bombina. The sequence continues at coordinate 244,338,943 of NC_069502.1, forward strand.
CCATAACAGGGTTTATACGTGGCATATACGTAGCAACACCACTAATAATAGGTCTAGATCTAGATCGAGATCAAGAGGCAGAAATGCATCCCGACCATTAGATAAACATGTATCTTTTTTAACCCCTATGCCTATTGAACAAATACCCTTACAACAAGTTGCCTCCCCATTACCACCTATACTCCCTACTGTGTCATCTGAGCAGGCAGTCAGATCTAAATCTGATAGCAATAGTCGCTATGATACTATGTTAACTAGAAATGCATCAAAGAGGAATGATACTAACTTACCATCCCTCTCAGAGCAAAGAAAACAAGCATTTCTTAGTGAGAATGAAGGAGAAGTAAGTGCTATGACTACAGAGTTAGCCCCTTCAATAACAAGAAATGATCAGCAGGTTTTTCACAGGGACCTAGCCTCAGGAGAGGGGGGGGAGGAAGAGGAGGAAGAGGACAAAGAGGCAGAGGGGCAGGAAGACACAGAAGAGGGGGCAGGAACAAGTATGTAATCTAAATGTAGTTAACCTTTCCAGTACTCCACTCACTGAACCAGAGTGTGAAGTATTGGGCTTGGGTTTAGGTTTCATCCCTACTAATAAGTTTAACCTATTTGATACAATAGTGGATTTAAATAAATTGGTTCGTGACTTAACTTTGAAAAAGTATTTTTGGAATAAAGAGCAATTAGGGGAAGTTCCCGACACCAGTGTTCAGAATTTATTTCAAGATCTCCCTAAAATTTATGACATGGTTGAATTTGGTGAAACTTTTGATTATCTACAACTCCATACTTTAGGCCAAGAAGCAACAGTTGATGAATCTCTCTTAAATATCACGCAAGGGGGTTTTAAACCCCAGTCTATCTTTTACCCCACTAGGGAGAGAGGCCCTTTTTTAGAAGCCTTCCACCACAGGGTGGAGGAGGATCTTATCAAACTCTCTGCTGACTGCAAACACCCCCGCCCTAATCTTACCAAAGCCCAGGCCTTGGCTCTTGAGTCTCTCAATAGTAGGGACAATATTATCATTAAACAGGGGGATAAGGGTGGGTGTGTTGTGGTCCAAGATAAGACAGCGTATTTAACAGAAGCAAACAGACAGTTGGGTGACACAGAGGTGTATCAGGTTTTGAGGAGTAATCCCACTGATGAATTTAGGAGAGACTTGGCGTCATTAATTGATGATGGTATAGAAAATGGCATTTTGGATCAGAACACAGCAGATTTTTTATTTGTCTCAAATCCTATTGTTCCAATTTTCCATCACCTCCCCAAGGTACATAAATCCTTGGAGGAGGTGAAGGGAAGGCCAATTGTGGCAGGAATTGGTTACATTTTTGAGAACATATCTACATGGGTGGAATCTCTACTCCAACCCATTGTGTTCAAATTGCCCACATACATCAAAGACACCAAGCATTTACTAAATTGTTTACAGCAAGGGAATTGGGATGAGAGATCACACTGGTTAACAGTGGATGTTGTGGGGCTATATTCAGCCATTCCCCATGGCAGTGGTCTCGAAGCCATGTCATACATGCTGGATAATTTCAGTAATTATGGTGAAAGTCTCAAATTGTTTTTGTTACAGACACTTGAGTTCCTGCTAACCCATAATTTTTTCCAGTTAACGGCAAATTCTATCTGCAAAGGCGTGGCACAGCGATGGGGGCCAAGTTTGCCCCCGCATACGCCAACCTTTTTATGGGTTGGTGGGAGGCATGCCACGTCTTTGCAGATAGAAACCCATTCAAGACTGAAATTACTATGTACAAAAGATATATCGATGACCTCCTGTTCATTTGGACGGGGGGTCATGATAGATTAGTACAATTTGTGGAATATCTTAACACCAATGATGTAAACCTTCAATTTACACATGCTAGTGATAACACCAGTATACCTTACTTGGATCTCCTTTTGATAGGGGATAAGGATGCTGGGGTTATTAAAACTACCCTATACCGTAAGCCCATTGCTACCAATGCTATTCTACATGGAAGGAGCAATCATCCAAGACATATGGGATTTGGAGTTGCTAAGGGCCAGTTTATTCGCATTAAGCGTAACTGTACGGATATTGAGGATTTTGAGAGAGAGAGCCAGACCATGATGAAGAATTTATTGGATAGAGGCTATCACAAGAAAACTGTGAGCAGAGCGCTTTTGGAGGTCAATCGGTTGGATAGAAAGCAATTACTTATTGATCATGGTACACAGCATGACAATAAGAATAAATTTGATGCTTCCAAGCCACTTTTTGTGACCTCTTATAGTGCACAATTTAATGCCATATGTAACATAGTGAAAAAGCACCTTCCAATTCTTGCGGCTGAAGACAGTTTCAGAAACATTACTTCAGAAGGCTGCAACTTTGTTTCAAGGAGGGGATGTACTCTGGGTAATACCATATACCCTAGTCTATTACGTCAACCATCCTTACAGAGAAGCAGTTGGTTGGATGTTAAGGGGCATTACAGATGTAATTTTAGCAACTGTATAGCCTGTGGTCATACAAGATCTACAAATAACTTCCAGTCAGCAGTGACTCAAAGGGTCTATGACCTTAATTCATATACCAACTGCCGCTCGACCTATGTCATTTACATGGTGGATTGTACCCAATGTAATAAACAATACATAGGATGTACTTCTAGGGAGGCAAGAAGCAGGATTAGGGAACACTTAAATAACATTGAGAACGGCTCTGAATGCTCAGACCTGGCCAGACATTTTATCCTTTTCCATGGCAAGGTTGTCACGACATTCAAATGGCAAGTTATAGATCATATTCGTCCCTCCATAAGAGGGGGAGATCGCTCAGCCAAACTACTCTACAAGGAGGCCTTCTGGATTTTCAAATTGAATACCAGAAGACCCAATGGATTTAATATTGATGGTGACATCATTAATTTCTGGTGCCACCACAAATAACTAGTATGAGATATACTCTATTGTACTATAAGTTATGGGATTCTTTCTTTATATGTATATATGAATAGATGAGTTAGCCCACCTACACATACATAAAAGGTTTTTTGAGGGCAAGAGGGGAATTTGGCTGTTAAGATTATGCTAGTGTATTAAATATACTTAATCACTATAGGCAGGTTTTTTTGTATGATTGCAGTATACAAACATTATTACTATCTAACTTTGATATTTCAAATATTGATCAGGAATGAGTCATATATGAATTCTGTTTGATTTTGACATGCAAGAATCGCTCATAGTGGAGATATGCGATTAACTTATTCCCTAATTATATTTGTGATTAGATTATTTTACTGTGAAGGGTTTTCTTATACTTGCACATTTTATTATTTGCTGCCTCTGTTCCGATAGTTTATAACAGTATTACTATCTAGCCAATATCCATTCCCCCTACTCCCTAATTATAATATGTGGATAATATACAATATAATGTTTATGAGTTCTGTTTTCCCTTTCATTCATTCTGTTCCCATTGTCAGTATTGCCCCTATCCATTACGCCACTTTGATATTCCTGTTTCATTGGCCAATCCAGGTACACTACACCTGTGCACTCAGGTGTATTTAAAGGGTGATTTTTACACTTAGCATTAGTGTCCATGACTAAGGCAATGTATTGCCGAAACACGTAGGACTTGTGTTTTTCTCTGTCCTGGATTGTTATTCGTTCTTTTACTATTTTTTAATTTACTCCATATATCGTTTTCAATAAAGCTATATACGCTTAGAAGGCTTGTGGGACTTTGTTCTATTTTAAAGTTATAAGGGCTCAACTATCTAAGGCTGGCAAAGGGCTTTGACATAGATATGTATATACATACACATGTCTATGTATCTGTATTTATATGTGAATATGTATTTACAGACATATATAGACAGATAAAAACATATGTACACACATATATACACATATAAATACATAAATACACACACATTATATATATATATATATATATATATATATATATATACAGCTTCCATCACATCAAGGCACTCTCTGGTATTAAAGTAATCAAATTTCTTTAATGTGATGTTTTGGGGGTTTTAACCCCTTCTTCAGACCATAAAAAAACATATATACTGTATATGTGCAATAGAGCTCTTTGCATTCAAGTAGCTGAATACATTAAAAATCATATTTATTCAATATTAATATTTAATAAAGTGTTTAACTGTGTATGTACTTTAAATATTTCACATTCCAATGTTCTTCACATAGGGGGATATGTTCTAAATATTTTTAAATAGATATTTCTCTCTCTCTCTATAAATATATATATATATATATATATATATATATATATATATATATATATATATATATATATATATATATATATATACACACAATAAACAAGAGAAAATAATCAGAAAATAAATAAGCGCACAGAAATTATAGTTCTTTTCACAAAAAGTCTTTGGAGTTCCAAAAATATATTTTTTTCCCTTTTTTGTATACCACAATTGGACAAAAGTAAGTTATTGCCTTCTTGCCAGAAGTACCCTCAATCGTATGAGGCAATTTAAACGCACAGAATTGACCTCAGATGTAAGGAATCTCTGATCCGTTCAATTCCCTTCTTATGGTGTTTTTGCTAGTTGGACCACTTGTAGCCACTGGGTACACTTTGTCTGGTAGAAACTTCCTGTTTTCTCTGCAGACTTGGATCTTTATGTCTCCTCAGAATATGGTTGGATAGTAGAAAGTATTCACAGGCCGGGTACGGGCCTCTCTACGATCCGCTCCATGCTGAAGATGCTCGGGAAGTAAGCCAGGTACCGGGACTGGAGGAGGCAGAGTGACAGCAAGTGAGAGGTGGGTTGTGGGAGGGACTGATTAGTTAGAGGCGGGTAAAATGGAGGGACCAGCAGATTGTATGAAGAGCCAGTTAGAGGGAGGGATAGTCAGTCACAGAGCAAGAAGAAACGGTGGAGGAGCCTAGGCTCTGTGACCCAGTGGCTACAAGTGGTCCAACTAGCAAAAACACCATAAGAAGGGAATAGAACGGATCAGAGATTCCTTACATCTGAGGTCCATACTGTGCGTTTACATTACCTCATACGATTGAGGGTACTTCTGGTAAGAAGGCAATCACTTACTTTTGTCTAATTGTGGTATTCAAAAAAGGGAAAAAAATATATTTTTGGAACTCCAAAGACTTTTTGTGAAAAGAACTATCATTTCTGTGCGCTGATTTATTTTCTCTTGTTTATTGTATTTATCATGGTGTTAAGGGTACACTAAATCTGTTATTTCATGCTGCACAATATATGATAGACATACATAACCTTTTTCTAAAACGAATTGTGATATATATATATATATATATACATATATGTATTTAAAAAAGTTTTAGCACTGGTTTTACATCTTTATTAACATATATATATATATATATATATATATATATATAAGAATCTAGCCGGGCCTAGCATTCACGGTAATCATCTCACACCGGGCTGCACAACAAATGCTTGCATACAACAAAAAAAAGAAAGGCATTCTCCGGATTTACATAGGGCTAATCTTTTTAATCTCTCGTGACATTTTGTGTTGTAATTCTCATGTTCAGACCAACAACAATACACAAACTGTACAGCAAACTTATTTACCACTCACCTCATGTGCACATTACCTTTTAGTGAATCAAAAATACGTATGTCATCAGGCAGCGCCCGTTGCCTAGCAACCTGCTGTAAACACTTGCTAGGGCAAAAAAATCCTTATCCATGACAGACGACGCTAGATGCAGACATAACTAAGTATATGGTAAGTACATGAGATACATACAATATTAGAACCAATCATAAAGGAACTATACATATATTATAGGCAAATATGCGCTTTAAAAGTAAACAAAACATGCTTTAACTAATGCGCTACCATTAATAATATAAGCTGCACATTTCTCCTTCATGAACATATCACATCACTCATATGTAGTAAATGAAGGTGCAGCTAAATAACAATATATCGCCTGCAAAACAAAATAAACAAAAAATAATTTAAAAAGAAACAAAAAAGAACAAAAGAGATAAGTAAATAAATTAAATTAAAGTCAGAACCAAAAGCAGTAAAAAAAGCAAAACAAAAAAAAAACAAGAGAAAATAAGGAAAAGAGAGTATAAGACAAGATAAAAATAAAAAAAAAGATAAAAATAATAAAGAAAGAAAGAATAGAAAGATAAATAGGAGATAGACAAAGAAGAAAAGAAACATAAACAAACAACATATCATATAAATCCCTACATTTTGGTTAGAAAGAATTTTGTGTTTTGTCCCTTTGGGATAAGAGCTTCAAGCTCAAATGTCCATCTTGCTTCCCTCTGCAGGAGTAGTTTTTCCCTGTCTCCTCCTCTTTTAAGTATTGGCACATGGTCGATGATACACGGTGCCCACTTTGTTAAAAGTGCTGTGGTACTAGCTGATCAGATTCACCATTTTTTATTGCTTGGCATATGGCACTGCGATAATTGGCCATCCGAGTCCTCAAGTTGTCATAAGTCTTACCAATGTAAAACAAACTGCACAGACATTGAAGTAAATAGACGATATAGGGAGTAGTGTAGGTTACCCTATGCTTAAGGTGATATTTTTTCTTATGCCTGGAGTGATTAAAGAATCATCCAGTTAACATGCCATTGCAAGTAGTGCAGCAACTGCACCTATAGCATCCAGGTTTCAATGTTTGTTTTTCCAACCAATTCTTGAAGTAACAATGAACTGGGTCTGTCATTTGTAGGCTATCTTTCAGTGATTTACCCTTACGATATCCAATGCGTGGTACTTCCATGTTTTTGAAGGGTAGTGATTCATCACATTATAGGATCTCCCAATTATTTCTCAGAATGCGGTTAAATTCATTCTTATCAGTGGCATATGTCGTGGTGAATGTCAATCTCTTTTTACTCTCCTGATCAATTATCTTGATACCTTGTTCAGCAGCTGCTAGTTCAATCTGTTCTTTTAGAGCCCAGTTTTTGTAGCCTCTTTCACTGAAACATTGTTGCATCTCCTTTTGTTGGATCAAGGCAGTCTCTTCTTTGGTATTGTTTCTTCAGACCCTCATAAATTGGGACTTTGGGAGTGCCTTCTTCAATGCAGGACAGGAGGGTGACAACTTGAAGCTTCCAATAGGGAATTCTTATCGGTGGGTTTTTTATATAGGGTAGTTTGTAGCATGCTGTTTTCTTTGAAGATTTTCAGATCCAGGAACTCTATTTTGTTCTTATTCCAGTTAATTTTGAATTTCAATGATTGATGCTGCTGATATAGTTCAGTGAACCATTTCTGCAATGATACAGAGCTCCCTCTCCATATAATCAGGAGGTTGTCAATATACCTCTTGTAAAGGATCACAGATGTTCTTCTTATCCAGTTCAAACTCATCCATAAACACCTTAGACAACTTTCCAGGAGATCCAATACAAATTCCGCTGGTGGCCCCTATATATGGGCATCTCTGTAAGTGCCTTCTTACTGATTCCAGTCCTTCCCCATGTAGAATAACAGTATATAGAGTGGTAACGTCTAGCGTTACCAACAAATCATCACTCTCAACTGGTACCAATGTTTTATGTAATCTTATTACATCTCCAGCATTTTTCACATAGCTGACCATATGATGCACAATGGGTTGCAACATGCTATCCACGTATATTGCTAAAGGTTGCAATAGAAAATCTACTGCTGCCACAATAGGTTGACCCAATGGCTCTTTGAGATCTTTGTGCACCTTAGGCAATGTGTAAGAGACCGGGACTTTAGGATGTTTAACCTTAAAATAGTCGAATGTCTGCTTGTCAATCCATTCAATCTCCTGGGCCTTAGTTAGCAATGGATCGATCTCATTCTTAAATTGTAAAGTTGGATTACTTGGTAATTTATGGTATGTGGTAGTTTCATCTAGTTGTTGCAGGATCTCCTTCTGATAATAAGGGTAGTCCATAATAACCACTGCACCACCTTTATCTGCTCTCCTTATAGCAATGGTATCATCTTTAGTCCGTCTGTTATATCAAACCTGCCGATTTAAGGTTGACTCAAGCAGGTCCTTTTCTAGCTTATGGCAAAATGTCATAATGGTGTTGTTTGTGCTGGTTGGGTCAAATTTTCCTTTCTTTTAAAACTTACTATATTCTCCTGTGTTGGAACCAAAGTATTCATTCAACTTCAGGATACACTGGAACCGGAGGATATCAATGTGCAAATCAAATTTCTCAGTATAGTTAGTGGGCAAAAAGAAAAGTCCTTTTTGTAGCAGTGTCAATGTCCTGCTACAGATTGTGATTACTAAGTTGTTTTCACTTATCGTCTCCTCTGACTTGGTGGTCTGTCCCTTGTCGTTACCCCTCCTCGGATGTGGGCACCTACCCCGTTTTTTTTACAAGTGACAATGCCTCTTTCCTCGTATGATATATTGGTATCCTGCTTAGTTTGTTGATTATCTGAATCTGTTCCAGACCCTGAGCTGTCAATAGTGGTCAGGTTATATGGTCTTCTTGCTCTAAACCATCTTGGGTGATACTCTCTCCACCTTTGTCATTCATCTGGCTTAAGCAGCCATTTGTAGACTCTCCTCTCACGATAGTCCTCTAGAACTGTTTTTGAACTCAGTAAGTTCTTTTTGGTATTGTTCAAGTTGGGTTTTAATCTTATTTTCCCAATCTGTTTCTCCTTACTCAATCAGTATTGGTAAATGATCCTCTTTATAATAATCAATCTCTGCTTTACTTAAAGCCAGCAGCCTTCTCACCTCTTGGATTACTAATAAGATGAGATCCAAGGAGCATTTATTTAAGATGCTGCACCATTTCTCACAAAATATAGGGTTATTTTTGCCTATTATAGGAACATGCTTAAATCTAAGGGGGATATTTATCAAAGCGTAAATCTCAGATCATTCGCCGGTGTCAATACGTTTGCCAGACATTATTGCTGCGGATCAACATACAATGTCTTTATTTTAAAAAAAAAAAAACATCAAACCAAGTATGGCGCAATGAGCATTGGACTGTTGTTAACTAACAGTCATCAATGTCGCGGTTATTCTGTTTTTTCCCCAACTTTATTTATACCATTTCATTACTGTCCATGAACAAGCACATTTCTCTAAATCAAATCTTTTATTTTCCTTCAGTTAATGTCCAAGAAATAGCTTGATTTATACCTCAACAAACAATATCTTATAAAAAGTAATTTTTTTATTTATTAGTTATACAAAAAAATCTGTTATATGATATATTCACATAAATTAATTTGTATTTTTATTTCTAAAAATTATGATATGCCTATCTCATTTATGTTTTGTTTTTAAATCATTAATAAAGCTAGAATTTGTACATATATCTTTGCACATACTTGTGTGTATATATATATATATATACTGTATGTCCTGGGTTTTGTGTACCCAGGACATACTTGAAAATGAGAGAAATCTCAATGTATCTTTCCTGGTAAAATATTTTATAAATAAATAATAAATATATATATATATATATATATTTATATATATATATATATCTGAAATCATTTGCAAACATATTTACATGTCCCTAAATTCCTTTTTTGGTTCTAAACAATGTTGTCTTTCAATCAATGGTTATTTTAAGAGCAGGCCCAGTTTTATCTCTGCACCTATGTAACCCTTCTTGATAGCAGTCTAGTTTTAAACACCACCCCTACACAGGTGTTAATAAAATGGGCAGGCATATAAGATGGCATTTCTTAATGAAAATGAAAATCAAGAGAAGGAAGAAAAACACTGAAAATAGCATGACAGTAAATAATGAGCTGATTTTATTTTCTGCTGTATCTGATTCATAACAGTTTGTTAGGTTGACTATTCCTTTAAGCAATCAAACATCATTTGATTATTAAAATCATTGTTATAAATATTACACTGTGTGGCCTAATGTCATCATCAATATTTATCTTTATTACTAATTTCACATATACTGTACATACTTCCAAAGTATGATACTAAATGTAACAAAAGGCACTTACATGTTCTGATGAGTGATCAATGACTCAAGTAAAGAGCAATTTGATTCGTTAGTGATAGTATAAAATGTATATTTCCATCAGATTGGCTGATGTCAACAATCATGTGATTATGCATTTACCAATAAGTTGTGGAAAACTCTACTACTTTGTGGCTTCTTTTTAAGTTTGAGTATTGCGTCAAATACGACGCAATAAGGAAACCTCTGAACAACCAAGTTGCGACATATTTGATGCAAACTGGAGAGTAAAGTATTCAAATTATTTTTAATATTGTATATACATACTTTTGTAAATATGTATGTATATATATATATATATATATATTTATCCCTATATCTACTAGTGCACTAAATGTGGAGCAATAATATTGTTTGATTTAGAAAGAGTATACAATTTTAATAGTTTCTAATTTACTTTTTTATGTAATATGCCTTATTCACTTGCAGCATCGAAACATAAGCTTTCTGTGTTTTCAGACTCCCATTGATTTCTATGGCATCCACTACCTCAAGGGTTTGAAAACTAGGTACGCTGCGTCAGAATAGATGCAAGCGTACCTGTTAAATAATTGAGAAATTGAGAAAAGGGTCAAATAAAGTTGAATGTGAATTCGAAACATCTGTAATGACGCAAGCATCGATCTGCGTCGGATTGAGATCTCGGGAGCGTATATTTCGTCACACATTTCAACATTTGACGATCTTGACGCTTTGTTAACTACGGCGGATCAATCTCGCATCAAATACGATGCAGGATTCCAGTGTATTATCAGTTGACGCTTTGATAAATATCCCCCTATATCCATTAGGTATATAATGTTTCCTGTGATATTCTGACAGGTATTTACCGTGCAGTTCCAAATCTTTATCTTTTTTCTTTAATTTAAGCAGGTGTGACGCAATATGTTTGGCAGGTTTATCCAAAGGTAAATGAATCAAAAAAAAAAGAATGTCAGCTACATCCTCTTCAGAGAAGTGAAAAATACTTACTCCTGGAATTGTAGTATCACTGATCTCCTTGTCTGATATGGCCTCAACCTGTGACTTAATAAATTAGAATAGTTGGAAAAAAAGTCCTATATCTTCCCAGGCCGGGTGCTTTAGGCAAAAGTAATCAAATAAATCTAGCCGGGACTAGCACTCACGGTAACCGTCTCACACCGGGATGCACAACAAAAGAAGGAAGGAACTCTGTGGATTTACATAGGGGTAATTTTTTTAATCCCTTGTGGCGTTTTGGGGTGTAATCCCCATCTTCAGAACAACAACAATGCCCAAACTGTACAGCAAACTTATATACCACTCACCTCATGTGCACATTACCCTTGAGTGAATCAAAACAGGCGCGCAGCCCGGTGTGCTTTGTCATCAGGCGGCGCCCATTGCCTTGCAACCTGCTGTAAACACTTGCCATGGCAACAAAATCTCTATCTATCCATGACTGTTACCAAAGTGCAAAATTAAAAACAACAACTGACGCTAAATGCAGACATAACTAAGTATATGGTAAGTACATGAGATACATACAATATCAGAAACAATCCTAAAGGAACTATACATATATCATAGGCAAATATGCACTTTAATGGTAAATAAAACATGCTTTAACTAACCCGCTATCATTGATAATATAAGCTACACATTACTTCTTCCTGAACATATCACATCACTTATATGTAGTAAATAAAGGTGCAGCTAAATAACAATGAATCGCCTGTCAGATGAAAAACAAAAAATAAGTTAACAAGAAACTAAAAAGAACAAAAGATGAGGCAAAAAAACCAAGACAAAAACAGGAATGACAACAAATAGAGATAAGTAAATAAATTAAATTGAAGCCAGAACCAAAAGCAGTAAAGAAATTAACAAAAAAAGAAAAAAAAGAGAAAATAAGGAAAAGAGAGTAAAAATAAGATAAGATAAAAAACAAAATAAGATAAAAATAACAAAGAAGGAAAGAAAGAATACAAAGATAAATAGACAAAGAAGAAAATAAACATATACAAACAACATATCATATAAATCCCTGCATTTTGATTAGAAAGACCAATTGGTATCTAACGGCAAGAAGGCCCTATAGAAAACTATTCCATTCCAATTTTGTTTTTAGTCCCTCGAGGGTAATGTGCACATGAGGTGAGTGGTTTATAAGTTTGCTGTACAGTTTGGGTATTGTTGTTGGTCTGAAGATGGGGATTAAATCCAGAAAACATCACAAGGGATTAAAAAGATTACCCCTATGTAAATCCGGAGAGTGCCTTTTTTTGTATATCTATCTATCTATCTATCTATCTATCTACACCTATATATATATATATAGTATATATATATGTGTGTGGGTATTTAAGTATTATTAGACCATATTCTGCTATATGAAAAACATTGGCATGTGGAATACTCATATTTTATGTTGGGTTTAGTGCACTTGAGCAAACGCGATCAGGTTAGCGTGCAAGTAAGGTTCTAAAAAAGGTTCATTGCACCAGGGAGGTTGTGATTCTTTTTATTTGCTGTAAGAGGGCCAAAATAGATGGACTACCATAATTTATATAGTCTAAAATGCTTATAAATTGTATCACATATATATATAAACGATTGGATAAACCCCCGGGCCTGCCCATAGTGGCAAGCAATGGATCTCTATGCGAGAGGTTGGGGTGCTGGCTGGATGATGTCTTGCAACCTATAATGTTGGCCCTGCCGGGATATATTAGAGATAGTGCTCATTTAATTTCACAGCTTAAAGATCTAAACTGGCACGAAAATTATGTTTGGGCAACTATAGATGTGACGGCCCTTTACTCTAACATACCGCACTCTTTGGGACTTCAGGCAATTGATGCAATGTTGCATAGACATTCTAATTATGGAGATGACTTTATCCTGTTCATAGTCCAAGTAACAGAGTTTTTGTTACAACATAATTTCTTCATGTTTCAAGGGGATTATTATCTGCAGAGATGCGGTATGGCCATGGGGGCTAAATTTGCCCCCGCCTATTCTTACATCTACATGGGCTGGCTTGAATTGAACCGCATCTTTGCAGATAATTTCCCTTATATTGATAACATGATTCTATATGGTCGCTTTATCGAGGACATTGTTGTCATTTGGGACAAACAGAATGGCCATATGGTTGACTCTTTTGTAGAATTTATGAATGATAATAGATATAATCTGTCTTTTACTGCTGAGTCGAGCTCGACTAGTATTCACTTTTTAGACTTATTGATTGAAACTAGACAGGATAGAATCATCACTTCTACATTCTGCAAACCATTGGCACGTAACACAATTTTGCGAGCGGATACTTGTCATGTCCCTCATCTCAAGAGAGGTATACCTAAAGCACAATATCTGCGATTACGCAGAAATTGTTCTGAAATTACCCAATATTACGAACAAGCTCAGGAATTGACCTCTAGATTAGTTGAGAGGGGATATGACAGAACATCCCTCAAAAAACTGGAGAAACAGATAGCCTTTACTGATAGAAAAGAATTGTTCATACCACATAAGAAAAGGTTTAAATTATCTAACACTGGACAAAAACAATCTCAGCAAAAAAATATATTATTTATTACTGAATATAGTAGACAATACAGAGATATCTGTAATATAGTACAGAAAAATGTAACTATAGTTAAGGGGGATGACTCCCTAATAGAAGTACTATCTAATGGGGTAAAATGTGTAACTAGAAAAGCCCCGACTATTGCAGATATGACTAGGAAATATTTAGTCGGAAAACCAATCACTGACAACACTACCACTAATTTGCTTAGTCCCAGAATTGGATGCTTTAAATGTGGCCATGTACCATGCAAGGCCTGCTCCTGCATATCTGTTACTGATACATTTTCCTCAAGTGTTACAAAACAAGTCTTCCAAATTAAAGATAGAATTGACTGTAACTCCAAATTTATTATTTATCTAGTTAATTGCCTTCATTGTACTAAACAATATGTAGGGATCACGACTCGACCCTTTAAGGATAGAGTACGTGAACATTTAAGATCCCTTGAGGATAAAGAACCCAAAACACCTGTAGCGAAACACTTCAGACTCCATGGTATTGGACCAAAGTATTTTTCCTGTGTTGGTATTGATATTATCAAAAAGCATCCAAGAGGGGGCGATAGAGAAAAGTGTCTGAGAAAAAAAGAGATCTTTTGGATAGTTAAGTTACATACTAGAACTCCAGAGGGAATGAATAAAAGAATGGATGTAGACCTATTTGTAGAATGAGTGTAGACATCATCCATTTCCCATCTGGAATGTAGAAACAAGGGGTTAATTTGTTAACTTGATTGCCATATTTAACTTGATTGCCATATCTATCTTTATATTTGTATTTATCATTGGACCTATTTTTAGGAAAATCAATCCTTGAATCTTCCTTCTATTTGCTCTTCTTGACTAAGATGTGTTACTAATTAAATGTCTACTTAGAGAAGATTTAGTTATGCTTATTTGTTCTTTTGGTTCCTCTTTTTTTCATTGCCAAAATGTACATATTTTTATGGTTTCATTCATTTTTATTTTTTGTCATTATTTTGCAGTATCTCTCTCTATAGTGCATATGGAGAAAACATATTTATCATTTGTTATAACATTTTCAAGTGTATATATATTTTTATCTCATTTAACATTTTTTATTTTTCTAAACTAATTGTTTGATTTATATGGATGGAATATAGTGACTATTGGGACACTAAATAATATTTATTGTTTAATGATATACTACTTCAGGCTTATCTAAATGTGTATATTTTTGATGTCCCATGGTCATTGCATTATCTATGCATATTCTTATATATATGGTCCTTTATTGCATTGTTTCTTGCGTTTGTATTGACATATATGTACACACTTTTATTTTTGTGTTTACATATATATATATCTTTTTTTCAAACGAATTGTTTTATTTTTTAAAAAAATGTTTTTTTATTGTCTCATTTTTCTGATTTATAAGTTGATGTGAACGCATACTTGGATGTATTAATTTAATACATATTTACAAATGTATTTGTGAGAGATATTAAGCCTCTATGCTTACCAATGGTACACTCAGGTGGACTAAGCATTTGAATTAACAGTTCATGATTAGCATCTGTTTCTTTACTACCTGATTGGCTGATGGCTTTGCTCTGAGATCGTTACCTCTGATGAAGCGCATGTGCGCATGCGCGAAACGCGTCAGGTGTATTCTAGGTTACACACCTTACTATGAGCAACATTGCTGAATAAACTTCTTTGCACAAGTTCCATGAGTCCGGAGTTCCTGTCTCTTCCTCCTTTGGATGTTTGGAGTCCTATATATATATATATATATATATATATATATATAAATATATATATATATATATATATATATATATATATATATATATGTATGTATATATACAGTTGTATGCAAAAGTTTAGGAACCCCTGACAATTTCCAAGATTTTCATTAATAAATAATTTGGTGTTTGGATCAGCAATTTCATTTTGATCTATCAAATAACTGAAGGACACAGTAATATTTCAGCAGTGAAATTAGGTTTATTGGATTAACAGAAAATGTGCAATATGCATCAAAATGAAATCAGACAGGTGCATAAATTTGGGCACCCCAACAGAAATATTGCATCAATATTTAGTAGTTCCTCCTTTAGCAGAAATAACAGCCTCTAGACGCTTCCTATAGCCTATAATGAGTGTCTGGATTCTGGATGAAGGTATTTTGGACCATTCTTCCTTGCAAAACATCTCCAGTTAAGTTAGGTTTGATGTTTGCTGAGCATGGACAGCCCGCTTCAAATCACCCCAGAGATTTTCAATGATATTCAGGTCTGGGGACTGGGATGTCCATTCCAGAACATTGTACTTGTTCCTCTGCATAAATACCAGAGTCAATTTTGAGCAGTGTTTGGGGTCGTTG
This sequence comes from Bombina bombina, assembly GCF_027579735.1. NCBI lineage: Eukaryota > Metazoa > Chordata > Amphibia > Anura > Bombinatoridae > Bombina > Bombina bombina. Next base: position 244,354,865 of record NC_069502.1, read on the forward strand.
TCTTGTTAAAATATCCAGCCCCGGCATAACTTCAACTTTATTCTCAAGTATCTGCTGAGTGGAATCCATGCAACCCTCAACTTTAACAAGATTCCCAGTACCGGCACTGTCCGACTCCCATGGGCACCAAGCCGAATTTACTGCACGGCTATAGGCTAAGAGGTGAAAACGTCACCTCTTAGCAAAAAATTTTTTTAGCCGTGAACTGCCGTAGCAGCTAAGAATGGCGATCAATTGATACAAATAAAGGAGCTTTCTACATAAGGTATCTTATATTTCATGAATAAAAGTCCCCTTTATTTGTTTCAGTAGTCAATCCTAGCGTTTGTCAAACGCTAGAATTTACTTTCACTTTAATATCTCATAGAAGACAGTAGTTGTGGCTTTTTTCATTTTACCATAGTGTGTTTTTTAAACATTGCAGTTTGTAAATCATGTTTTTAAAAGAAGACTGCTTTTTAATTGTATTTTTTAGCCACTTAATGTTTACATTGTACCGAAAGGGTTAACTGCTAACATTGAGGCTGTTTTCAGATTGTTATTAAAAAAGAACACATTTGGTACAGTGTGATCGCGACTCATTATATTAGAAAAAAAAAACGTTCAGTAGTGTGAACTTGTGGCGACAAAAAAATGGTCATTCCATGAGAGTAACCTGTATTATAATGCGGAAACTTTGATGGGAAATTCTAATATACTAAACAATAAAATTAGCTTAGGTGCACCTTTTCATACATTCCTGTCTTGCCAGTGGCAACACCAGCAATTGTAAGAAATCTACTGCATGTACTGTGAAAATTAGTTTACATAGAGACATATAGATTATTTGAACCTTTACAAAACAGAGATGGTTGTTATTTTTACTGAATGAAACAAAAACAATATGTCCACAGCACTCCAAGAATGAAAAAATGTATTTAAGGTAACATATCCAAAGTAGACAGCGACATTTTGGGTAGTAAACCCTTAGTCATGCACATTCAAACTATTAATTGCAGTGCACACCTGTTAATTACTGTGTAGCTACACCTGTTCACCAATAGCATATATTTTTTTAATACCCCCTTCAGGTAAGGAGTGATAGTTTCTTACTCAAACAAATGCACCAACAATTTTTAATTAAAAAATTCATATCATCAATCTCTACAAAAAAACAAAACAGTATACCAAGATAATTATTACTCATTCACATAATGTTATACATAAACTGAAACATCATAGTCTTTGTTCATTCCATATGGTCTCATTGCACTTAAGGTGGATATCCAATATACTGTAGTTCCTCCTTTTGAAGAAAAGTTCCCTATTACCCCCTCTTCTAGGCAGTTTAACCTGATCTATATCTTGCCATCTTTCTGTTGGCTTATTGAGTGCCCTGCTTCCTATTTTCTTTTCAAAAAAGCTATTTTTATTCCCAGAACTTAAACTGCACCCTGCTGACTTCTAAAGGCTCACCCTGCTACATACTTTATATGTCCCTAATTGGCTTTAGATAACAATTGCAAAGCAGTGCACTCTATGCTAACATTATAGCCAGAGTTAGCCTTACAGTCTGAGGACTAAAGCCTAGTTTTGCTCCTCTAAATAAGTAAAATAGTGGGTGGAATTTTTAAATAAACTCTCCTGGTTTCAGATACTTATGTATTGCTGGCAATTTATATTATTATCAACAACATATGCAAAAATTACCACATTTGTTAAATGTTGTATTTTTCATTTAGTTAGCGACCTTACGTTATACAGCATAAATTATACACATGCAGACCACTTGCCAAAAATAAAAACTACATTATAAACTCTATAATTTATAACTGCATGTGATGTGTTTGAATGCGATTTCCTTGAAACCATAATGAACATTGACGTAAATTCTACTACTGCTAAATAATAGGCTTCTGGTTATCAAGTACTTGTTTATAAAGAGAACTGAAGGTTGAAGATTTTCCCAGCATTATTGTCCTTCACTACATGCAGTTGTCAGAGGTGTACAGCCAGATGACTATGCTTAGCTACTGCTTATAAAGGTGACCATAGTTAAGAGTTATGTACATTTATTTACATAGATGAATTTCTGAGTATGAGTATCACAATCACATTATTTAATCATCATATGTTGCACAAATATTGACTTTGCTGTTCATTCTCCTTTTGTCTTGTGATATACACAAACAATGAACTCTATTCAAAAGCTTTTAGAAAGTTATTCAAATGTTTTTTTCTGAATGCAGTAAATCTTTATATGAATCCATTCCACTTCATATTAAAATCCAGTTTTCATTTGTTTTTCAGAAACACTTTGCACTACCCAAAATAGAGATAACTTACTAACAATGACAAAGTTTACTTTTTTAACTTACACAATCATATTCTAGTTTTATTACATTTTTAAATAATTTGAACCCCTTGAGTGCTAATGACGGCTCTGAGCCATCACAGAGTTTCCCATTCTGGTGCTAATGACGGCTCAGAGCCGTCACTAGCACTCTCCCAACTTGAGGGAGATCTGGGGGCTCCGACCCGCTCATACCCGGCGATCAGTGCTGCATAATGAAAGGCATCGCCAAGGTCTTCCGCTTTGCATGGTGACGTCACGCACAATCAACGTGATGATGTAACCGCGCAACTTTATTTAACATTAACAATGTTAAATATAGGAGCAGGGGGCATGCTGCTTAGAAGCCTGTATCTCAAGTATCTAAGCAGCTACAGACCCCAAGACCCACCGTTAGAAAGGTAATCGCCTAACCTTTCCAGCAGTGTCTTGGGGATCTGCAAAAAAAAAAAAAAAAAAAAAGTAAAAAAAATATTTTTAAAAATAAAAAACCCTTTAAGAAAACCTTAGCACCCAGGTGGGAAAGTGCTTAGCACTCAAAGGGTTAAATGGTGATCAAACCACACTAATGAACTATACAATATGTTTGTTAAAAAATTATGATAACAAGAATATTCAATTTAATTAAGCTTTTGGCCTAACAAATGTTAAAACTTAGCACAACATTATTGGGGGTAGTTATCAACGTGTCCACTTTCCTGCCTTCGCCGGCCCAATACGCCCGCCTAAGCTCGCCTCACATCGCCGCCGCGGACCTGAAAAAATTCGCCTAAGTTATCAAGTAAAGCTGTCAAAAAGCCGCGGGGCGATGAGCAGCGGACTGTGAGAGTTATCACTCATCCGATCTCGCTGCTCTTCGGCTGTTTGACAGCTTTATTGCTAGCCTGTCACTAAGCACTCACACTAAACTACACTGTTCTACCCCCTATACCAGCGCCCCCGGAGCCCCCCGCAACTAAATAAAGTTACTAACCCCAAAACCGCCGCTCCTAGACCCCGCCGCAAGTCTTATAAATGTATTAACCCCTAAACCGCCGCTCCTAGACCCCGCCGCAAGTCTTATAAATGTATTAACCCCTAAACCGCCGCTCTCTAGACCCCGCCGCAAGTCTTATAAATGTATTAACCCCTAAACCGCCGCTCCCGGACACCGCTGCCACCTACATGATACCTAGTAACCCCTATCCTGCCCCCCCCTATACCGTCGCCCTCTATAATAAAGTTATTAACCCCTATCCTGCTGATCCCGCACCTCGCCGCAAATAAATAAATAGTTTAACCCCTAAAACGCCGCTCCCTGAACCCGCCGCAACCTATATTAAATTTATTAACCCCTATCCTGCCCCCCCTACACCGTCGCCACCTATAATAAATTTATTAACCCCTATCCTGAACCCCCCCTACACCGTCGCCACCTATAATAAATTTATTAACCCCTTTGTATTTATTTTAGCTAGTTAGAATAGTTATTAAATAGTTATTAACTATTTAATAACTACCTAGCTAAAAGAAATACAAAATTACCTGTAAAATAAATCCTAACCTAACACTACACTATCATTACATTAATTAAATAAATTAACTACAAATAACTACAATTAAATACAATTACATAAACTAACTAAAGTACAAAAAATAAAAAAAGCTAAGTTACAAAAAATAAAAAAATAAGTTACAAACATTTAAAAAAATATTACAACAATTTTAAGCTACTTACAACTAATCTAAGCCCCCTAATAAAATAACAAACCCCCCCCAAAATAAAAAAATGCCCTACCCTATTCTACATTAAAAAAGTTCAAAGCTCTTTTACCTTACCAGCCCTTAAAAGGGCCTTTTGTGGGGGCATGCCCCAAAGAATTCAGCACTTTTGCCTGTAAAAGAAAAATACAACCCCCCCAACATTAAAACCCACCACCCACATACCCCTAATCTAACCCAAACCCCCCTTAAAATAACCTAACACTAATCCCCTGAAGATCATCCTACCTTTAGTCGTCTTCACTCAGCCGAGCCACCGATGGAACTGAAGAGGACATCCGGAGCGGCAGAAATGATCATCCAAGGGGCGCTGAAGAAATCTTCCATCCGATGAAGTGATCCTCCAAGCGGCGCTGAAGAAATCTTCCATACGGACGAGGTCATCTTCCAAGAGGCGCTGAAGAAGTCTTCTATCCGGGTGAGGTCATCTTTCAAGCCGAGTCTTGAATCTTCATCCCGCCGACGCGGAACATCCTTCTTTCCCGACGGACTACCGACGAATGAAGGCTCCTTTAAGGGACGTCATCCAAGATGGCGTCCCTTCAATTCCGATTGGCTGATAGGATTCTATCAGCCAATCGGAATTAAGGTAGGAAAAATCTGATTGGCTGATTGAATCAGCCAATCAGATTCAAGTTCAATCCGATTGGCTGATCCAGTCAGCCAATCAGATTGAGCTCGCATTCTATTGGCTGATCGGAGCAGATTTTTCCTACCTTAATTCCGATTGGCTGATAGAATCCTATCAGCCAATCAGAATTGAAGGGACGCCATCTTGGATGACGTCCCTTAAAGGAGCCTTCATTCGTCGGTAGTCCGTCGGGAAAGAAGGATGTTCCGCGTCGGCGGGATGAAGATTCAAGACCCGGCTTAAAAGATGACCTCGCCCGGATAGAAGACTTCTTCAGTGCCTCTTGGAAGATGACCTCGCCCGGATTGAAGATCTCTTCAGCGCTACTTGGAGGATCACTTCATCGGATGGAAGATTTCTTCAGCGCCCCTTGGATGATCATTTCTGCCGCTCCGGATGTCCTCTTCAGTTCCATCGGTGGCTCGGCTGAGTGAAGACGACTAAAGGTAGGATGATCTTCAGGGGATTAGTGTTAGGTTATTTTAAGGGGGGTATGGGTTAGATTAGGGGTATATGGGTGGTGGGTTTTAATGTTGGGGGGGTTGTATTTTCCTTTTACAGGCAAAAGAGCTGAATTCTTTGGGGCATGCCCCCACAAAAGGCCCTTTTAAGGGCTAGTAAGGTAAAAGAGCTTTGAACTTTTTTAATGTAGAATAGGGTAGGGCATTTTTTTATTTTGGGGGGGTTTGTTATTTTATTAGGGGGCTTAGATTAGGTGTAAGTAGCTTAAAATTATTGTAATCTTTTTTTAAATGTTTGTAACATTTTTTTTATTTTTTGTAACTTAGCTTTTTTTATTTTTTGTACTTTAGTTAGTTTATGTAATTGTATTTAATTGTAGTTATTTGTAGTTAATTTATTTAATTAATGTAATGATAGTGTAGTGTTAGGTTTAATTGTAACTTAGGTTAGGATTTATTTTACAGGTAATTTTGTATTTCTTTTAGCTAGGTAGTTATTAAATAGTTAATAACTATTTAATAACTATTCTAACTAGCTAAAATAAATACAAAGTTACCTGTAAAATAAATATAAATCCTAAGATAGCTACAATGTAATTATGAATTATATTGTAGCTATCTTAGGGTTTATTTTACAGGTAAGTATTTATTTTAAATATGAATAATTTATTAAAGTATAATGTAGTGTTAGGTGTAATTGTAACTTAGGTTAGTTTTTAGTTTACAGGTAAATTTCTCTTTATTTTAGCTAGGTAAGCTATTAAATAGTTAATAACTATTTAATAGCTATTGTACCTAGTTAAAATAAATTGAAAGGTACCTGTAAAATAAAAATAAATCCTAAGATAGCTACAATATAATTATTATTTATATTGTAGCTATATTAGGGTTTATTTTATAGGTAAGTATTTGGTTTTAATTAGGATTAACTTAGTTAATAAGAGAAATATTATTTATATTTATTTAATTAATATTTAAGTTAGGGGGTGTTAGGGTTAGTGTTAGACTTAGGTTTAGTGGTTAATAATTTTATTAAAGTGGCGGCGGCGTAGTGGGGGGCAGGATAGGGGTTAATAAATTTATTATAGGTGGCGGCGGTGTAGGGGGGGCAGGATAGGGGTTAATAAATTTATTATAGAGGGCAGCGGTATAGGGGGGGCAGGATAGGGGTTACTAGGTATAATGTAGGTGGCGGTGGGCTCCGGGAGCGGCGGTTTAGGGGTTAATATGTATAGAGTAGCTTGCGGTGGGCTCCAGGAGCGGCGGTTTAGGGGTTAATATGTATAGAGTAGCTTGCGGTGGGCTCCGGGAGCGGCGGTTTAGGGGTTAACATATTTATTATAGTGTCGGTGGGCTCCGGGAGCGGCGGTTTAGGGGGTAATAACTTTATTTAGTTGCGGCGGTGTAGGGGGGACAGATTAGTGGTGTTTAGACTCGGGGTACATGTTAGGGTGTTAGGTGCAGACATCTCCCATAGGAATCAATGGGATGTCTTGCAACAGCGAACTTGTACTTTCGCTATGGTCAGACTCCCATTGATTCCTATGGGATCCGCCGCCTCCAGGGTGGCGGTTTGAAAACCAGGTAAGCTGGGCCTGAAAAGTGCCGAGCGTACCTGCTAGTTTTTTGATAACTAGCAAAAGTAGTCAGATTGTGCCGCACTTGTGTGCGGAACATCTGTAGTGACGTAAGAATCGATCTGTGTCGGACTGATTCCGGCGGATCGAAGTTTACGTCACAAAATTCTACTTTTGCCGGTCTCTAACCTTTGATAACTAAGGCGAATCAGCCTCGCCACAAATACGCTGCGGAATTCCAGCATATTTGAGGTTGACGGCTTGATAACTACCCCCTATATGATTTTGCTTGTTGTGAATTACATTTGATAGGAGCTCAAATGGCTCTATGAACGAAGCAGCAGAGGCTGCTTTAGATCCCTTGGGGTGCAGGCAACTACATGACCGCTGCTTTTAAACCTCTTCACTACCTCTGAGGTGGTGGAGATAAATCACCCCAAACTTGTTTGTGGTGATTGATAGGTCCTACTCACTCGTGATTGGTCATGGAGCTGCTTAGCAAATACTTAGGCAATAGTAACGACAGGCAGTGGACACTAAGTTGACACTAAGTGTCCGCTGCCCACTTGCCATAAACACAGGTAGACAGGTTCCTAAGTTGAAAACCTTGTTTGTCCATCTGATAGTACATGGGGCCAAATGACCCAATGCTGTTATCAGTGATAAGGAACTGGTATTTGCATAATATTCCTATTTCCTGTTGGTTGCTTAGATATTACGTGTTACTATGCTAAAAAGCATGTGAAAACCCCTGTTACTAATGTTTTTTGTGCATCTGTAAAAAAGCAAAAAACCTAAAATTAAAATGGACATATTAAGGCAATTTGTAGGTATGAATAATAAATTAGATGTGTTTGGATTGATATGTAGTGTTTTAAGTGTTTAATGTTAATAAGTGTCATGTATAAGTGTAACCTCTTGTTTTCCCGAACCATAGCGTTATGTATTAATGACTAATAAAGCCATCAGAACAAAAACATTATATGGCATGCTTATTGATGGGTTATCTATCTTGATAATGGTGGAAAAGCGCTAATTATGCACTCTTTTATCTCAATTGAGCGAGTAGAAAACAGTTTTTGTTCCATTTTGGACTAGAATCAAGAAGGAAACTAACATCTCACAGAATAAAGTGGTTGTAACTTTTACAGTCTACAATAGCAGTAATCAAAAAGATCACACACTGTCCATAGTCAAAACACAAAGTTGTTAGAGTTACTCCACTAAACAATTGAGTCATTTCAACCTCTCCAAAAGTATAAATTATCACTGTACAGAACTAAGTTTTACTGTTCAGGATAACAAACAGTTTAATTATTTTTAGAAAATTTATAAAAAATAAAATCCCTAAAATTTCACACCTTATTTAAAACAGTCTACTCTAACGTGGATATTTTTTTTTTCTTTTGAAAAGAACACTATGAATTTTACAACCTCACAAGATTGCCTTTAGTAATTGTGTCACAATATTTCAGAAGAAAAAAATTGCATCTTTTAAAAACACCCATTTATCATCTTGTTTTAAAAAAAAATAAAAAATACCATGGCTCTATAACACCAACAACAACATGGAAAGCCAAAGAATACAATCTCATTCACACCAATGTGGTTACTGAGATAATCCCGTTTTAAATAAAACAAAAGTACAGGTATACTTTGTTTTATTGCGCTTCGCTTTATTGCATTTCGTAGCTATTGCTCTTTTTTCAAATTGAAGGTTTGTGGCAACCCTGTATAAAGCAAGTCTATCAGCCCCATTCTTTAACCCCTTAATGACCACAACACTTTTCCATTCTATGTCCGTTTGGGACCAAGGCTATTTTTATATTTTTGCAGTGTTTGTGTTTAGCTGTAAATTTCCTCTTACTCATTTACTGTACCCACACATATTATATACCGTTTTTCTCGCCATTAAATGGACTTTCTAAAGATACCATTATTTTCATCATATCTTATAATTTACTATAAAAAAAATTATAAAATATGAGGAAAAAATTAAAAAAAACACACTTTTTCTAACTTTGACCCCCAAATTCTGTTACACATCTACAACTACCAAAAATCTCCCATGCTAAATAGTTTCTAAAATTTGTCCTGAGTTTAGAAATACCCAATGTTTACATGTTCTTTGCCTTTTTTGCAAGTTATCGGGCAATAAATACAAGTAGCACTTTGCTATTTCCAAACCACTTTTTTTCAAAATTAGCGCTAGTTACATTGGAACACTGATATCTGTCAGGAATCACTGAATATCCCATGACATGTATATATTTTTTTTTTTAGAAGACATCCAAAAGTATTGATCTAGGCCCATTTTGGTATATTTCATGCCACCATTTCACCGCCAAATGCTATCAAATAAAAAAAAAATTGTTCACTTTTTCACACATTTTGTTACAAACTTTAGGTTTCTCACTGACATTATTTACAAACAGCTTGTGCAATTATGGTACAAATGGTTGTAAATGCTTCTCTGGGATCCCCTTTTTCATCAATAGCAGACATATATGGCTTTGGTGTTGCTTTTTGGTAATTAGAAGGCCGCTAAATGCCACTGAGCACCACATGTGTATTATGCCCAGCAATGAAGGGGTTAATTAGGGAGCATGTAGGGAGCTTGTAGGGTTAATTTTAGCTTTAGTGTAGTGTAGTAGACAACCCCAAGTATTGATCCAGGCCCATTTTGGTATATTTCATGCCACCATTTCACCGCCAAATGTGATTAAATAAAAAAAAAAAGTTACATTTTTCACAATTTTAGGTTTTTCAATGAAATCATTTACAAACAGCTTGAGCAATTATGGCACAAATAGTTGTAAATGCTTCTCTGGGATCCCCTTTCTTCAGAAATAGCAGACTTATATGGCTTTGGCATTGCTTTTTGGTAATTATTATTATTATTATTATCATTTATTTGTATAGCGCCGCCAAATTCCGTAGCTAATTAGAAGGCTTCTAAATGCCACTGCGCACCACACGTGTATTATGTCCAGCAGTGCAGGGGTTAATTAGGTAGCTTGTAGGGAGCTAGTAGGGTTAATTTTAGCTTTAGTGTAGTGTAGAAGACAACCCAAAGTATTCATTTAGGCCCATTTGGGTATATTTCATGACACCATTTCACCGTCAAATGCGATAAAAAAAAAAAAAATTGTTCGCTTTTTCACAAACTTTTTCACAAAGTTTAGGTTTCTCAATAAAATTATTTACAAACAGCTTGTGCAATTATGGCACAAATGGTTGTAAATGCTTATCTGGGATCCCCTTTGTTGATAAATAGCAGACATATGGCTTTGGCGTTGCTTTTTGGTAATTAGAAGGCCGCTAAATGCCGCTGCGCATCACACGTGTATTATGTCTAGCAGTGAAGGGGTTAATTAGGTAGCATGTAGGGAGCTTGCAGGGTTAATTTTAGCTTTAGTTTAGAGATAAGCCTCCCACCTGACACATTACACCCCCTGATCCCTCCCAAACAGCTCTCTTCCCTCCCCCACCCCACAATTGTCCCCGCCATGTTAAGTACTGGCAGAAAGTCTGCCAGTACTAAAATAAAAGCTATATTTGATTATTATTTTTTTTTAAAAAGGCATATTTACATATGCTGCTCTGTAGGATCCCCCCTTAGCCCCCAACCTCCCTGATACCCCCCCAAACAGTTCTCTAACCCTCCCCTATAACTTACTGGTATCCATCATGGGTACTGGCAACTGTCTGCCAGTACCCAGTTTACAGTAAAACATATTTTTAATTATTTTTTTAATATTTTTCTGTAGTGTAGCTTGCCCCCCCCCAAAGACCAATCCCACACCCCTCCCAGATCCCTTAGATTGTTTTATTTAAAATATTTTTAGCCCTCATTGACACTTTTTTTTCAGCATTTTTCTGTAGTGTAGCGGTTCCCACCCACTTCCTACCCATGCACGCGCCCACCCCCGCTCCCCCGTGCACGTGCGCGTCCATGCACGCCCCCAGCGATCCCGCCCACGATCCCACCCCCCTCCACATCATACGGCCCATCGATGGCCGCCCTCCGCCTCCCAGACTGGCTCCCACCCACTAACGATACCGGCCATCAATGTCCGATGCAGAGAGGGCCACAGAGTGGTTATTGCTATATTCACTTTATTGGGGTGGTCTCGAACCAAAACCCGCAATATCTCAGAGGTACGCATGTATTATAAAGTAATATTACAGATTATTAACTTAATACTGCCACTTTAAGATTGTTTGTTTAAGATGTTGAGGTATGATTTTTGTTTTTAGCAGTTTTTGTTGGCTGTGTATCATATATTTGGACAATTAATACAATTACATACGTAAATTACAGAAATGCACACTGACGAAGGTGTATAAAAGAGAAATGAAGAAAGACTCAGTGAATCTAGACCCTAATTTTATAAGTTCATCCAATATGTCTTTGTCAGCTATTTCCGGTGTGTTGCACCCATACAAAAAGAAAAACAATAACAAAAAAGAGACAATATTCCATTGGAAAAATATATTTGGAAACTTAATATATTTGGATAATGATTTAAAAAGTTAGTTTAGGATTTTAGTAGGGCCCTTTAGCTGTCAAATTCATTACATTAAAAATAGGAATGTACATGTATTGATAATTATCAGGTGATACTTTGAACAGAACTTTACCAAAATAAGTACAGAGACATTTTTGGCAATCCAATAATGAATAATTGGTGGTGAAAAAAGAAATGTGTGATTGTGATTGGGCCAACACTGAAAAGTGCTAATTGGCGACCATTATTTTGCCGATAATTATCAAATGATAGATTATTATGATGGACCCCTACATTTTTATATGTTTAACTTTTTTTAAAAATGTATGATCTATCTAGATAATGAATTTAAATTTTGACTTCCATGTTTCTTTAAAAAAAAATTAAATGAAGCTAATGGGGTAGATTTATCAAGCAGCTGATGTTGCATTCTACCCCTGAAGTTTCAGGTCCGCTTGAAACGTAAGTTAAGAAGAATCAAATGTAAGACTGCTGCTCCTTAACTCATCACAGCAATCATCAATTGACACCCCCTGCTAGCGGCCGATTGGCATCAAATGTGTGGGGGCTAATGTCGTATCATGTCCGCCCGACATCGATAAATGTCGGCATTTATCATTTCACTAGAAATGCTTATGCAATGATAAATGCCGACATGTATTGATGTTGGGCGGACATTATCCGCTACAGTGGATCATGTCCGCCCAACAGTGGATCAATCTACCCCAATGTGTCATCCTTAAATATTTAACATTTCCTCCGTTTATGCTGAATGTTTTTATTCAAGGACAGTTAACTTTTGTGCACTATTGATAATTAACTCTGGAATGTTTCCTAATGTATGGTACCAGTTTTGTTCAGGTGTCAGCTAATCTTTGTATATGTGTTTTTGGAATACATTAAGGAATTAAAGCAATGCTTTTAGGTTAAGCACAATGGGGATGAATTTTGTGACTCTGCGTGATATCTGCAGTTCAGTTTTGCTGTTAAAGTGAATGTAAACTCTGCTTCCTCTCTATAGTTCGGCATAACAGTGATGTTTAAATAACATGACTTTAATTCATCAAAGTTTTGAAATAATACTAATTACCGTGAATTTTTATGTTTATAGCCTTGCACCCGTCATTATAATCCTCCGCCCGGCATTTGCTATCATTCATTGTAATTTCTATGCACGATCCTTATAACCAATGATGGCTTTAACCACGGGGGGACCCAACCCATTTCTATGTCGTCACGCATCCGTATTGCGCTTGCGCTAGACAGCTCTTCTACCATTCTTATCATAAGCTCGTTCACATTTAGCGCATGCGCAATAGAAAACTTCACGGAGTTCATTCATTATAGAGATACTATACCGCTCGGTAAGTAAATATACTTACAATACTTTTAGTTTGCAATATTACGGGATGGAGGATGAGAACGTTTGCTTCGCTACCCAACGATAGTATTCAGTGAATGTACTGATTCACTGAATACTATGTTGATTGACAGTGGAATTGGGTTTTGATGCATGCGCATTGTTTAACTGAGACGGGAGCGCGCATTGCTTGCCACTACGTAAACAGCGGGTGGGACCGCTGTATACGTATTATTGAAGAGAATAAGGAAGTTGAGAGTGGGAGGAGCAGGTATAGTCAAACAACGATATTTAGAAATGAATATAAAAATTATATTACACATTTTATGAAAAAATAAAAGTGACGGTATGGTTAATATACTTATTGGCTATATAATTATACTTTCAAAACAGTAAAAATTTACATTCACTTTAAGTGTTCTCAGAAAGTATAGAGCTTTGCTCACAGGAAGCCAGCTCCAGTAATATAATTTATGAATAAAGTTGTTTCTATTATGTTTTATGTATAATATGCCTACAGGTTAGGTAGCTCTAAAAAGTATAACTATGCTTAGATTACATTAAATATCACTAAATTATAGAAATTTCAAGGAGAAATTAAGGAGGCAGAGTTCATAATTTATGTTTTATAAACACTTTTTTTTTTTTTAAATGTTGTAGTTTTAGATTGTGTTCTATACTATGTAAAAGTCTCCTTCATTTCAGTTTACATTCTGGACAGGAGTGTTGTGAGGACATATTTGAAGTTAATCCGCAGCTTCTAGTATTTTAAACAAAGATCTTAACCCATGCAGTTCATATTTTTGTAAGGTTGTCTTGAAAAACTAAACACAACCTCTAAACTAATAGGAAAACAAGTGTAATATAAGTAAATACAAGATAAAATACATCAAGAGAATTGTATTTTAATTTCCAAAGTAGGGGTTTTAGAAGCACCAGGTTCTACCATGTAAAACCTTATACTGCACAGTAAAGATTTGCATTTGTTTTGTTACAAATGCACAATCGTGACAAAAATCAGATATTCGTTTTGACTAAATAAAATACCCGAATGAATGCACCAAAGAAAATGAAAGAAAATGAACTGTCAGTATTCATTAATTTCCTTTAATTTGTTTTAAGGGGTTAATACCTTTTCTGCACAGGAGATTTGCGCTAACCCCATCCTCTTCTTGCCAGAATCCTTGCAGCCCTAACAGGAGGCTTTGCAAAGCTCGGCTCCCAAGATTTTCACTAAAGTTACAGTTAAAGGGACACTGAACCCAAAAATTTTCTTTCGTGATTCAGATAGAGCATTCAATTTTAGGCAACTTTCTAATTTCCTATTATCAATTTTTCTTCATTCTCTTGCTATCTTTATTTGAAAAAAGATGGCATCTAAGTTTTTTGGTTCAGGTCTCTGGACAGCACTTTTTTTTTCTTAGATGAATTTATCAACCAATCAGCAAGAACAAACCAGGTTGTTCACCAAAAATGGGCCGGCATCTAAACTTACATTCTTGCATTTCAAATAAAGATACCAAGAGAATGAAGAAAATTTGATAATAGGAGTAAATTAGATATTTGCTTAAAATATTATGCTCTATCTGAATCACAAAAGAAAAAATTTGGGTTCAGTGTCCCTTTAACTGAGAGTGGTAAGCCTGCTGGCCGGGGCTTTGGCAAGAAGAGGATCGGGTAAGTATGCTCTCCAGTCTGCAAAAGGTAAGCCTGCGGATCAAAAGTTGAAAGTAAACACGTTCACTTAAGTGCAATCGTGATTTACCCTTGTTTAATAATAAAAATATGTGAAGAACACAGAAATGTAATGCGTAATGTGCATAGGAGTTTGCAATTTAGGTCTAACGCGGTGTCGGGTTAGCGCACATGAAGAATTACTAATTCAATGCATGTTCTTGAAATATTAAATATAAAAGATAATACAAATTATTATAAATATATATATATATATATATATATATATAAAAAAAAAAATATATATATATATATATATATATATATATATACATATATATATATTCTATGGATTATTAAGACTATTCTACAGAATGTATAATAAGTTTTAATAATTTTTAGTAATAGTTTTTGAATATATTATATTTAATATTTCAAGAACATGCATTGAAGTAATTCTTCACGTGCGCAAACCTTACCACATTAGACCTAAAATGTGTGGTTAAGCATAATTTACATTCCTATATTCTTTACATAGAAGATTTTTTTTATTTCTATTATTAAATATTTATTTAATTTAATATATATGTATATATATATATATATATATATATATATATGGAAATGTAGAGGAACAAAAGGGAAGATAGTGCTGGTTCTGTAGTATCAAATCTATATGTACAGTGAAAAGAAATAATAAATATATACTCTTAAAGATAAATGCACATAATGAAACAGCAGGTATTAACAGCAGTAAAAAGACCCATATAGTGACATATGAGAGTTGGTAACGTGTTTAAATTCAATCCTGATGGATACAGCTGGAATTCAAACTTACAGGATGAGACCTCAATCCTATGAGGTAAGGTATTGGCAATGCAATGGTGTACTCGTATGGAAATCCGCTCCCCTCGCAGAGAGTGACGAGATATTCGAATCACTGACAGGAATCTGTATTTCTTCTGTCCTTCGAATATATAATCTTCTTGGAGTATGGTAGATCTCCCCAGGAGTGTATATGGAAAGAAAGAAGCCGCAATATAGTGTGATAACATTTAAAAATATGATACAATTTATTTGCATGAAAAACACACACTATTACAATGCCTGCTTACATTAGTTTACCTCAAAGTAGTATTAGGTATTTTAAAGGCTGTTTCAGAGATTGTACATGCGAATAATAATCACTCTCTATGTATGTCGGGCTAAAATCCCAAACGTCAGCCTCAAATTTCCACAGCAGCAGGAATAACAAACCGGATCCTCCAGTGTTCAGATATAGTTTATATTTCTAACGCATTTCAAAGGATTTCTGCAATAGTTCCTTCTTCTTCAGAGACTTCTGATTAAATGAGCGGCTCTCCTCTTTTTAAACCACATATCGCGGTCTTTTGCCGGTTTGGTAGCTGTGCTTTTATTGGCTGCAGCACACACACCTCTCTCTTACATCAATTTGGTAGCTGCGCTTCCATTTGCTACAGCACACACACCTCTTTCCTCTATCAGGGCGTCGTCATAATTAGCTAATTCTCAGATTTTTTTTTTAAAAAAAAAGATGAGTTTCTAAAAGAAATAACAAGGGAGAATCCAAAAGTAATATATAAGAAAAATAAAAATCTAAAATCCATTCTGGCACCTAGCCAATTAAGAACTAATGTAACAAATAATTCAAACTGGCTAGGGAAACATTCCGAAGGTTTTTATAAATGTAATAGAAAAAACTATGAAGCATGCATTCATCACTTCAGTGGAAGTAAGCCAACAAAAAAATTCAAGTCTTGCAGTACAGAGAAGGAGTTTGTAATAAAGACTGTGAGGGGGTAGTTATCAACGTGTCTACTTTACCTGCCTTCGCCGGTTCAATACGCCTGCCTAAGCTCGCCTACCATCGCCGCCGCGGACCTGCAAAATTTCGCCTAAGTTATCAAAAAAGCTGTCAAAAAGCCGCGCACCAAGTACGGGGCAATGAGCAGCGGATTGTGAGAGTTATCACTCATCCGATCTCGCTGCTCTTCGGCTTTTTGACAGCTTTCTTGCTAGCCTGTCACTAAGCACCCACACTAAACTACACTGTTCTACCCCCTATACCGCCGCCCCCGGAGCCCCCCCGTAACTCAATAAAGTTATTAACCCCTAAACCGCTGCTCCTAGACCCCGCCGCAACTCTTATAAATGTATTAACCCCTAAACCGCCGCTCCCGGACACTGCCGCCACCTACATTATACCTAGTAACCCCTATCCTGCCCTCTATAATAAAGTTATTAACCCCTATCCTGCTGATCCCGGACCTCGCCGCAACTAAATAAATAGTTTAACCCCTAAACCGCCGCTCCCGGACCCCTCCGCAACCTATATTAAACTTGTTAACCCCTAATCTGCCCCCCCTACACCGTCGCCACCTATAATAAATTTATTAACCCCTATCCTGCCCCCCACTACACCGCCGCCACTGTAATAAAATTATTAACCCCTAAACCTAAGTCTAACACTAACCCTAACACCCCCCTAACTTAAATATTAATTAAATAAATCTAAATAATATTTCTCTTATTAACTAAATTAATCCTATTTAAAACTAAATACTTACCTTTAAAATAAACCCTAATATAGCTACAATATAAATAATAATTATATTGTAGCTTTCTTAGGATTTATTTTTATTTTACAGGCATCTTTCAATTTATTTTAACTAGGTACAATAGCTATTAAATAGCTATTAACTATTTAATAGCTACCTAGCTAAAAAAAGAGAAATTTACCTGTAAAATAAAAACTAACCTA
Organism: Bombina bombina; assembly: GCF_027579735.1. NCBI lineage: Eukaryota > Metazoa > Chordata > Amphibia > Anura > Bombinatoridae > Bombina > Bombina bombina. The sequence goes on from NC_069502.1 coordinate 244,371,954, forward strand.
AGTTACAATTACACCTAACACTACACTATACTTTAATAAATTATTCCTATTTAAAACTAAATACTTACCTGTAAAATAAACCCTAAGATAGCTACAATATAATTAATAATTACATTGTAGCTATTTTAGGATTTATATTTATTTTACAGGTAACTTTGTATTTATTTTAGCTAGTTAGAATAGTTATTAAATAGTTATTAACTATTTAATAACTACCTAGCTAAAAGAAATACAAAACCACCTGTAAAAGAAATCCTAACCTAAGTTACAATTAAACCTAACACTACACTATCATTAAATTAATTTAATAAATTAACTACAAATAACTACAATTAAATACAATTAAATAAACTAACTAAAGTACAAAAAATAAAAAACCTAAGTTACAAAAAATAAAAAAAATAAGTTACAAACATTTAAAAAATATTACAACAATTTTAAGCTACTTACACCTAATCTAAGCCCCCTAATAAAATAACAAAGCCCCCCAAAATAAAAAAATGCCCTACCCTATTCTAAATTAAAAAAGTTCAAAGCTCTTTTACCTTACCAGCCCTTAAAAGGGCCTTTTGCGGGGCATGCCCCAAAGAATTCTGCTCTTTTGCCTGTAAAAGAAAAATACACCCCCCCCCAACATTAAAACCCACCACCCACATACCCCTAATCTAACCCAAACCCCCCTTAAATAAACCTAACACTACCCCCCTAAAGATCATCCTACCTTGAGTCGTCTTCAGCCAGCCGACCCACCAATAGAACCGAAGAGGAGATCCGGAGCGGCAGAAGTCATCATCCAAGGTGCTCTGAAGAAGTCATGTGAAAATAATTGAGGTCCCCCAGTATTAGTCAATAGGCGAACGTAGCTGCAAAACCGCACTAGAATATCACACACTCTGAGAATTAGCTAATTACAACGACGCCCTGATAGAGGAAAGAGGTGTCTGTGCTGTAGCAAATGGAAGCGCAGCTACCAAATTGATTTAAGAGAGAGGTGTGTGTGCTGCAGCCAATAAAAGCACAGTTACCAAACTGCCCAAAGACCGCGATATGTGGTTTAAAAAGAGGAGAGCCGCTCATTTAATCAGAAGTCTCTGAAGAAGAAGGAACTATTGCAGAAATCCTTTGAAATGCGTTAGAAATATAAACTATATCTGAACACTGGAGGATCCGGTTTGTTATTCCTGCTGCTGTGGAAATTTGAGGCTGACGTTTGGGATTTTAGCCCGGCATACATAGAGAGTGATTATTATTCGCATGTACAATCTCTGAAACAGCCTTTAAAATACCTCATACTACTTTGAGGTTAACTAATGTAAGCAGGCATTGTAATAGTGTGTGTTTTTCATGCAAATAAATTGTATCATATTTTTAAATGTTATCACGCTATATTGCGGCTTCTTTCTTTCCATATACACTCCTGGGGAGATCTACCATACTCCAAGAAGATTATATATTCGAAGGACAGAAGAAATACAAATTCCTGTCAGTGATTCGAATATCTCGTCACACTCTGCGAGGGGAGCGGATTTCCATACGAGTACACCATTGCATTGCCAATACCTTACCTCATAGGATTGAGGTCTCATCCTGTAAGTTTGAATTCCAGCTGTATCCATCAGGATTGAATTTAAACACGTTACCGACTCTCATATGTCACTATATGGGTCTTTTTACTGCTGTTAATACCTGCTGTTTCATTATGTGCATTTATCTTTAAGAGTATATATTTATTATTTCTTTTCACTGTACGTATAGATTTGATACTACAAAACCAGTGCTATCTTCCCTTTTGTTCCTCTACATTTCCATTTTTTCCATTAGGAAAGTGTTTACTGGAGTTTTGCTCCAGTTCTCTTTTCCCTTAAAGGGATAGCACCTTAGGGTTCTGGTTACTGTTCTGGGGAAAGTTTTTTGTGACCTAGTCCCTATTTGTGTCTAGTCTCATACGCCTAGATTACGAGTCTTGCGTTAGCCTTAAAAAGCAGCGTTGTGAGGTCCCAACCCTGCTTTTTAACGCCCGCTGGTATTACGAGTCAGGAAGGTACAGGTTTACCGCTCACTTTTTTTCTGCGATTTTCGCATACCGCAAATCCTCTTACATCAATTGCGTATCCTATCTTCTTAATGGGATTTGCCTAACGCCGGTATTACGATTGCTGGAAAAAGTGAGCGGTAGACCCTCTCCTATCAAGACTCCTACTGCATTTAAAAGTCAGTAGTTAAGAGTTTTATGGGCTAACGCCGTTATATAAAACTCTTAACTAAAGTGCTAAAAGTACACTAACACCCATAAACTACCTATTAACTCCTAAACCGAAGCCCCCCCCCCCACACATCGGAAACACTTAACTAAAATGTTTAACCCCTAATCTGCCGACCGGACATCGCCACCACTTTACACTTTAATAAATATATTAACCCCTAAACCGCCGCACTCTCCCGCCTCACAAACACTAGTTACATTTTATTAACCCCTAATCTGCCTGCCCTAACATCGCCGACACCTAGCTACATTTATTAACCCCTAATCTGCCGACCCCAACATCGCCGCTACTATATTAAATTTATTAACCCCTAAACCTAAGTCTAACCCTAACTCTAACACCCCCCTAACTTAAATATAATTTAAATATAACAAAATAAAATTACTATTATTAAATAAATTATTCCTATTTAAAACTAAATACTTACCTGTCAAATAAACCATAAGATAGCTACAATATAATTAATAGTTACATTGTATCTATCTAAGGGTTTATTGTTATTTTACAGGCAACTTTGTATTTATTTTAACTAGGTACAATAGTTATTAAATAGTTATTAACTATTTAATAACTACCTAGTTAAAATAAGTACAAATTTACCTGTAAAATAAACCCTAACCTAAGTTACAATTACACCTAACACTACACTATAATTAAATTAATTCCCTAAACTACCTACAATTAATTACAATTAAATTAAATAAACTAGATTACGGAAAAAAAACAAACACTAAATTACAGAATATAAAAAAGAAATTACAAATATTTTATACTAATTACACCTAATCTAATCACCCTAATAAAATAAAAAAGCCCCCCAAAGTAAAAAAAATCCCTACCCTATACTAAATTACAAATAGCCCTTAAAAGGGCCTTTTGCGGGGCATTGCCCCAAAGTAATCAGCTCTTTTACCTGTAAAAAAAAAAATACAATACCCCCCAAACATTAAAACCCACCACCCACACACCCAACCCTACTCTAAAACCCACCCAATCCCCCCTTAATAAAACCTAACACTACCCCCTTGAAGATCACCCTACCTTGAGCCGTCTTCACCCAGCCAGGCACAAGTGGACCTCCAGAGCGGCAGAAGTCTTCATCCGATCCGGCCAGTAGAAGACATCCAGACCGGCAGAAGTCTTTATCCAGGCGGCATCTTCTATCTTCTTCCATCCGGAGTGGAGCAGGTCCATCTTGAAGACATCTTTAAGTGACGTCATCCAAGATGGCGTCCCTTCAATTCCGATTGGCTGATAGAATCATATCAGCCAATCGGAATTAAGGTAGGAAAAATCCCATTGGCTGATGCAATCAGCCAATAGAATTAAGCTTGCATTCTATTGGCTGATTGGAACAGCCAATAGAATGCAAGCTAAATCCTATTGGCTGATTGGATCAGCCAATAGGATTGAACTTCACTTCTATTGGCTGATCCAATCAGCAAATATGATTTTTCCTACCTTAATTCCAATTGGCTGATAGGATTCTATCAGCCAATCGGAATTGAAGGGACACCATCTTGGATGATGTCACTTAAAGGAACCTTCATTCTTCAGTTGCCGTCGGATGGAAGAGCATGCTCCGCATCGGATATCTTCAAGATGGACCCGCTCCACTCCGGATTCTAAGAAGATAGAAGATGCCGCCTGGATGAAGACTTCTGCAGGTCTGGATGTCCTCTTCTGGCCGTATCATATGAAGACTTCTGCCGCTCTGGAGATCTACTTGTGCCCGGTTGGGTGAAGATGGCTCAAGGTAGGGTGATCTTCAAGGGGTTAGTGTTAGGTTTTATTAAGGGGGGATTGGGTGGGTTTTAGAGTAGGGTTGGGTGTGTGGGTGGTGGGTTTTAATGTTGGGGGGGTATTGTATTTTTTTTTACAGGTAAAATAGCTGATTACTTTGGGGCAATGCCCCGCAAAATGCCCGCAAAATACTTGTAATTTAGTATAGGGTAGGGGATTTTTTTATTTTGGGGGGCTTTTTTATTTTATTAGGGGGATTAGATTAGGTGTAATTAGTTTAAAAAATTATAATTTCTTTTTTATTTTCTGTAATTTAGTGTTTGTTTTTTTTGTACTTTAGTTTATTTAATTTAATTGTATTTAATTGTAGTTAGTTTAGGTAATTAATTTAATTATAGTTAGTGTTAGGTGTAATTGTAACTTAGGTTAGGGTTTATTTTACAGGTAAATTTGTATTTATTTTAACTAGGTACTTATTAAATAGTTAATAACTATTTAATAACTATTGTACCTAGTTAAAATAAATACAAAGTTGCCTGTAAAATAAAAATAAACCCTGAGATAGCTACAATGTAACTATTAGTTATATTGTAGCTAGCTTAGGGTTTATTTTACAGGTAAGTATTTAGTTTTAAATAGGAATAATTTAGTTAATTATAGTAAATTAATTTAGATATATTTAAATTATATTTTAGTTAGGGAGTTGTTAGGGTTAGGGTTAGACTTAGGTTTAGGGGTTAATAACTTTATTATATTGGTGGCGACGTTGCAATTACTAATGTTTAGGCATTCTCATGTTAATTTCTTTTGTTTGTATTGGTATAACACAAAAAAGTGGAGAAAAAAAGCCAAATCTGACACATTCCACGCAAAACTCCAAAATGGACTAGAGAAAATTATTGGCACCCTCAATTTAATATTTGGTAGCACACCCCTTGGAAAAAATAACTAAAATCAATTGCTTCCTGTAACCATCAATGCATTTCTTACACCTCTCTACTGGAATTTTAGCCAACTGTGAAAAAAAAAGGTCAAGTTCTCTCAGTTTGGAAGGGTTCCTTTTCTCAACTGCTGTTTTGAGATCTCTCCACAGGTGCTCTATGGGATTGGATCTGGACTTATTGTTGGCCATTTCAGTACTCTCCAGCGCTTTTTGGCCTCCCAGGACAGACTTGTAATATCAGCGCTATGGAAGTCCCATAGAAAAAAGATTTTACAAAGTTTACGTAAGTCGTTTTGCAGTAAGACCAAAGAAGTGTGCGGTGACCCTAAACCTTCAAAACTCGTAATACCAGCGGGCGTAAAAAAGCAGCGTTAGGACCTCTTAACGCTGCTTTTTTACCCTAACGCACAACTCGTAATCTAGCCGTATGTGAGGGCACATGTCATTTTGAGTGGTCGTGTTTTTTTGCTATTTTTTACAAATCACAAAATCCATATATACAGTAAATATATATATATATATATATATATATATATATATATACTTCTTTTTTTTGCCCAGGCGTTTAAAGCCTCTGAGGAAGCAGAAAGCCTGTGAATCGTGTTAGGCCATGCCCCGAACATCATTAATGTTTATATAGAACTACTTTGTTATAACTTTGTTATTACATTTGATATAATATTGTGATATAATATTATTTATATTGTTTCCATTGAGACAAGAAAATAGTATCCATAACATCGACAGATACTGTTTGGATGCTAAGCACAGACTTTTAACAGAAAATGGACCAATATAGCCGAATATTCAGTTTGCATTAAATGGAGTACATTTATTTTTAATTAAGACTAATACATTTGTTATACATTGTAGCCGTACACATTTATTTTGTTTGATAAAGCAGTAAATGTAGTAAAAATAATGAGAATATATAGTATTTTTGTTGTTAAAATATACATAAATAATCCCATTTTAATTTTTGATAACCATAATGGACATTTTTTTTTTTTTTTTTAAATGAATTTTTATTCGGTTTTAGAATGAGAGGTAACATTTGGGGACTCGCAGGACCCCTGATCTAACATACACAAACAAAAGGATCGGACACGCAGGTCCGGTTGCAATAGCTGTTCAAACATTGATATATCTTGGATAAATTGCAGGGAAAGGTAACACTTGGGGACACACAGGACCCCTGTTCAAACATACACAAACAAAAGGATCGGACACACAGGTCCGATTGCAATAGCTGTTCAAACATTGATATATATCATAAGTAAATTGCAGGGATATGTGGTGAAAATAATTCACCAAGGTGGAACCCTAGTGTGGGCTCTAGAAATAAGGGGGGGGAGGGGTGATACTTATAGATTAGATTTAATTCCAGAGACAAGTAATATGCACATTGTGTCTAGTACATACTTTACCCAGCGCTTATTGTGCCTAACACCCACTACACCTGGCCCTCATTACACCTAGCACATGCCGTACCCAGCACACATTCGCTGTACTTCACTCATTGTATTTAGCATAAACCATACACAGCGCACACAGTTCCCAGCACACAATATACCTAGCACACACTGTACTTAACCCAAATTGTACCCAGCATACCCTGTGCCTGGCACACTTCATACCTAGCACACATTGTACCCAACACGCATAGTACCTGGAACCTACTGTACCTATTTCACACTATGCTCAGCACACGCAGCACCCGGCACCCACCTTGCCTAGCACACGCAGTACCCAGCACACAATGAACCAAGCACTCACCGTAGCCAGCACTCATTGCATGTAACGCGCTCTGCACCTAGCACACACTGTACCTAACACCCACTGTACTTCGCTCAAACTGTACCTAGCCCATGCCGTACCTAGCACACATTGTACCTAGCACACATAGTACCTAGCACACATAGTACCTAGCACACATTGTACCTAGCACACACTATACCTAGCACACATTGTACCTAGCACACATTGAACCTAGCACACACTGTACCTAGCACACGCCGTACCAGGCACCCCCCTTGCCTAGCACATGCAGTACCTAGCACACATTGAACCTAGCACACACTGTACCTAGCACACACTGTACCTAGCACACATTGCACCTAGCACACACTGTACCTAGCTCACGCCGTACCTAGCACACGCCGTACCAGGCACCCCCCTTGCCTAGCACATGCAGTACCTAGCACACATTGAACCTAGCACACACTGTACCTAGCACACACTGTACCTAACACCCACTGTACTTCGCTCAAACTGTACCTAGCCCATGCCGTACCTAGCACACATTGTACCTAGCACACATAGTACCTAGCACACATAGTACCTAGCACACATTGTACCTAGCACACACTATACCTAGCACACATTGTACCTAGCACACATTGAACCTAGCACACACTGTACCTAGCACACGCCGTACCAGGCACCCCCCTTGCCTAGCACATGCAGTACCTAGCACACATTGAACCTAGCACACACTGTACCTAGCACACACTGTACCTAGCACACATTGCACCTAGCACACACTGTACCTAGCTCACGCCGTACCTAGCACACGCCGTACCAGGCACCCCCCTTGCCTAGCACATGCAGTACCTAGCACACATTGAACCTAGCACACACTGTACCTAGCACACACTGTACCTAGCACACATTGTACCTAGCACACATTGTACCTAGCACACACGGTACCTAGCACACACTGTACCTAGCTCACGCCGTACCTAGCACACGCCGTACCCGGCACCCCCTTGCCTGGCACATGCAGTACCTAGCAAACATTGAACCTAGCACACACTGTACCTAGCACATACTGTACATAGCACCCACTGTACCTAGCACACACTGTACCTAACACACACTGTACCTAGCGCACACACTGTACCTAGCACACACTGTACCTAGCACACACTGTACCTAGCACACATTGTACCTAGCACACATTGTACCTAGCACACACGGTACCTAACACACACGGTACCTAGCACACACGGTACCTAGCTCAGGCCGTACCTAGCACACGCCGTACCCGGCACCCCCCTTGCCTAGCACATGCAGTACCTAGCACACATTGAACCTAGCACACACTGTACCTAGCACACACTGTACCTAGCACACATTGTACCTAGCACACATTGTACCTAGCACACATTGTACCTAGCACACACGGTACCTAGCACACACGGTACCTACTTCACGCCGTACCTAGCACACGCCGTACCCGGCATCCCCCTTGCCTGGCACATGCAGTACCTAGCACACACTGTACCTAGCACACACTGTACCTAGCACCCACTGTACCTAGCACACACTGTACCTAGCACACATTGCACCTAGCACACACTGCACCTAGAGAACATAGGATGTAGTGATAGAGGGTGCAGATACTGAGTATGAGGCAACATAGGGAAATCATATTTAGTAAAATAGGTAAAAGAAAGTCTCTATACACCTTTAGGGTGAAATCTGAGGACAAGTTATCATGTACTATAATGACACTAGACAGAGCAGCCATTTTGCTATTGAAAGTTTTGTACATATGAGGATCTGTCAATGCTATTATGTAGATACAAGACACACATTAGACAAATATAATAAATGTTTCTATATACTCAGAGATATAACATTACTCACATATAGGAACTAGCTCAGAGTAGCAAAAAACAAACAGACAAAAACTAGTAGGGTGTGGGCTAAATTAATAAACAAAGTATGCCCAGCACAACTATTAAGGTAGGTAATAGGGGCTGCTGGGATTTATAGGCAGTATATATAGTTTAATATTTTGCAAGATAATTAGTAAAATAATAACTTCTGCTAAGTTGGATAAGGAGGCTTAATGTCTGCATTTATCATGTCATCAATCCTGTAGGACTAGCCTAGGCACTTAAGTGGGAAGGTGTTAAATCCACTTTGATTATCAAAATATATACCGTAGGGTAGGAGTCTCAGTTCAGAATGTGAGGCCGTCTGGTCAATGGCGCCACTAATAAGAGTGCACCTCCTGGGTCCCAAGTAAAAAACATTTAGGCTGCGCTGCACAGAGAACTGGGAGCCTGAACAAAATTGCCCCAACAAAGATAGAGAGCGCCGGACAAGGAGGTTATCACTTTTGGAGATTGTCATTTGCGGTTTAACCGCAGCTTGAGATGTGTTGCATGGCTAGGCCCTTCTAGTATATAATCATCTGCCGCCATAGGTGGGAGAGAGAAAGTCATACAAACTTGGGGACAAGTGGCAGTAGACTAGCTGGGCTAAGAGTTGTATGCCAAAATACATAAGTTTTTAACCCTTTCTGGTTTTTAAAGATCTGGGCAGGGGTGAACATGTTAGTGCAGGTCAAGCGTTGTCTTAAGTCACATATTCCGGCCTGTGAGGAAGTAGTTGTGGCCTTAATGGTGTGGTTGTTCAGCCTCCATTCCGCTGCAGATAAGGTTGGGATCCTTAAAGGTAATTTACCCCATCGGCCACTGGTGTCTGCCGCGAAGAGGGTTAAGTGAACTTCAGGGTTGCTTGTGCTACTAGGCATAGTGTTCTCCGACCGGCTAGGGGAAGCTGTCTCAGAGCGTGGGCTCCTAGCATAGGACTGCTCATTCACTGCATATAGGTGATTTCCCGGCACTCCATTTTATCGGTCTAGAGGATTTGCGTAATGAGAGAGCAGTTTAACAGAAAGGCAAAGCTCCCATGAGCATAAAAGATGGCCTGCGCAGTGCTGTTTGGCTTGCATGTGTGATAAAAATGCTGTAATGGCTCTGGGCAGTAGAATGTTGCATAAGTCCCGAGCAGCCGATCAACATCAGGCTCCAGATTTGTGACTCTTAGGTCCTGAAGTCCACCCCATCTGTTTGGGTATTGATGTGTCCTTGATCTGGAGTGCTGTGCTGTCCCTAAGTGCTCCGATCTGCCGGTCGGCTGCTACACGCTGTCAGGTCCCATACACCTTGACTCAGTTTGGCGCCAATCAGTGGTCCTCTCATAACACTTGCTGTGAATGTCCCAACACCTTCAAACTTGCTCCCAAACAGCAAAGTGGTCAGTAGTGACATGTGGTGTCTATGAGGGTTAGTTGCGTGTCCCCAATCTGCTGATCGCCGTAGCTCAATTCAGACTTTAAGGGCAGCAAATTCACTTCAGAGTTACTGCTTCGATCCGTAGAGGGAAGAAAAAAAAAAAAAGGGTGCCACTTAGTCACATCAGGATTCCATAAAGTGTTGTTCACTTAGTAAGCTGCCATAAAAGTTATTTTGTCAGCCCAAAATAGTGCAGGATGTGACTATAATTCATATAACTATATAATTTTAGCCAGGAGCTCTGTTGATGCACGTCTGTTCAGACCGGCTGCTGGCTCCGCCCCCCGGACATTTTTTTATATTCAACTTTATATTCTGGATTAGAACTTATAGTAATTATATAATAATAATGCATTTAATTGATTTAAATCATACTTTATGGTATCTAAAATAATTACAAGATTTTTAAACTAATTACACCTAATCTAATCCCCCTAACAAAATAAAAAAGCTCCCCAAAATAAAAAAAAAGCCCTATCATACACTAAATTACAAATAGCCCTTAAAAGGGCCTTTTTCGGGGCATTGCCCCAAAGTAATCAGCTCTTTTACCTGTAAAAAAATACAATTCCCCCCTAACATTAAAACCCATCACCCACATAACCAGTCTTTATTTTAACTAGGTAGTTATTAAATAGTTAATAACTATTTAATATCTATTGTACCTAGTTAAAATAAATACAAATTTGCCTGTAAAATAAAAATAAACCCTAAGATAGCTACAATGTAACTATTAGTAATATTGTAGCTAGCTTACGGCTAGATTTAGAGTTGGGCGGTAGCCGTCAAAACCAGCGTTAGAGGCTCCTAACACTGGTTTTTACCACCCTCTGGTATTTGGAGTCAGTCAGGAAAGGGTCTAACGCTCACTTTGCAGCCGCGACTTTTCCATACCGCAGATCCCCCTACTCCATTTGCGTATCCTATCTTTTCAATGGGATCTTTCTAACGCCGGTATTTAGAGTCTTGGCTGAAGTGAGCGTTAGAAATCTAACGACAAAACTCCAGCCGCAAAAAAAGTCAGTAGTTAAGAGCTTTCTGGGCTAACGCTGGTTTATAAAGCTCTTATCTACTGTGCTCTAAAGTACACTAACACCCATAAACTACCTATGTACCCCTAAACCGAGGTCCCCCCACATCGACGCCACTCTAATTAGATTTTTTAACCCCTAATCTGCCGTCCGCACGCCGCCGCAAGCTACGTTATACTTATGTACCCCTAATCTGCTGCCCCTAACACCGTCGACCCCTATATTATATTTATTAACCCCTAATCTGCTGACCGGATCGCACCGCTATTATAATAAAGTTATTAACCCCTAATCCGCCTCACTCCCGCCTCAATAACCCTATAATAAATAGTATTAACCCCTAATCTGCCCTCCCTAACATCGCCGACACCTAACTTCAAGCATTAACCCCTAATCTGCCGACCGGAGCTCACCGCTACTCTAATAAATTTTTTAACCCCTAAAGCTAATTCTAACCCTAACCCTAACACCCCCCTAACTTAAATATAATTTAAATCTAACGAAATAAATTAACTCTTATTAAATAAATTATTCCTATTTAAAGCTAAATACTTACCTGTAAAATAAACCCTAATATAGCTACAATATAAATTATAATTATATTGTAGCTATTTTAGGATTAATATTTATTTTACAGGCAACTTTGTAATTATTTTAACCAGGTACAGTAGCTATTAAATAGTTAATAACTATTTAATAGTTACCTAGTTAAAATAATTACAAAATTACCTGTAAAATAAATCCTAACCTAAGTTACAATTAAACCTAACACTACACTATCAATAAATAAATTAAATAAACTACCTACAATTACCTACAATTAAACCTAACACTACACTATCAATAAATTAATTAAATACAATACCTACAAATAACTACAATTAAATAAACTAACTAAAGTACAAAAAATAAAAAAGAACTAAGTTACAAAAAATAAAAAAATATTTACAAACATTAGAAAAATATTACAATTTTAAACTAATTACACCTACTCTAAGCCCCCTAATAAAATAACAAAGACCCCCAAAATAAAAAAATGCCCAACCCTATTCTAAATTAAAAAAGTTCAAAGCTCTTTTACCTTACCAGCCCTGAAAAGGGCCATTTGCGGGGCATGCCCCAAATAATTCAGCTCTTTTGCCTGTAAAAAAAAAAAATACCCTCCCCAACATTACAACCCACCACCCACATACCCCTAATCTAACCCAAACCCCCTTAAATAAACCTAACACTAAGTCCCTGAAGATCTTCCTACCTTATCTTCACCATGCCAGGTTCACCGATCCGTCCTCCGAAGTCTTGATCCAAGCCTCTGAAGTCTTCATCCAAGCCCAAGCACGGGCTGGCGATCCATAATGAGGTTGAAGTCTTCTATCAAGCATCGGCTGAAGAGGTCCAGAAGAGGCTCCAAAGTCTTCATCCTATCCGGGAAGAGGAGATCCGGACCGGCAACCATCTTGATCCAAGCTGCATCTTCTATCTTCATCCGATGACGAACGGCTCCATCTTGAAGACCTTCAGCGCGGATCCATCTTCTTCCGACGTCCAACTGAAGAATGAAGGTTCCTTTAAGGGACGTCATCCAAGATGGCGTCCCTCGAATTCTGATTGGCTGATAGGATTCTATCAGCCAATCGGAATTAAGGTAGGAAAATTCTGATTGGCTGATGGAATCAGCCAATCAGATTCAAGTTCAATCCGATTGTTCCGATCAGCCAATAGAATGCGAGCTCAATCTGATTGGCTGATCCAATCAGCCAATCAGATTGAACTTGAATCTGATTGGCTGATTCCATCAGCCAATCAGAATTTTCCTACCTTAATTCCGATTCCTATGGGGAAACACTTTTAATGTCTACACCTAACACCCTAACATGAACCCGAGTCTAAACACCCCTAATCTTACATTTATTAACCCCTAATCTGCCACCCCCGACATTGTTACCACTATATTAAAGTTATTAACCCCTAAATCTAACCCTAACCCTAACACCCCCTCACTTAAATATAACTGCTACATTATAATATTAACCCCTAATCTGCCGCTCCGGACACCGCCGCCACCTACATTATACTTATTAACCACTAATCTGCCGCCCCAACATTGCCGAACACTACATTTTAGTTATTAACCTCTAATATGCCATCACTAACATCGCCACAACCTACCTACATTTATTATCCCTAATCTGCCACCCCCAACATTGTTACCACTATATTAAAGTTATTAACCCCTAAATCTAAGTCTAACCCTAACCCTAACACCCCCTCACTTAAATATAATTTAAATAAATCTAAATAAAAATAACTATCATTAACTAAGTTATTCCTATTTAAAACTAAATACTTACCTATAAAATAAACCCTAAGATAGCTACAATATAACTAATAGTTACATTGTAGCTATCTTAGGATTTATTTTTATTTTACAGGTGACTTTGTATTTATTTTAACTAGGTAGAATAGTTACTAAATAGTTATTAACTATTTAATAGCTACCTAGTTAAAATAAACACAAATTTACCTGTAAAATAAAACCTAACCTAAGTTACAATTACACCTAACACTACACTATAATTAAATTAATTCCCTAAATGAACTACAATTAAATACAATTAAATAAATAAGTACGAACCCCCCCCACTAAATTACAGAAAATAATAAAATAATTACAAGTTTTTTAAACTAATTACACTTAATCTAATCCCACTAATAAAATAAAAAGCCCCCCAAAATAATAAAAAGCCCTACCCTATACTAAATTACAAATAGCCCTTAAAAGGGCCTTTTGCAGGGCATTGCCCCAAAGTAATCAGCTCTTTTACCTGTAAAAAAAAGTACAATACCCCCCAACATTAAAAAACCAACCACCAACACACCCAACTCCACTCTAAAACCCACCCAATCCCCCTTAATAAAACCTTACACTAACCCCTTGAAGATCACCCTACCTTGAGAAGTCTTCACCCAACTGGGCTGAAATCCTCAACGAAGCCGGGCGAAGTGGTCCTCCAGACGGGCAGAAGTCTTCATCCAAGCCGAGAATAAGAGGTCCTCCAGACGGGCAGAAGTCTTCATCCAAGCTGGGAAGAAGAGGTCCTCCAGATGGACAGAAGTCTTCATCCAGACGGCATCTTCTATCTTCATCCATCCGACGCGGAGCAGGTCCATCTTCAAGACATCCTTCCTAATATGTTTATTATAGTGGCGGCAATGTCCGATTCGGCAGATTAGGGGCTAAAATTTTTATTTTAGTGTTTGTGATGTGGGGGGGCCTCGGTTTAGGGGTTAATAGGTAGTTTATGGGTGTTAGTGTACTTTTTAGCACTTTAGTTAAGAGTTTTATGCTATGGCGTTGTAGTGTAAAACTATTAACTACTGACTTTAAAATGCGGTACCAGTGTTGACAGGAGAGGGTCTACCGCTGACTTTTTGGAAGACTCGAACTTCAATCCTATTGGCTGATTGGAACAGCCAATAGAATGCGAGCTCAATCCTATTGGCTGTTCCAATCAGCCAATAGGATTGAAGTTTAATCCTATTGACTGATTGCATCAGCCAATAGGATTTTTTCTATCTTAATTCCAATTGGCTGATAGAATTCTATCAGCCAATCGGAATTGAAGGGACGTCATCTTGGATGATGTCACTTAAAGGAACCTTCATTCGTTGGGTAGTCGTCGGCCAGGAAGGATGCTCCACGTCGGATGTCTTGAAGATGGACCCGCTCCGAGCCGGATGATTGAAGATAGAAGATGCCGTCTGGATGAAGACTTCTGCCCGTCTGGAGGACCTCTTCTTCCCGGCTTGGATGAAGACTTCTGCCCGTCTGGAGGACCACTTCACCTGGCTTCATTGAGGACTTTGGCCCAGTTGGATGAATACTTCTCAAGGTAGGGTGATCTTCAAGGGGTTAGTGTTAGGTTTTATTAAGGGGGGATTGGGTGGGTTTTATAGTAGGGTTGGGTGTGTGGGTGGTTGGTTTTAATGTTGGGGGTATTGTACTTTTTTTTACAGGTAAAAGAGCTGATTACTTTGGGGCAATGCCACGCAAAAGGACCTTTTAAGGGCTATTTGTAATTTAGTATAGGGTAGGGCTTTTTATTATTTTGGGGGGCTTTTTTATTCTATTAGGGACATTAGATTAGGTGTAATTAGTTTAAAAAACTTGTAATTATTTTATTATTTTCTGTAATTTAGTGTTTGTATTGTATTTAATTGTATTTAATTGTAGTTAATTTAGAGAATTAATTTGATTATAGTGTGGTGTTAGGTGTAATTGTAACTTAGGTTAGGTTTACTTTTACAAGTAAATTTGTCTTTATTTTAACTAGGTAGCTATTAAATAGTTAATAACTATTTAATAACTATTCTACCTAGTTAAAATAAATACAAAGTTGCCTGTAAAATAAAAATAAATCCTAAGCTAGCTACAATGTAACTATTAGTTATATTGTAGCTAGCCTAGGGTTTATTTTATAGGTAAGTATTTAGTTTTCAATAGGAATAATTTACTTAATTGTAGTTATTTTATTTATAATTATTTAAATTATATTTTAAGCTAGGGGGGTGTTAGGGTTAGGGTGAGACTTAGATTTAGGGGTTAATAACTTTAACTGCTATGGCGTTAGACCATAAAACTCTTAACTACTGACTTTAAAATGCGGTACAAGGCTTGACAGGAGAGGGTCTACCTCTCACTTTTTGGAAGACTTGTAATACCGGCGTTATGCAAGTCCCATTGAAAAAATAGGATACGCAATTGACGTAAGTGGATTTGCGGTATTTTTGAGTCTGGATGAAAAAGTGAGCGGTACACCTGTACCTTCAAGACTCGTAATACCAGCGGGCATTAAAAAGCAGCGCTGGGACCTCTCAATGCTGCTTTTTAAGGCTAACGCAAGACTTGTAATCTAGCAGTTAGTGAATTGTAGTAATTTTATTTAGATTTATTGTAATTATATTTAAGTTAGGGGGGGTTAGGGTTAGACTTAGGTTTAGGGGTTAATACATTTAATATAGTGGCGGCGACGTTGGGGCGGCGGTTTAGGGGTTAATATGTTTATTATAGTGGCGGCGATGTCCGATTCGGCAGATTAGGGGCTAAAAATTTTATTTTAGTATTTGTGATGTGGGGGGGGGGCTCGGTTTAGGGGTTAATAGGTAGTTTATGGGTGTTAGTGTACTTTTTAGCACTTTAGTTAAGAGTTTTATGCTACGGCCTTGTAGTGTAAAACTCTTAACTACTGACTTTAAAATGCGGTACCAGTGTTTACAGGAGAGGGTCTATCGCTCACTTTTTGGAAGACTCGTAATACTGGCGCTATGCAAGTCCCATTGAAAAAAGAGGATACGCAATTGACGTAAGTGGATTTGCGGTATTTCCGAGTCTGGCCAAAAAAGTGAGCGGTACACCTGTACCTGCAAGACTCGTAATACCAGCGGGCGTTAAAAAGCAGCGTTAGGACCGGCCCATGCTGCTTTTTAACCCTAACGCAAGACTCGGAATCTAGACGTGTGTTTTTGTTTAGATAATGAAAGGTATAGGACAAATAACCTGAATCTAAAACTATTGTTGATACATTTAATGTATTAATTAATAATAGTTACTTAGCTAATGGAGAGACAATTTAGCAGATGGAGTTCAAAGCATGCAAGAGTTTATAAAAATATATATTATTCTCATGTTAACGATACAGTCATGTGAAAAAGTACACCCTCTTCGAATTCTATGGTTTTAAATATTAGAACATAATAAAAATCATCTGGTCCTCAGCAGGACTTAAAATTAGATAAATACAACCTTAGATGAACAATATCACATGACATATTACACTGTGTCAAGATTTATTTAATAAAAATAAAGCCAAAATGGAGAAGCCATGTGTGAAAAACTAACTACACGCTTACTGCTTCTGTAAGAATTAAGAGGCTAAGTAGCAGCCATGTGCTGCTAATCAAATGCGGTTGATTAATTGATCATCAGCAAGTGTGACCAACTCTATAAAAGCTGAAGTTTTAGCAGCTTACTGGTTTGGAGCTTTCAGATGTGTGTTAACACAAAGCCAAGGAGGAAAGACATCAGCAGTGATCTTAGAGAAAAAAATGTTGCTGCCCATAAATCTGGGAAGGGTTATAAGGCCATTTTTTAGTACAATTAAAAAGAGACTGAAAAAGTAGGATTTGTATGGAAGGGTTGCCAGAAGAAATCCTCTTCTCTCTAAAAAAGAACATGGCAGCAAGGATTGAGTTTGCAAAGTGGCATCTGAACAAACCACAAGATTTCTGGAACAATGTCATTTGGATAGACAAGACCAACGTGCAGATGTTTCACCATAATGCACAGCACCAAGTTTGGTTAAAACAAAACACAGCATATAAGCACAAACACCTCATACTAACTATTAAGCATGGTAGTGGCTAATGATTTGGGTTTTTCAGCCATAGGACCTGCATTGAGTCAACCATAAATTCCTCTGTATACCAAAGTAGTCTAGAGTCAAATGTGAGGACATCTGTCCAACAGCTAACCCTTTACAAAATTGGGTCATGCAACAGGACAATGATCCCAAGCACACAAGCAAATCTACAACAGAATGGCTGAAAAGAAAATAATCAAGGTGTTGCAACGGCCCAGTCAAAGTCTAGACCTCAACCTTAATGAAATACAGTGGTGGGATCTTAAGAGAGCTGTGCATAAACAAATGCTCGCAAACCTCAATGAACTGAAGCAATGTTGTAAAGAAGAGTGGGCCAAAATTCCTCCACAACTATGTGACCGACTGATTACTTCAAGTTATTGCTGCCAAATGTGGTTCTACAAGCTATTAAATCATAAGGTGTACTTAGTTTTTCACAAATGGCTTCTCCATTTTGGCTTTATTTTTGTTAAATAAATCATAACACAATGTGTAACATAGTAATGTGTTGCATAGGTTGTAGTTGCCTAATTTTAAGACCTGCTAAGGACCAGATTATTTTTTTTTTATTTTTTTTTATAGAATAATTTTTATTGAGGTTTTCAAAGTCACATACAGCTTATGTGTTATATATTGAAGACATAACATTATAACATCATAACATGAAAACATAAACTTTGTTTCTAGAGGTGTATCAGTACCTCTGTTTTCAATGTTACCTCATTTTTACAGAGGCCATTGTTTAGGAACTCTTCAAACTTTACCAAAGCTTATGATTTATCTTAGTTGTATCATAATTGAGGCAGCCGTTAATTTAGCGGGTCTGTCCGCTAGGGTATCCTGATATTCATATTCAAGCACCATAGACTTCACCAAGCCACAGGAAACGGAGGTTCCCATGACTTATTAGGAGAGACGTAGGGTTCAAAAGAGCCCATATATGTTCATCCGGGGGCTCTCTCTCATCCCACATCCGGTTCCCCTCAGGGGGGGCACCAGGGGGATTCCCTAGGGGCGTAATCAAATTATGTGTACATCGGGGGAATGGGGGAGAGGAAAACCAGTCTACTAAGCTGTCCTTAATTTGCTAGAGGTTAATTAGTTTGCGTGGGTTTACGGGTCCAGTAGGAGTCCCATGGTTCCCATATTAGGCAAAAATCCGTCAGTTGTCTGCGTTCCCTGAATACATAATTTTCCATATTTTTGATATGGTTAACACAGTCTATTACCCCTTGCCATCTGGGGGGTTGGTGTTTTTTCCAATTCCTGGCCACAAGCAACTTGGTGGAAGTAAGGATGCCTATAAGCAAGCTCCATTTGAATCTGGGGAGAGATTCTACTCCTAGGTTTAGTATTGCGAGCGCTGGGGAAAGTGTGTCTACCAGGCCCAGATCTCTGCACAATGTCTCCACTCTGTCCCATAGGCTAATGAGTTTCGGGCAGGCCCACCAAATGTGGAGTGGGGTGCCCTTTTCTCCACAGTCCCTCCAGCACATGGGGGAATGGTCGGGATATAGTTTTTGGAGTTTGGTGGGAACCAGATGCCACCTCGTGATGATTTTAAAGTTTAACTCGTAGAGAGTAACGCAATGGGTAGCTTTTTTAGTATGACTAATTGCTTCTTCCCAAGCTTCAAGGGGGTGTACCAGCTGTAGATTGCTTTCCCAGGCCTCCATATGAATTGTTTTAGTTGGGATATTATCCTCGATTAAACATTTGTAGTGCGCAGAGAGAGGTTTATAAAGTTGGAGGTTTGCTTTCCAACGCGATTCCCATGGGGAAAGATCCCGGAGTTGATCTTCCAGGAAGCCCCAGGATCTCATTAGAGATCGGATTTGCAGCAGGTAAAAATGAAACCTTGGGGTCAGCGAGGGTGAAGCTAGCATAGCAGAATGTGTTTTTAATTGTTTGTTTTCGTAGAAATCTTGTAGGGTACAAATATCCGTGGCAGGTCAAGAACTGGTGTGAGCATCGGGTAGCCCATAGAGGAGCCCTCGCATGGAGTGCACTGGTGAGGGGTGAGGGGCAATGAGTCTGCTATGTCTGAGTTTCAGCCATCTCTCCTGGCACCCCTTGACTATGTTATTAGAGATGAAGATTTTTGACTGCCAATGTGGAGGTAGCCAGAGGAGGTCCTCTAGGTCCACAAATGCCGGGAGCGAAGATTGCTCTAATTCTTTCCATCTGGTTGCAGGGAGACCATTGCCCCATGCCGAGGCATGGGTGATAATTGCGGCTTCATGATATTTCCTAACGCTTGGAAGGCCTATACCACCTCTTTCAACGGGGGCCTGAAGGATGTGGGCCGCCACTCGAGGTCTCTTATTGTGCCAGGTGTAGGCATTAAAGAGGGTCTGTAGCTTTCGAACAAGGGGCATAGGAATGGAGATTGGGATGCAATGAAAAAAATAAGTGAGCTTAGGTAGCACCATCATCTTAAGGGCTGCCACTCTGCCCAGCCAAGAGATCTCGCCGAACCTCTTGGAGTTGAGATCCACTGTAATCTCCTTCAATAGGTTCTCATAATTTTCTTTAATGGTTATAGTTTTGGAATGGGAGAGGAACACTCCCAGGTGTCGCACACCTCTAATGGACCATTTAATGGAGTAAGAGAGTTGGATTTTGTTTTTGTCTTCGGCAGGGATGTTTATAGAATATACTTCAGTTTTACTAACATTGATTTTGTAGTACGAGAGTTCGCCAAATCGTCTTAGTAATCTGAACAATGGGGGAAGGGAGTCTATGGGGTCCATGAGGAAGACCATAAGGTCGTCCGCGAACAGGGCTAGTTTCTGAACAGTATCGTGAATTTGGAGTCCTTGAATTATAGGGCATCTCCTAATGGCTGCCCCAAGGGGCTCGATTGCAAGAACAAACAGGAGAGGGGACAGGGGGCACCCCTGTCGGGTCCCGTTAGTTATCTTTATTGTGGGGGAGCAAAATCCTAGGCCCCTTACCACGGCGGTGGGAGAAGAATACAGAGCCTTAACAGCCCTAACGTAGATGTCGGGCACACCGAAGGCTGTGAGTGTTTGGAATAGATATTCCCACCTCACCCTGTCAAATGCCTTCTCGGCATCCAACGACAGGATGAACATGGGGGGACCCAGGTCAGCTGCCTCTGTAAAGATATTTAAGAGGCGGCGGGTGTTATCTGAGCCTTGTCTATTGACAACGAATCCCACCTGGTCAAGATGAATAAGGGTCTGTAGATGTTTGCTCAGCCTATTGGCTAGGATTTGGGCGTAAATTTTGGTGTCCACATTGATAAGGGAGATAGGCCTATAGCTTGGGCACAGAGTAGGGTCTTTGCCTTCTTTGTGTATTGTAATAATATTGGCTTCAAGGAATTCCGGTAGGAATTTGCCTGTCTGTGCCACGCTTACGAAAAATCGGAGCAAAATTGGAGAGAGTACAGAGCTCAAGGCCTGGTAGAAGGTGACTGTGAACCCGTCTGGTCCTGGAGCTTTGTGAGGGGATAGACTAGCTATGGCAGCCTTAACTTCCTCTATTGTGAATTGTTTTGTAAGTGAGGTTTTGGCTTCCTCTGTTAGTGTGGGTAGATCTAGGCTCTCTAAGAACTCACGGATGTCTCCCGTGCTGGCTCTGTCTGTTGTTTCTGAGGTTGCTATATTATATAGGAAGGAATAATATTTTTCAAAGGCTATTCCTATCTCTTTGGGTGAGTAGACTGGGCCCTTTTGTGTGTTTTTTTTTTTTTTTTTTTTAAACGTTTTTATTATTGAATAAAAAGAAAATTTTACAGAGTAGTGAAATTCCACAGCAACAGGAGATTTACATACATATAATTTCATGGACAAGTTACGATACTGGAGAAAAACATTTTAAAATCGAAGTCCTTCGTTACATATCTTAAGTTTCTCCTATCCAAATTATATCCGAATAAAACAACCAATATAGTCATTTGTACCTCTCCTATTGCCTAGTTTTAGTTAAAGAATATCTAAAAAAAGAAATAAAGATAGAAAGAATAACAAACAAAACAAAAAACAAAAAAAACAAAGGAAGAAATAAGAAAAGAGGTGGGTAGGGAAGGGGGGGGGAGGTATTAGGTTTAGGATAACTGTGTAAAATAAATTGTCTTGTTGGTCTTGTTTTGTTGTGTTTCATCTAATTTCTTGTATCTGGACTTCGCTCCATATGTCCAGCATTCCTTGGTGGAATTGTATGTTGTTTGTTGTTAAGTAATGTAGTCTTTCAAGCTGCAATGTGTCTGTAGTCTGTGAGAACCAGTCTTGTATTGTCAGTGTAACACCGGATTTCCATCTCTTGGGAATCAGTTTTTTTGCACTATTCAGCATTATGAGGAAGAGGACTTTGTGCAGTTTGTTTTGAAATTTCGGAATCTCTATAAACATCAGTAAGTGGAAAATTGGTTCTATCTCGATCTTTAACAATGATGAAATACATTTAAATACATCCCTCCAGAATCCAGTTATAAGCGGGCATTCCCACCATATATGTTTTATTGTGCCCATCTGCCCACACGCTCTCCAACACCTATCACTAATTTGTGAATTAGACCTATGCAACCTGAAAGGTTTTAGGTACCATCTGCTGATGAATTTTATGTGCATTTCCTGTATAGTGGCTGATGCTGAGGCAGTTGCCGCTAATTTAAATGCGTTTAGCCATGTTTTAGTATCAATAGTATTAGTATGGCGAGGCGAGGCAAATTTTCTTGTGTACACAATCTTTCAAACGGTGTGAGATCTCTTTGCATGTTGGCCTTTTATCTATGTGTGGTTATATAATGGAGTAATTGCAAACGGGATAGCCATGTAGAGAATAGTCTTTCATCCCATTTTTGTAATTTTTCTATTGGAGCTATTGTCCCGTTTTCTATTATGAAGTGTAGCACTCCCTCTCTCAATTTATATGATGACTTTTGTAGGGTTTTTATGTTGCCTCCTGCAAGGTCAATATTTTCTCTAATGGGGAGAAGTGGACCTATTCTGTTTGATATATGTGGGTTTGTGGCAATGGTCTTGTCCCATTCTTTAAGTGTTTCAGCTAAACCGGGGTATTGGTATATAGTGTCTGGGCGTTTTCTAGGTTCTGTCCATGCTAATGATGCCGAGTTGTCCCTCTTCAATATGTAATTGTCAAGTTGGACCCATGTTTTCTGACCAGTGTTATGACTCCATTCCACTATCTGCTGTAATAGGGTTGCTCTTCTATATAGTACCAAATCTGGCGCGCCCAGTCCACCCCGTTCTCTAGGCAATGCTAGTGTTCGTCTCTGTATCCTGCTCTTCCTCCCTCCCCATAGAAAATTGTCAAGTAGTTTTTGTAATTGTCGTAAGAACTGATCTGGTAGGGGAATTGGTATTGTTTGGAATAGATAAAGCAACCTGGGTAAGATATTCATCTTTATAAGGCTCACTCTGCCTAACCAAGAGATTGGTCTGCGATTCCAAGTACAGAGATCGATATTGATCTCCTTCTTGAGCTGTGAGTAATTGTATTTAAATAGGGAACTTTGTTTATTTACCAGGAATATTCCTAGGTACTTAAATTTTTCTGGTGCTAACGTTAGGCTGTAATCCAAGGCCAGCTTTTGTATAACATGAGGGGGAGAAGTGACATTGAGAAGTTCTGACTTGGACATGTTCAAGTGAAAATTCGAGACCTGGCCATATTTCTTTAGTTCCTCAATTTTGGTCAGTGTAAAGAGTATGTCGTCAGCATACATCATCAATTTGTTTTCTTTCTCTCCTATCTTTATGCCCTCTATTTTGGTATTAAGCCTGATTTTTTGGGCCAGTGCTTCAAAAGAGAGGAGAAACAGCAAAGGGGATAGCGGGCAGCCCTGACGGGTTCCGTTAGAGATAGTAAATGTTTCGGACAGGGTGCCATTGACTTTCACCTTCGCATTGGGGCCTGAGTATAGGGAGAAAACCATGTGAAGGAAATTGTCTCCCATGTTCATATTTTTCATGGTTTCTCTTAAGAAATACCAATCTACCCTATCAAAGGCCTTTTCTGCGTCGGATGCAAATAAAGTCAGTGGGTAATTATTATAATTTGCATATTCAATTATTCGTTGTGCCCTAATGGTGTTGTCCTTAGCCTCCCTGCCTGGTACAAAACCGACCTGATCTGTGTTGATAAGTCCAGGTAAGTATTTATTGAGTCTGTTGGCTAATATTTTGGCCAGTATTTTAACGTCTGTATTTAGAAGTGAGATAGGTCTATAATTACTGGGTCTATCATGAGATCTTCCTGGTTTAGGTAACACTGTAATGTGCGCCTCTAACATGCTATTGGGCAGGATTTTAGTGGATGTCAGATCGTTGAATAAGGAGAGTAGATGTGGGGTCAGTAATGTCTTGTAAATTTTATAGTATTTAGGGCCTGGGCTTTTTCCCGGGGGGAGGTCTTTAATTGCACCCCCTATTTCTTGTTCGGTAATGGGGGCATCTAGTGCGGATTTTTCCTCTTCACTAAGCTTAGCAAGAGGAAGATGTGTGAAGTAATTTGCAATTTTGTTTGCCTATTGTGTGTTTGCGATTCTGGAGATATAGATTGCGTATCTTTTAAATTGTATAAATCATGGTAGTATTGTCTAAATTCCTTTGCTATTCCCTTACTATCCTTTATGAAGGTAGAATTCTCTCCTACCAGTGAGGTTATATAAGATTTGTACTTTTTACGCTGTGTGGTTCTAGCCAATAGTTTGCCAGGTTTATTGGCCTGGTCATAGTACAATTGTCGAAGGTACATTGCTTGTCGTTGGGATTCTTGCAATAGAAAGTCTTTTAACTCCCGTCTGGCTTGTGTCAATTCAGTAAAGATTGTCAGGTTATGTGGATCCTTTTTGTGTATGTCTTCTAAACGCTGTATAGAGGAGTGTAAGTGTTCGTGTTTGGCCCGTTTCTCTATCATGATTCTTGCTCTTATCTTTATTAACTCTCCCCTTATGACACATTTATGGGCCTCCCATGTTATGGAGTTGGATGTGTCCGATCCCGGGTTGTGCGTGAAATATTCTGATATTAGTTTCCCTATTTTTTCTATGATTAATGGGTCAGTTAGAAGGTGGTCATCCAACCTCCAAATAAAGTCTGTAAAGGGTGTCTCTGGCCATAGCAATGTGCAGACCACCGGTGCATGGTCTGTCCACGAGATTGTGCCTATCTCGCATTTGGTTATAGCAGTCAGCCCCATGGAGTCTGTAAAAAGATGATCTATTCTAGAGTACTTCTTGTGGACAGCTGAATAAAAAGTGTAATCTTTGGATGTAATATTTAAGGTACGCCATATATCATGCATATTAATATCTGTTAAGGTATTTTTGGCTGATCTTAATGTGGATTTAGGTATACTAGAAAGGTTATTTGATGTGTCCCAAAAGGGGTCCCATGGAAGGTTGAAATCACCTCCCAGTAGGATCAATCCTTTTCGGTTGTCTAGTATTAATTGTGAATTTTTTTTAATAAATCTGTGTTGTTCTGTATTTGGGTGGTATACATTTAGAAGTGTTATAGGCCTTCCATATAGCAAACCCACCAATAGTATGTATCTACCTTCTGGGTTTTTGATCACTGAGGTTGTCTGTAGGGGAATTGATTTATGGATTAAAATCCCTACCCCATTTTTCTTTTTTGAGTTAGATGCAAAAAAACATGTTTGGGTATTTAGTATTGAACCATTTTGGTTCCTTTCCTCTCTGGTAATGTGTTTCCTGGAGAAAGACTATGGAATGATCGTTTTTGGATAATTCTTTCATGGCTATTGATCGTTTACCTGGGCTGTTAAGTCCGTTTACATTCTGTGTCATTAACGTGATTGTGTGTTCCATGTTCCTATTTGTTTTGTGCTGTGTAGGAAACATGTTGTTTACTTGTGTTATGTTTCCCTGGATTGAGCCACTAGATGCAGCTATTGAGTTCTGCTTATTAAGTTATCCTATGGGACAGGTAGGGAGGAGTATTTGTAGGATTAATGAGGGGGGTAGGATGTTGAGCGGTGAGATTAGGTAGGGGGAGGTAGAAGAAAGGAAAATAAACTAAAAATAAAAATCAGGTATCTATTACCTGTATAGCAAAGAAAGAAAGATAGAAAAGAGTTACCGGGGATGTGTCCCCATGGCTAAGACATGTAACTTGTATTTTAACATAACTAAGTATTCTAATAGAGTACCTTCCATTCCATGTTCTCGTGAGAGAAGGATGTAGAACACTGTTAAACTATTTCTTACTATTAATATAATTTAGAATCCTTTTTTTTTTTTTTTTGCTGAAAAAAAAACAAAACTCCATATTAACATATGCAATAAAACATTTTACCAGTTTCTAGGTTCTATGGATGCAGAGAATAAAAGGAATAAACTTGTTTCATAGCAATTAACAGTTTTCTAATTTTTTTTTTAATTTTTTTTTTAAGATTTACCAGGGATCCGTAGCACATTTTCATGCTCCTTTCTCTCCTTTGTGTGATGTTATATATAGCTAGCCTTTTTTTTTTTCCCTGTTTATAACTCTTATTTAACATATCAGCATTGTCATTTTGTATATAGCTGAGACAGAGGTTAGAAGTGCAATAGTTTGTCTCTAGGCTGATCATACAAGAGCCCAATGCTCAGTTACCTATTAACAAATATCAACTGTGATACTACAAACATGACATTTAAACATTAAAGAAACAAGAGAAAGGATGAACTGTGGCTTGGTTCTTTTTGTGTAGTAGACTAATAGGTGATATAAATCATTGTTTATCATCAATACCATACTCTCAGTCCACCTTGAACATATTCTAAGTTTAAGTCTCAGCTAGAGAGTCTATGTATTTCCAGATTGCTTCCTCACAGTGCGAGGTATGGAAAAGGAGCAATTTACCTTACCCTTTATGTTCCTGCTGGGTGTCCGGAAATGTCCCGCCTTTCCAGGCCTTAATTCTCTTTTACAGTCATGGCTTCTTCGGGTTCAATATCACGGGAGGTAGAACCAGACCCAGACATCGAAGGTGCAATGGGCACTGGAACACTGATGGAGAGTGCTTGGCAGAACTGTTTAAGATCTTTTTCATTGCGGTATATGGTAGTCTTATTATCTTTAGATGCAATAATAGATACCGGGAAACCCCATCAATATGGTATTTTCTTGATTTGTAGGATAGACGTGATGTGTGATAAGGCCCTTCTCTTTTGTAATGTGGTGGGGCTGATATCACTTAAAATTTGTAGTGGTATCCCTGCATGTTGGATAGGTTGTTTTGTTCTTGCTTTGTTCAAGATGACCTCTTTGTCTCGGAAGTTCAATAATTTAATTATAATATCCCGCGGCGGGGCCTTTGGTGGTGGTCTGGCCCTTAGGGCCCTGTGCGCCCTTTCAATTTGGATCTCTGGGGAGTTGGGTTTATCCGTGATTGTCCGGAACAAATCTTGGAGATATCCGTCTAAAGCTGGTGTAGAGACAGTTTCTGGGACTCCTCTTATACGCAAATTATTGCGTCATCCGCGGTTGTCGAGGTCCTCAATTTTGTTATTTAATATTTGAATAATATCTTCTTGGGTCTGAATTTTGTTTGTGAGATGGGTGATGTTAGAATTAGCAGTCGTCTGCTCTTCTTCAATCGTTGTCACTCTATCTGAGACTGCCGCTATGTCTTTATGGAGGTCTTTATATAAGGATCTAACCTCATGCATATACATTTTCATGTCTTCTTTCGTTATTAAGGAGTTAAGGTCACTTTTGGTAACGTAGTTGGATGGAATATCATTAATAGCTGATATAGTGTTATCCGTTTGTGGCCCTCCAAGGTTGGGGGGGTTGAGTGTTGTGGGGTCTTGTGGCTCCATTGGCTTTAAGTAGTGACCCAAGGTCCTGGATCTGGTTGTTTTATCTCCTTTTGAGGATGCCTTGCTAGTCATGTCTTTATATACTTAAAAGCAAAGTCTCTTATTGTTGGTTGTGAAGTATAACTGCTGTTGCTTATAAGAATGACTTTTCTTGCTGTGAGTTAATTTTGATTTAGCTTGTAACTTTCCAGTGCTTTATACAACTGCCACTCTTGTAGCCCAGCTTAAATCTGAACGTCTATTTTGATAATAGCAAGGACAGTGCCTCTCTTTGTCCCCACTAATAAAGTATGTTAAAGGGTAATGCGATGCTTATTATTTCTGGAGTCTGTTATTTTTTGACCCTTATCGTTTATTAACACTTTACTATCTTGTTTATTGTTTTTCTTTGGTTGCTGAGCTCTTTGTGCAATAAGGTGTGATTCCCTGTGTATGCCTGACTCAAGATGGCTGCTGTTGCGTCTGTTCTATTAGCAGGTTAGCTCAGTGTGTTTTCTCCCCTTTTATATGTGCTCACCTAATATGTCCACTGTGTCTCTCTGTATCTCTTTACATCGGACTGCAGTTGTGGTCTCTGTGTGGGACTTTCCGGAGCAGGCTCTCACTGTGACTTCGCCGAATTGTGTAAGTAATGTGCCGGGCGGTCTACTATGTGAGGAGGTGCCGGGCGGTCTGAGGAATGCAAGTCCGTTTCTCTATATGCGCTGCCCTTAG
This sequence comes from Bombina bombina, assembly GCF_027579735.1. Lineage (NCBI taxonomy): Eukaryota > Metazoa > Chordata > Amphibia > Anura > Bombinatoridae > Bombina > Bombina bombina. The sequence goes on from NC_069502.1 coordinate 244,399,981, forward strand.
TAAGTGACCCGTGCGCCTGCTGGAATGTCTTCCGATGACAGAAGGTGTATTACAATTACCGCTCCATCGATCTGGCGGTGAGCGGTACTCAGGTGGCTGATACTTTCAGTTCTGCTTTTGTCGGCCTCCTCCTGTAGCTCTGAACTCCCGTTTTCCGCTGCTATGTTTTCCAACCTTCTCATTAACTTGTTTTCACGTAGGCTAATTGCATTTTACTTAGCTCCTTCTTTTGTGATGAAAATAAGAGGAATGGAATGTTTTAACCATATTTATTTACATTTTGTCTGCCATGGGGCCTAGGAGCTCTAGAAACTTGCTGCCATCGTCCTGCGTGGCTAGACTCTGCCCCCTCCCCTTTTGTATGTTGATGGAGGCTATCCTACTCTGCTGTGTGCGTTTCCGTAATTTATTTGCCAGCTAATCTATCTGCTCTGTTGCCTTTGTAGTAATATAGCTGTTTGAGCCTATGCAGGTTATCTTGTACTTTCAGTGTTTCCCTTTTAGCAATTTCCTCTCTGACTAGTCCTATCTGTTGGGCTATGCAGACATCAGGGGATGACTTATTAGCAGTCTCCATTTTTCGGAGATCTCTGTATAGCTTGGCAAGTGAGTGACCACCGGATTTACGGAGGTAGGCCAATTTTTTTGATTAAATATCCCCTTAGGTAAGCTTTGAGGGCTGCCCATACCATGATCAGGTCTGTAGTATCATTGTCATTGTGCATCAGAAAGTTGGTTATTGTCCTAACGAGTACTGGGAGTTCTCCCTCAGCTAAGAGCTGTTCAGGAATCCTCCAGGGGGGTTTGATGGTTAGGGACTGCAGTGCAATGAAGTCTATATACACCATATTGTGGTCCGACCACGTACATGGTTGGATGGTAGGGTTTATACACTTATCTAGAGACCATGAATCACATAAAATATAGTCAATTCTCGAGTAAGAATTGTGGGCTTTAGAATAATGCGTGAAATCTTTTTGGGTGGGTGCTAAACAACGCCATGCATCATATAGGTCAAATTGATACATAAGTTTGCGGAACGCATTAGAGGTTGAAGAAATGTTTCTGTCTGCATGTGTGGTGAGGATAGATTGTTTATCTTTTTGAGGATCCCACACAATGTTGAGGTCCCCACCTATAATTATATGCCGTCGTTTGAGCTTTTCTATCCGTGTTAGAAGGGTATGCACGAACGGAATTTGTTTCACATTTGGGGTGTAGATAGAAACTAAGGTGTATGGTATTTCATTTAGTTTACATACTAAAATTAGAAATCTACCTTCGGGTTCTCTCTCAATATGTTCTGGTGTGAATGTCAAATCTCTGCTAATCAAAATTGCTACCCCCCTTGACTTCCCTTCTGCATTGGATGCAGTTTCACATGTTGGGTAATTCTGGGATTTTTTAATAGAGTATGAATCTCCCATCCATGCGTCTCTTGGAGAAACAGTATGTGGACCTTATGTGTATGCATATAGTTAAGTAAAAGTTTTCTCTTAGTGGGAGAGTTTAGACCTTGCACATTTAATGTGGCTATACGGATGGGCGCCATTTAGGCAGTGTTTTGTAGGGTCTAGAAGGGATAGGGGTTGGGTAAGGAGTGGGGCTGGATAACAGGGGATTCTCCTTGATAATCAGGTGTAGTTATTCTCGAAGTCAATGGTGCTTGCTGTAACCAAGAGATCAAGGGCCCTAGGGGCTAGGTTAAGAAAAAGTGTCAAGTAGTCATTTTCACAATGAGTGTCTCCACTGATACATCAACCAGGGTGGCACAGCTAATTTTGTGGGGCGGAGTTGGGCAGAGAAAGGTTGTGCCCCCCGCCAGTCATAAAAAAAACATTAACAGTATTGCAATATAAACATTAATATAGCATACTTAATAATATAAACAGTACAGTAAACAATGAACAAGACTGAAACTTCAAACCAGGGAGGGATTCTAAACTGTCAATGAGATAGGGTTCTCTATCATTGAGAAGATGAGATATGTCAGGCAGTCGTGTTCTATACAGACAGCGGTCATTGGTGGTCCATAAAGGAGGTGGCGTTGTCAACCGCCACATCTGGGTCAATGCAGACGGCCTGTCTAGTCAGCTAGATGCGATCAGACTTCATTGGGTGAGTCGTCAGTAAGTTGGGTCAGACATGGCCATAGTTGGTTAGAATAGTATGTGAGGGCTAAGCTGAAAGATAGTCCTTGGTCAGGGCAGTGTAGGGATGGTCTGGGGATACCGTTCATAGTCAAGTTAGGACCTAAATATGTCGTCTGCTAGTCACTAGGCAAGGTACGCCCTCTACTGGAATGCAAAAAAGAGGACAACAGATTTCAAATGTACAATTTCCTCGGCTACTCACTTAATCTTAAACACAACTAAGCTTAAGCAAACCTAATCTTAACATGTCATACCCAGCAAGATACTAAACATTACTCTAAGTCCTCCTAGGAGAGAACAATTAAGTCTGGTGCTAGTGAGGCTGCATTACTAACTATTAATATCTAATCTGCTGAGTGCAAAAATATAAAGTCATTTAGGGGTTGATCATAAAAGTTCTATACATCTCACCCATCTTCTTCTTTGCTCTTGAATCCTCTCCAGGAGAGTTTGCGGGATTATCCCGCGAGTGTCTCTAATTTTACAATGAGAGTTCAGTTGGACTGTAATCTAAGTTCTATGATCTGTAAGCAGGTTCTCTATGTATGTTCAGATATGGATACTTCTCTAGTTTCCAGGGACCTTTTTGAAGTTGAAGAAGGTCTTTGTGGGAGAGGTTTCCATACTGGTGCTGAGGCTCTGAGACCATTCCCTCTGCTTGTTGCTGAAGGTCTATCTTCTGGGTCCTCAGGGAGTAGGCCCCATTTCTGTAGTAACTCTCATGCTTGTTGCGGTGAGGTGGCAATACATTGTTGGCTGTCTTTAGTAACGAATAACCTCACTGGGAATCCCCATCTGTATTTTAGGCCCTTTTCTCTTAGTAATCTGGTGAACAGTTGGTAGTGCCTGCGCAGTTGCAGTGTGTGAGGTGAAAGATCTGGGAAAATCTGCAGCTCCGCAAATTTGCCCAGGAGAGACTTCTCCCTAGCTAGAGCTCTGAGGATCTTTTCTCTGAATGTGTAGTAGTGTAATTTGGCTACAACATCTCTAAGTTCCCCTCATCTGCAGATCTGGGCCGGAGTGCTCTGTGTGCTCTATCAATGAGGGTTTCGCTGGTCTGCTCTGATCCCAGTATTTCTTTGAATAGATCTTGTAGATATTCTTCTAAATCCTGAGGGGTGACCGTCTCTGGGATCCCTTTGATCTGAGATTTGAAATTTGACCCGCCAAACTGCAAGTAGGAAAGAAGGTTTGAATGGTCCACAGTGAGGTCTTCCTGTCTGCGTTCTAGCGCATCCTTGCGTTCTCCAATGAGACCAATGTCTCTCTTTAAATCAGCATGAGACCTCTCAATTTTCTTTGACAGGGAGTCGTGATGGGACTTCAACAGTGATTCAATAGAGTCCATTAGATTGTTGGAGGTGCCATCCATAGCTGGCAGTCAGGATATCCGGTGAGTGAGAGACTTGTCGGGTTGATTATCTGAGAGACTCCCCGTGTCAGAGCCTTCATCCTCTGTTCTTCCATGGGCCGGCTTGCCCGGGTGGAAATGATCTACCACCGTTCTCTTTGGGGTATAGTGGGGCTTTTGTTTTCTTTTGTGAGGTTGAGACATCCTGAGGTGAGGTTGGTAACTTTTTGGTCACAGATTGCTCTGTTTTGTATTGGTGGGAACCTGCTTACTCTTGGTATGCTACCAGAGTTTCATCGACTGGCAGGAGCACACACCTTGTGGTGTTAAATTACATGTTGCGGTGCATCGGGGATCCCTTTGATCCTCATGTTGTTGCAGCGTGAACGGTCTTCCAAATCCGCTAGCTTAAGTTCTAGATCTGAGATTTGACCCGCCAAACTTTGCGAGTAGGAAAGAAGGTTTGAGTGGTCCACAGTGAGGTCTTCCTGTCTGCGTTCTAGCGCATCTGTGCGTTCTCCAATGAGACCAATGTCTCTCTTTAAATCAGCATGAGACCTCTCAATTTTCTTTGACAGGGAGTCGTGATGGGACTTCAACAGTGATTCAATAGATTCCATTAGATTGTTGGAGGTGCCATCCATAGCTGGCAGTCAGGATATCCGGTGAATGAGAGACTTGTCTGGTTGATTATCTGAGAGACTCCCCGTGTCAGAGCCTTCATCCTCTGATCTTCCATGGGCCGGCTTGCCCGGGTTGAAATGATCTACCACCGTTCTCTTTGGGGTATTGTGAGGCTTTTGTTTTCTTTTGTGAGGTTGAGACATCCTGAGGTGAGGTTGGTAACTTTTTGGTCACAGATTGCTCTGTTTTGTATTGGTGGGAACCTGCTTACTCTTGGTATGCTACCAGAGTTTCATCGACTGGCAGGGGCACACACCTTGTGGTGTTAAATTACATGTTGCAGTGCATCGGGGAGTCCCAATAGAAGGAGAGAAGGAGGGGAAAGGGACACACTTTAGGTTGTAGAGAGGCTCAAATCCCTATGTTTTCTTAAGGGGTCTGCTTATTGTTCTCTCGGAGAGTAGCAAGTAGGGTCTCTCAGGTTTTAGGCCCCTCTCCTGGGGAGTTGCCCCCTCTGGGCGATGCTGGAAAAAGGTGTCTGGGATATGACCCGCAGGCAAGAGGGCCGGCGGGAAAGGGAGGAGAGGGACCAAATCTCTGCTCTAGTTGGACAGAGGGGCAGTAGTACCTTTTATGTGGAGAATATGGGCTGCAGCTTACCCCCTATTAGATGCTTGGACCACTGGGGATCTAGGTTGGGGACAGGAGAAAATAAATTTTATTGAGCAGGAGGTTCCCCTATTGGACACTGGCTGAGGTACAGGAGCTGTAAGGAGTATGGGGAGCCTGGCTTCGGTTAGCGTTCAGATTTATGAATAGTCCCCTTGTATTTGGTTGTACTCTGTTGTAATCAGGGGGGGTGCAAGACAGGTCTGATCCTGGGAGGCCAATAGTGGTCACCTCTAATCTCTATTTCAAACGTTGCAAACCTGGTGATAGGGCTCTAATCTGGCTCTGCAGTGTTGCTCTGTTTAGTACAGCACATCAAATTCAAACACTGTTAGGGCCTGACCTGCGTTGTTCCAATAATGTGCCTTTACTGCTGAGTGTTAGTGTCAGTCCCTGGGCCTTATTTCCTGGGCAGCTAAAAGGGGGTATGGATGCTGAGGGAGTGTAGTCAGCTTGAGGCGTGGTGCATCTAAAGTCACTGAGTTCCTGATATGGTGTAGGATTAGGCCCAAAAATTAAACACTTATCCCCTATTCGTGGGGCACTGGTAGGGGATGATGGCAATGTTCTTAGGCAGCCCACGTGTTATTATGGTAGTTAATAAATAGGTATGTCTCACCTGTCCTGCCTTGTAAAGTGCGCAAGCGGAGGTACCTCTGTGTGTCTCCTCTCACCTCACAGGAGACTCTGTAGGTTCCTGGAAAGTCTAGATGGGTATCAGTTGTGACGGGTGGGCCTCCTATTGCGTGACTGCAGGTCCAGATGGTGGCCTCTTCCTCCCTGTGCTATCAAGATTGCCGCGGTTCGCGCCAAAAAGGCCCAAAGTTAGGTAAGTGAATCCCCGCTTGTTCACACTCTAGTTAGTGGAATCCTCTGGCTCTCCTCTCACACAGCCCGCCACCCACCCGCGGGCCACGCGAGGGACGAGTAGGAGCTGTATGTTCCGGTGAGAGCCGGGTTGTAGCGTGAGGTGTATGGTCAGTGTTGGGGCCCTTCTGACGCACCGGGTTAGTCTTTAGCCAGCTGCTTCTTAGATCGCTGGTGTAGTTCGGATCTCCAGCTCCGGAGTGGATCCCCGACCCTCCGGAGCCTGCTGCAGGGCGTTTCGGATGTTTCACCAGGCTGATGTGGTCCGGGAACTGAGTGCCTGGTTACTGGTGCATTATAGTTAGGGTTGGATGTGTAGCCCAAGTATAGCCCGGTATAGACTTCCAGTAATGACTTTCTCATTAAGAGAATTATAAAAGTAAAAGAAAAAGTGGTAAATTTAGTTATTTTGACTGTTTTATTCTAAACTAAGGCAGGAGCTCTGAGATTGTGCGTCCGACTAGCACGGCAGTTAACTCCGCCCCCGGACCAGATTATTTTTATTATGTCCTGATACGTAGAACCATAGAATTCAAAGAGGATGTACTTTCTTTTTCACATGACTGCAGTTTAGATATTCCAGCTCATCTGTGTTCTGCACCCATTGAACATTGAACTCAGGTGTCTGGATTTCAATGTGTTACTGCCTTCCTGCTACAAATTTATAAACTTTAAAGGGACACTAAACCCACATTTTTTCTTTCATGATTTAGACAGAGCATGCAATTTTAAGCAACTTTCTAATTAACTCCTATTGTCAATTTTTCTCCATTCTCTTGTATCTTTATTTAAAAAGCAGAAATGTAAAGCTTAGGAGCCAGCCCATTTTAGGTTCAGCACCCTGGATAGCGCTTGCTTATTGGTGGCTACACTTAGCCACCAATAAGCAAGCCTAACCCTTGTTCTGAACGAAAAATGGTCCGGCTCCTAAGCTTTATCCTGCATTTTAACGTTTTCACTTTCCAAGACAGTTTCTACTTATTAACACAGGGAACAGCAATGGGCACTGCTTTTGCCCCCACATATGCGAACTTATTCCTAGAATGATCGGAACAACTCACAGTTTTCTCAGATCAATACATTAAATACATTGAACAAATCCCATTATGGGTAAGATACATTGATGATATCGTAATCATATGGGAAGGATCTCAAAAGTCTCAGCAAAATCAATTTCTTAGACTTAACCATAGTTTAGAACTATGACGGATCTATATTCAAGTGTACATGCTCATAGCACATTAAAGGAATAATCTAGTCAAAATTAAACGTTCATGATTCAGATAGAGCATGCAATTTTAAGGAACTTTATAATGTACTCCTATTATCATTTTTTCTTTGTTCTCTTGGTATCTTTATTTGAAAAAGCAGGGTTGTAAGCATTGGAGCCGGCTCAAATTGGTTCAGCACCTTGGTAGCACTTTCTGATTGGTTTCTAAATGTAGCCACCAATCAGCAAACGCTAACCAGATGCTGAACCAAAAATGGTCCGGCTCCTAAGCTGACATTCACATAAAGATACCAAGCAAACGAAGAAAAATTGATAATATGAGTAAATTAGAAAGTTGCTTAAAATTGCATGCTCTATCCGAATCATGAAAGTTTAATTTTGACAAGACTATCCCTTTAAGAGCAATTCCAAAAAGTGAAGTTTAAAGGTTCAGATGTAACTGTTCCAACACAGATACTTAAAAAACAAGACTATGTCAAGTTGACGTATGGACTAAGAAGTAGAGGGTACAGTAACATATCCATCAAAAGAGCATGAATGCAAGCTCTAAATACCAAACAAGATGCTATGTTACAACCAAAAACCAAAGTAACTGACAATACTATTCGCTTAAAGGGACACTGAACCCACATTTTCTCTTTTGTGATTTAGATAGAGCATTAAATGTTAAGCAACTTTCTAATTTACTCCTATTATAAAATTTTCTTTATTCTCTTGGTATCTTTATTTGAAATGCAAGAATGTAAGTTTAGATGCCGGCCCATTTTTGGTGAACAACCTGGGTTGTCCTTGCTGATTGGTGGGTAAATCAATCCACCAATAAAAAAGTGCTGTCCAGAGTCTGAACCAAGAAAAAAGCTTAGATGCCTCCTTTTTCAAATAAAGATAGCAAGAGAACGAAGAAAAATTGATAATAGGAGTCAATTAGAAAGGTGCTTAAAATTGGATGCTCTATTTGAATCACAAAAGAAAAAAATTGGGTTCAGTGTCCCTTTAATAACTACTTACAATTCACAAACCAAGGATGTAGTAAAAATAATTAATGAAAATTGGTACATATTGCAAAATGATACACTATTAGCCAGCCAAATAGGTACCAAAAAGTTGAAATAGGGTACAAAAGACCCAAAACTCTACCCAAAAAAGTCACTTCATACAAAACCCCCAAAAAAGCAGCTAAAGTAGAATTTGCAATACCTGCTCCCAGCATATTAAAGACAAGTATAACTATACACACAAATTGCCAAATTACTTCTCATGCTCAACATCATGACTCTGCAACATAAAATGACCCTGCAATTTATTATACACAGGCATGGCCGCTCTACAGGTCAGTAAATGCATATCTGAACATTGCCAAAATATACGCAATGCACAAAAGGATTTATCAGATTGCAAAACACTAACCAGTGTAGCCAGACACAAATCTAAAACACAACAATAATGATAAACTCCTCATGTTTTCTGTAATACAAAAGGCAACATTAGGAAACCAGGGAAGCAATGTGGAACGACTATTACTACAGATGTAATATAGATGGATTCATCTTTTTTTTTTTTTTAATTGAGGTAATGGTATGGCATACAAACAAGGAAATGCAGCATTATACAATACAGGTCAACAGTTGCTTATGATAAGGTACATTGCATGAGTTATATGTGGGAGTCTCATTGGTAATAAGCACTAATCGCTTCTTCTGGTATGTAAAACAAATAATGTATACTACCATTGCTGCAAAAAGAAATAATAAAGAGAAAACAATTCAGCAACATGCCAACAAAAAACTTAACCCTTCTTAACCATATAGGAGGACACGTTTGGACCTCATTGCAAGAAACATAAACCAGTAATAGCAGAAGGATACTTCTAGGGAAGGAGGCCACTTGTGGACCTCACTAACTGAACCTCAGGTCTTTTAAATTGTATATATTTTATTTAGGGAAGAAATGTAAATTTATTTTCCTAGAAATTGGTTTACCGTGGATTCTAGAGTTTAGGGGTGTGTTATAACACATGCCATTAATAATGTTCCAGTGTCTTAATAATTAAAGGAAAAGGGAATTTTAAGAAGAAAATATGACAGAGTATATATATATAGGGCTAGGCTCACAAACATAGGACGTATAGGACATGGTGATAATCAACAGTTACTGTATATATCTGTGTGTTGTACATTATGGGTTATCAAAAGATAAGCTCTGGTTATTGAGATAGTAAAGCTCTTTATATTATCTTGGTTAGGGAATCCCCTATGGGCTGTGCACAACAGGCTCGGTGTATAAATAGGGATAGCTACCAGGGGTAAGGTAGGGAAGTGATAAAACTGTACGCCCTTTTTATTTTGAGAATGGGTTTAAGCTAAAAAACATCACTCAAGAGTTAAGATAGTAAAGCTCTTTATTCTAGCTTGGTTAGGGAATCCCCTAGGGGCTGTGCACAACAGGCTCGGTGTATAAATAGGGATAGCTACCAGGGGTAAGGTAGGGAAGTGATAAGACTGTACGCTGTTTTTATTTTGAGAATGGGTTTAAGCTAAAAAACATCACTCAAGAGTTAAACCTCAACTCAGTTCTCATCAATGTTAAGCACTTTATACTATTTTAACTGTATGGTCCCCTGTGGGTCGTGCAGTATAATGTTTAGGTAAGGAGAGCTAGCACAAGGCAGGGTAGTGAGGTCATAAAAGTAATAAAACTGGGTATCCTCTTTATTTTTAGAATGAATTGGAGCTAGAAGGAAGAGACTCCAGCTCATGTCTGGTCAGTACTAAGGGCTCGCCGTCCCGGCCGCAGACAGCAAGACCACAAATTGTAATAATGGAGGAGTGCGCAATAAAGAGGGAGTCAGACTCCATTTCCAGCTACAACTATAACAAGGGTGTCACTATGCCCACTCTGTCCCTTCTCATTCCAGCAGATATAGTAAAATGAGCCCATTACCTCTATAACTGTAACAAGCAAAGAACTAGAGATATATGGGATAGCTTCAGTTTTCTGTTTTCTCTGCCACATTCACTCACTTATGTAGCTCTCAAACATACAAGACACAGCCGACAGGGGGGTAATAAGTGCTTGTCCAGGAAACGTACATTAGGTAAATATTTAACTCCCATAATTGTAGCTATCCTACAGGCATAAATATAAGAAGCATAAAGAAGAACATAAATGAAACATAAATATGTTATATATTGTGTGCACAGCAAAGCATAAGGAAGTGCAAGCTAACTACATAGGGTACTAGATAATTATGTGTCATTTCATAGACATAGTCCAATGCACACTTCACAGGAGTGGAGTCCGTATAGAATGAGTACTTTATCCTTATGGGGGACTGTACAAACGTTCTACTCACCATCCCCATCCATAAGTTTCATGGAATCTAGCCCACACCCGTTTTAATGTACAGGAGTTCATGTGGTAGATGCATATAACTTTGGCAGGCAAGAGCCCATAGAATTGGCTGCCACCCGATGTCCCCCACGAGGTTGAATCTGGAGCGGGCAGTAAGCGTGACCAGGGATGCCCTCTTTTTACAATCTAGCATCGGCCCCTCTAATTGCAAGATCGCCTTGGTACGATGAGTGACGGCTTGCTGATCCTCTTGGCCATTCAGAGAGTGAGAGTCTAAAGCTGTCCCGGGATCCGGGTACGGGACAGAAGAAGGGTGAAGAGGTTGAGGTAGGATTATTGTGCCAGTCTCCATTCTGCGTTCTAGGCAAGTTGTTGTGTAGATTCCGCTTGGAGGGCACTTGTTTGTAAGGGAAACATCAGGGTGTCTTGCTATTACTGCTTCCTTGCTTTTATCTGTAGACTCGTACAGGCTAATTTCCAAGCCATCGGTACAGAGGCGCTGTTCTGAGATGTAATCGTGGTCACGAATAGCATCTAGTGTAGTCCCAAGACGCAGGAAATGTCCCTCTAGAAGATCCCTTAGTTGGTTATATAGTGCGGCATAATTGAGCTCCATTTGGTAAATAAAGATGTTGCTTCCCTCCAAGGTGTATTGCGCTAGTACCCTCTGAGTACTTAGCATCCAGCACTGTGTGCTGCGTAACGACAGGGCCCAAATGTGTCCTGCCGGGGGGTATGTCGAAGGCCTCAACCTTTAAATTGGCTCCGGGTGCTCTCAGTTGCTTCTATCGTCGTATTTTTTTTGGCCCATCCAATTTAGAAGCTTTTTTGAGTCAAGAGTTTGGGTTTGTAGTGTAGGAATGAGCCATCTGGACTGATATATTAACCAAAAGTAGATAGATTGCTGGAGCAGTGTAGTGTTGTGCGACCTGTCATGGCCGCTGCCCGGAAGTTCCCCCCGATGGATTCATCTTTTGAATAGTGTTAAACCATTTGGATTAATTGATTATAACAATTACAATGTATATATCTAATAAAATATTAAACACCAAATTATATATATAACTATTGACTGATTAAACACAGGGAACACTCAAATATCACTATTAACTATGAGGTGGCTAGGTTCATGTATACGTGTGCATATAGACACATGTATATATGTGTGCATGTCAACAATTAAGGTGTATATCTCGAAAATATAACACCCAGCACCATACCATAGGTATTTTGAATGGCTCAATAAACACTGAAAATATTTTAACATCACCATCGCTTTAGGCTCATATGCATGTATAAATAAAAAGAGAGAAGCGCTCAACCTGGAAACGAACAATAGCATAATAGCTTGTTCTATGGCTAGTTACCTTGTTCTAGGGCTAGTTATGTATGCATGCGCCTATGTATACGTGCATGAATGTATGCACATTAACACACAACATTGGAGCTTCATGTTATATGTTTGTCAACAATGGAAGGAAGGGAGCAGGGTTGACTGGGAGGGTAAATCCCTTTCTTTGAAATCGCAAACCTATCATTTATATATATATATATATATATATATATATATATATATATATATATATATATATATATATATATGTATACACACATGCATACATTTAGAGCTTGCTTACATTGAGCCGTTAAAAATGGAGCCGTAAGCTACCGAAGCGGCCGACAGCTAAACATAATTTATGCCTTCATTTTAGTACCAGGTTTCCATTTAAGATGTTTCCGCTTTGCGAGCGGTTGCTCTTTTCGTGTAGGTGTATGTTAGCGTTGTGTTAACGCTTCCACCCGATGCCGGATTTCTAAAACATTAATAAGTTACTATGGTAATCCGACCTTACACTACACTCAATCAAATATACGGCACTGCATACAAGTGCGGCGCCGTATATTTTACCCGTTGCTCACTGTAAGAATAAAATCAAACACCTAACGCATGCGCAATATCTACCTCTCAATCGCAACCCCCCACTGCAATAACTAATGTATTAACCCCTAATCCGCCAACCCCTATACCACAAAGTATCTATCAAAGTTATGAACCCTTAAACCACCATCCCCCCCACAATGCAAACTATCTATTTAAACTATTAGCCCCTAATCCGCAATGCCCCCACAACGCAAACTATCTATTTAAACTATTAACCCCTAATCCCCCATTAACCCACATTGCAATTTACCTAATAAATCTATTAACCCCTAAACTGCCAAACCCCACAAAGCAAGTAACTAATCACTTACCCCCCTAACCTAACACCCCCTTAATTAACCCATTACATAAATTAAAATAATGCTAGATTACAATTAAAATAAAAAAACTAACATTACTTAAAAAACCTAAGTTTAAATGAAACTAAAATTACAGAAAATAAAAAAAGTCTAACATTACATAAAATAATAAACAAAATTATCAAAAATAAAAAAATTAAACCTAATCCCTAGGAAAATAAAAACACCCCCTAATCTAATACTAAACTACCAATAGCCCTTAAACAGCTCTTATATCTTTAAAAAAACTAAGTTCCCCCTAACAGTAAAAGAACCCCAAAATAAAAAAAAATAAGACTAAAAAATCCTAAACTACCCATTGCCCCTAAAGGGGCATTTCTATGGGCATTGCCCTTAAAAGGGCATTCAGCTTTATTACAACACCCAAATCCCTAATCTAAATTTTTTTAAAAAATTAAAGAAAAAGCCCCCAGATAGGTGCTCACAGTTCCTGAAGTCTGGCGATGAAGTCTTCCTCCAAGCGGCGACCGCTTCTATCTTCATCCAGGACCGCAGAACTGAAGACCGGTGATTGCCAATAGGATTTCAGTAGCTCTATTCAGTGTATAGTGGCAATCGTACGAAGAGGATCCTCCATGCTCCATGGCTCCATGTTCGCCGGTATTTAGTTCCACGGTCGCCGGTCTTCAGTTCTGCGGTCCTGGATGAAGATAGAAGAGGTCGCCGCTTGGAAGAAGACTTAACCGACGGACTTCAGGAACTGTGAGTGCCTATCTGGGGGTTAGCGTTAGGCTTTTTTAGATTAGGAATTTGGGTGCTGTAAAAGAGCTGAATGCCCTTTTAAAGTGAAGGTCAATTTGGATGAATTAGTGCCCGGTTTTTAATAAACCTATGAAAAACAAGGGCACTTTAATTCATCTAAATTGACATTTGAACAAGTCCTGAAAGACAAAAAACGAGAGGCACTCTTGGTGTAGTATGTCCTAGACAGACATCAAAGAACAGGACAATGATGGTGATCTAGGACATACTACACCAAGAGCGCCTCTCGTTTTTTGTTTTTCAGGACTTGTTCATATCCACCACTATATTGGAGAGAGCTGCCTATAATGTTTGCCATACCTCTTACCACATGTATTTGGAATAATTTATATCTGGACAATTACAACTATTGACTTTTTTGTTTAATGTGAATACTGTTTGATATATATATGGTTGTGTAGGTGTCACTATTATTGAAGTAATAGTAATATACTAAGACAGAGATTTGCATATGCATGTTTATATATTACTTATAACATTTAACATATTACTTAATAATAAGGTTTATAACACCTTCTCATTTTACTATTTTGCTATTTGGCACACCTCCTACTAGACACTCTTACTTGGTGAAGTTCGGTGTCTATTGGTTTTTTAAATTGACATTTCACTCCTTTTCTTCAAAAACGTACCATCACTTTAAAGGCAGTAAAAGAGCAAAATGCCTTTTTAAGGCCAATGCGCATACAAATGCCCCTTTAGGGGCAATGGGTAGTTTAGGATTTTTTAGTGTTCGTTTTTTTTTATTTTTCGGGCCATTGGAAGCAGTCGATAAACGATATTGCTTCTGACAGCATATTTATCGGTTTGCGAGTGCATGCAAATGGAATTACGGCTCAATGGAAATGAGCTCAAAGTCTGTACAAAGACATTATCATTATACCACTGCAGTAATCCCTTCCTTAACCCCATCAGTAGCTGTTAATTTGCAGCATATTAAAATATTCACAGACAACAATCTATACTATATAATTTTCTAACAACTCAGGCAGAGATGTGTTTTTAAATATATTTAAACGGCAGCAGTTTTCCACAAGTGTCTAGCTGTCTTTTTAAATTGACTTAATAAATGTTAAGTTTTAAAGACATTTGTTCCTGTGCCTTACAGCATTTTCTTGTTTCTGTGCCTTACAGCCATTATTAATTTATTAAAAACATTTTATGTATTAAGTAAAGGGAAAGTAGCATCAATTTTAAAAAAAAAAGGTAATACAAAAAGTTATAGCATTGTAGGCTTTTTAAATAAATCTAAAGCAAACAAAGGATTTAGGATACCAAACATGCAACACTCAACCAGAGGATGACTTCACACGGCTTTATATACTTTAGGTATTACTGTCACCACAGTATCCAAAGAGAATCTATTCAGACCTTTACTTACTTCTTAAGCAAACAGTTAAAGTATTTACCTAGGTTTATTAACATAACCACTTCTTGTTGATTAGCCTACACATACTCCTCAATTCATCAGTGCCAAATACTGCCAAAGGCAAAGTCAGTATGTTACACACAAGCATAGAAGTAAATACAGCTGTGAGCACTTTATCCTCTTTCAAAGATCTTAATCACCAGCAAAAACTATTTAAACAACAGAATTCGTTCTAATCAATTGAAGCAGGTAGTCAATTAACCACTTGCAGATCTCTACCATGTAGAACCGATTTGGAGTCAGTTTTAGTGATTCCTATAAGATACTCAGAAGAAAACAGCAGACATGTAGCTTTAAGAAACAGCTTTTGTTAAACTTAAGCCACTTAAAATGCAAAAAAACAATGCGCAAATTGG